>NC_086155.1:142714619-143053369 GCF_035149785.1 Candoia aspera
AGCAGTTCTTGGGAGGGTCAATTTAAAGTCCACAGAAAGACTCTGCCCGCCCGTTAAAGCATCCGTCCTCCATCACTAGTGGACCTCAGACAGCCTAGTATTATGCCTGTAACATATGGCCCAATTTTATCACCACTGCCACCATCCCCTCTAAAGCAGGTAGTGGGAGTGGAGAAAACATAACATAATTGTTTATTTTTTATGGTAGTGGCATGTGGATGGGATTTAGAGGTTGCTATTTTTTTTTGTAAGAAAGGAATAGGTAAGGGATAGGCTGACTGTAGACACTGAAATTGTCTAAAGGTAACAACCTATCTTTCTTCTCACTCTCAGAGAAGAGAAAAAGATAAATGAGAGAATAATAATGAATATTATAAAGAAAGAAAAGAGAAGGATTATGTTTTTCAGCAAAATGTATTTTTGTTTTTTTATTACTAAGGCTGTGTTTAGTAACAGATTCTCCTTTGATGGCCTCCAAGCAATTGGATCAAACTGTAAAAGAGCATTTGAAAATATTGAGAACATATATATTTCTTTTGAATGCTAAAAGACAAGGAGAATTCTAAAGTAAAAATGAGGTATGGGAGGGGAGAGGACACTGACAATCAATGCTTACTATGAATGATGCTTAACATGAAGGCTGGGCAAAGTAGGATCCTATTTTGCTTGAAAACATGAGATTACATGGCCACAGAAAAATCAAACATGAGCTAAATCCCATAATTAATAAACTACTTCCAAACATTTCAATGGTAAAAAAGAGGCAGTATCAGATCATCCTAGAAGGTGAGACCCAAGAGATGAGGAGGAAGATCAGTAGCTGAAAGCAGATGAACCAAGCATGAGATGGTGATGGTGGTGATGGTGATGATGGTCATCTTAATTATAATTTATTAAATATATATGCCACCCAACTCCCAGCGACTCTACTCATAACACCCATGTCTGCGCATGTAGTGTAAGATATCAAACATACTAAAACAAAACAAAATAAAACATAAAAATAAAGCCATTTCACAGCAGGGGTAAGCAATGTGATGCCAAGCACCCAAGACAACCCCTGGTGAGGGCATCCTGTTTTGTTTTGTTTTTTTATAATGGCCAAAAGCTTATCAAATCATATAAGATTTGGTTTTTTAATGTAATTTTTATTAAAACGTTTAAAAAAGATTAAAAACTAATACAAACTAATATAAAGACGAAAAATAAAGAAATTGGAAAGCAAAAAGTATAAGAAAAGAAAAAAATAAAGAAAAATAGAAAGGAAAGAAAAAAGATACAAAGCAATGGCTTCCAATATTCTTCACAGCAGTTAGAAGTACAATTATATTGTAACCTCTCTATCTAAAGTTATATCATGATACTCTCCAAATGCCTCTGGAAAAGTCTTCCAAGAAATAAATTACTGTAGTGCATTACACTGTGCTTGATTTAGAGTCAGGGAAAGCTCCTAGCAGGAAACCCTCATGGCTAAGCAGTCAGATCTCCTTCCTGCTCCTACTCTGTTCCTGAATCACCACCTTCTGCAACCATTATGGAACTAGAAGTGCAACTTTTTACCATCCTCTACTCAGCCTTCATCCTTTCCCATCCATTGATTGACTGATCAGATGGTAATCATACAGCAGAAGGGCAAGAAAAGAGATGAGAGACTTGGAAATATCACACCTTTTGGCACTCTGGCAACCTGGATCCTAGTTTTTAAAATAAGCTTTAAACTGATGAAGTACAATTTCCGTAGTCTCTAGCTAGTAAAGCAAAGGGTCAAAGATTATTGGGATTACACAGATGGGAAAATCTGCTTTAGGAATCTTCTGTTGCAGTTTCTCATTTCAAGAAGTCCCTCTCTATGTTTTCCTTTTCCCATTTTGGCTGGCGATATCCTCATTTTCACTGCAAATTGAATTAAAGTACTTTGTCCTGTTTGTTAACCTTAGCACATACGTTGCAGTTGTTGCCGGTAATTTTCTCCATGGCCTTGTTCTATTAGAGGTGGGTAGTCTCTTTCTGGACTACATCACTTCAAATTACAGGTGAGAAACCACATCATTTCTAAACAACAAAAACTACAAATCTCTGAAATCTCTAGTCTCAACCTTTCTTCCTAATATAGTTGAGATAATGTTTGTACAATGAAGAAGAGAAGTTGTGTATAGGTTTTGTTGTTGTTGTTATTGCACTGGAGAATCACAAAGAAAAACTGAAAGCATGAAAAAAATAATACAAAAATTCCCTTGCCTATACACATGTTTTGTTTTCTGCTCCGATACATTTGCAGTTTGCTTCTGGACTATGCTGATTTAACTTTGTTTAACCAACTGCAGCAAACCCTATTGTTACTTAAGGAGGCCCTTGTGGATTTTTGGAGACAGGAAATGTGGGTGGGGTGGGAATTTGAGGAACTCTTTGTGTATGGTTTTGGAGAGATGGGATTACAATACTTTAAAATGCAAAACCTTTCAGAGATTAAGTTAGGAAGCAATACCAAGCTTCATGGCTTTTTACCAGAACTTTGGAATACACACACACACACACACAAACACACACATACTAAGTTGTTATATGTGTTTTGGCCAATTTATTTTCTGCTTAGGTCTCAATGTCTTTCAAGAGAACCCAAAGTCAATTCATCATCATCTAGAGTCAGCCCAGAATGAAAACAGGAAATCTCAAATAAAATCATTAATGAAAAAAATCAAACACAAAATCAAAGAAGGAGATCAGGGTCAAAGAATTGAAAATCCAAACACTATGCCAAGCAGCAATGAAGAGACAGAGCTCAGGAATGAAATCAGGAGAGATGTCAGAGTTTTCCCCTCTAGCTGTCAGATGCAGGCCAGGTTGAGCCAATAGAGGAAAGCAACAACTATACAGAATTATTATTATTATTATTATTATTCCTCCTCCTCCTCTTCCTCCTCATTTACTATCTGATTCATTCTTATTCATCTATAATCCTTGCTATCCTTGCAATATAGTGAAAACTGTCCATAAATACATTTATATTTTCTCATTTCCTATTGTTGTTTATTCGTTCAGTCGCTTCAGACTCTTCGTGACTTCATGGACCAGCCCACACCAGAGCTTCCTGTCGGTCGTCAACACCCCCAGCTCCCCCAGGGACGAGTCTGTCACCCCTAGAATATCATCCATCCATCTTGCCCTTGGTCAGCCCCTCTTCCTTTTGCCTTCCACTCTCCCTAGCATCAGCATCTTCTCCAGGCTGTCCTGTCTTCTCATTATGTGGCCAAAGTATTTCAGTTTTGCCTTTAATATCATTCCCTCAAGTGAGCAGTCTGGCTTGATTTCCTGGAGTATGGACTGGTTTGATCTTCTTGCAGTCCAAGGCACTCTCAGAATTTTCCTCCAACACCACAGTTCCAAAGCATCTATCTTCCTTCTCTCAGCCTTCCTTATGGTCCAGCTCTCACAGCCATATGTTACTACTGGGAATACCATTGCTTTAACTATGCAGACCTTTGTTGTCAGTGTGATGTCTCTGCTCTTAACTATTTTATCGAGATTGGTCATTGCTCTTCTCCCAAGGATTAAACATCTTCTGATTCCCTGACTGCAGTCAGCATCCGCAGTAATCTTTGCACCTAGAAATACAAAGTCTTTCACTGCTTCTACATTTTCTCCCTCTATTTGCCAGTTATCAATCAAGCTGGTTGCCATAATCTTGGTTTTTTTGAGGTTTAGCTGCAAGCCAGCTTTTGCACTTTCTTCTTTCACCTTCATCACAAGGCTTCTCAGTTCCTCTTCACTTTCAGCCATCAAAGTGGTATCATCTGCATATCTGAGATTGTTAAAGTTTCTTCCAGCAATTTTAACCCCAGCCTTGGATTCCTCGAGCCCAGCAGGTCACATGATGTGTTCTGCGTAAAGTTGAATAGATAGGGTGGGAGTATACAGCCCAGCCGTACCCCTTTCCCAATCTTAAACCAGTCCGTTGTTCCGTGGTCTGTTCTTACTGTTGCTATTTGGTCGTTATACAGATTCTTCAGGAGGCATACAAGATGACTTGGTATCCCCATACCACTAAGAACTTGCTACGATTTGTTATGGTCCACACAGTCAAAGGCTTTAGAATAGTCAATAGAACAGAAATAGATGTTTTTCTGAAACTCCCTGGCTTTTCCCATTATCCAGCGGATATTGGCAATTTGGTCCCTAGTTCCTCTGCCTTTTCTAAACCCAGCTTGTACATCTGGCAATTCTCGCTCCATGAATTGCTGAAGTCTACCTTGCAGGATCTTAAGCATTACCTTACTGGCATGTGAAATGAGTGCCACTGTTTGATAGTTTGAACATTCTTTAGTGTTTCCCTTTTTTGGTATGGGGATATAAGTTGATTTTTTCCAATCTGATGGCCATTCTTGGGTTTTCCAGATTTGCTGGCATATAGCATGCATTACCTTGACAGCATCATCTTGCAAGATTTTGAACAGTTCAGCTGGGATGCCATCGTCTCCTACTGCCTTGTTGTTAGCAATGCTTCTTAAGGCCCATTCAACCTCACTCTTCAGGATGTCTGGCTCTAGCTCACTGACCACACCGTCAAAGCTATCCCCGATATTGTTATCCTTCCTATACAGGTCTTCCGTATATTCTTGCCACCTTTTCTTGATCTCTTCTTCTTCTGTTAGGTCCTTGCCATCTTTGTTTTTGAACATGCCCATTCTTGCCTGGAATTTACCTCCGATGTCTCTAATTTTCTGGAAGAGGTCTCTTGTCCTTCCTATTCTATTGTCTTCTTCCACTTCCGCACATTGCTTGTTTAAAAATAATTCCTTGTCTCTTCTGGCTAACCTCTGGAATTTTGCATTTAATTGGGCATATCTCCCCCTATCACTGTTGCCTTTTGCTTTCCTTCTTTCTTGGGCTACTTCTAGTGTCTCAGCAGACAGCCATTTTGCCTTCTTGGTTTTCTCTTTCTTTGGGATGTATTTTGTTGCCGCCTCCTGAACAATGTTGCGAACTTCTGTCCATAGTTCTTCCGGGACCCTATCTACTAAGTCCAGTCCCTTAAATCTATTCTTCACCTCCACTGCATATTCCTTAGGAATATTAGTGAGCTCATATCTAGCTGATCTGTGGGTCTTCCCTAATCTCTTTAGTCTGATCCTAAATTGTGCAAGAAGAAGTTCATGATCTGAACTACATTTCCTATTAGCATCCTACATATGCAAGAACACCTGAACATGCAGACGTTATCTTAATTTAGGCTCAGTTCTGCTATGAGACTAAATCTGGTATGAAGTAACTAACTTAAGCTCAGTCTCAGTTTGAATCGCCAAGAAAAAACGAAGTCAAGTCCCATGATAGTAGCAAAAATATGAAAACGAATGAAGTGGTAAAACATCCAATACTTTTCACTAACATATTCATATTTTAAACTAATTATAACTAAATTCATGTTAAAAAGCTTATTTTTCAGAAAATGTATTAAAGTTACAAATTCAGCACCTCTACTAATCATAGCTGAAGTAAAAACATCATACCAAGTATGCTTCCTTTTCACTGTAGAACTCAAGTGCTCAAAAACTTTCATGACAGGACCAACAATGCTAATTTAGGGATTTATCCACATCATTATAAAATAAATACATTTGTTCTAAGGCATTTTGAAAGTTTTATTCTGTAGTAAAAAAGACGAGCATGCCACATGTGATTATTGCTGTTTATGTTATGATTAGTTAGAGGTTAGTATTAAAATATGTTCCATGCCTATGTTTCTTTAAAAACACTGATTTGTTTAATTACATTTAGTGAGTATGTCAGGAGCACTTAAGCTTACATCTGCTGATTGCTGAACATGAAAGAGAGTTTAATAACTATCATTATTTAATAGAAACCTATACAGGAGCAGTGTGTTCCCTTCTGTTGGGAAGAGACAGGATGCTATTTTTTTAATTGGATGCAAAGGAAAAAAACATGTTGGCACAGGACAAAATAAACACAGAGTGCAGCCTTCACTGGTCATATTTCTCACCACTGTCAAATCCTCCAAAACTTCTAGAATCTTCTATAATGATAATTAATGTAATAGAACAAGGGTAATGCATACACACTTGAACAGTTTCCCTGAAGCATGGAAAATAACTTGCAATTCTGTATTTAGTTTATGGAGGATAGCTTTCATTTCAGAAATGCCTTCTGTCATCACTGATGTATCACTTAGTGGTGGTGGGAAGCCCTTTCCCTTTGGGTGAATATTTGAAAACTGAATTTTAAGTTGCATTTTAGCATAGTGCACAAAGATTTCAGCTAGCATTATAAATAATCAGTAATAATACCATGCCTAGCAGCAACTACTTACATTATTGTAGGGAGCGCAGCTCTAAGATTGGGTCATGATTGAAATAAGTCAGGTATATGATCTTCTTTAGAGAAACAGTCTAACCTTCCTCATTCTGCTGACCTCCAGATGCTTGGGAACTACTACTGTTAGAATTCCCAGTAAGTTATGCAAAGGTATCTGCAGAATCCAACAATTTCATAAAAATGATGAAACAAGTGTTGTGCAGTCATGACATAAGATTTGTCTCTTTTGTAGATGAGTATGGTGTCATGGCAAGTGTACAAAGGAGCAGAGCTTCTATCATGATAGGACACACTTGTTTTTGTCATTTGACTCTTGCCCTTCCCTTGCAGATGCCTATGCAGAGGGCCATCTGTGGGGCAGAAAAGAAAGATGGTGGCCATGACTATGACATCAAAGCCACAATGCATGGAAAAACAATCGGGGCTTTATTACATGGTGGCAGCTGACATCTTGACTTTTTGGACCCCCTGCCCTCTGTAAATGTTCCTGGGAAGCCCAACTGCTGGCTGATAAGGCTGAAACTAACTCATAACCCTAGCACTTCTGGAAGGCACCAGACTTTAGAAAATTGAATAAAGAAAAAAAAAAGACGCAGACTAAAAAAAACCCTTGTATCATCCTTTTCACCACCCACTGTTTTCCCCCAAAGGATTCCAAACACATGATTACCTTTAAACACATGCATTTGGAACACAATAGTAAAAAAAAAAAAAAAAATGCAGGGGAGGAGAGGAATGATTTAAAATGGGCAAACTAACAGGGTATTCCTATCCTCTAAATCTCTCACAAGTGTTTTTTCCTCTAAGAAAAAGAGCTGCTGGGATTACGTGGCACGGATATATGTGTGACATATAAAGTAGTTGTACTATAAGTGAAAGATAATTGGAAAGGTTGGACGGAAAGTTGGGGGAGTTTCCTGGAGTTATTTCCAGAAAACTCATTATGTGGAATCATAAATGTTACTGACCAAGTTGTGGGTGGAGGCTAGAGGATGAGATTTTCTTACAATTCTCTATGTCCTTCAAACACCTTCCTTCTCATTTCCTTCCATGGAATATCTCCTCCCGCCCCCTTCTTCTTTTGTGAATGCAATTTGCTTGTGGCTGAAAAAGGATTATGTTCTGAACTAATTGCAAATGTCAACACTTCTTGAATTCAGTAATTTAGTGGAAAAGAAGTGTTCTAAAGGAATTTATTCCCCAAATGAAAACTTATTTTCTACCATTACACTGAAATGTAATAAATAATAATTAAAAATACATAGTCCATATAAAGATAAATTAAAGAGCAAAGATCTAACAAAGTATATGTAACTGCACCAATTTCTTTAATCCATAAAGTATTCCTTGTTTCAGTATAGAGCATATTTCCATTTAATAAGCAATACTGGGCATATTTCTCCTTAAGTAGTGAAATAATGATAGGTGTAACTATTTGGGAAGAAGGATCTGGATAAGTTGTTTAATGGCTATGTCTTCTATACAGAAAAAATCCTGGCATATTGGTTGGAGAGTAAGAACTCAGAATATTGCTCTATTTAAGGCTGACAAGGCCTTTACAGAACTGTTGGCAGAAATAAGCTAATACAAAAACATGCATATGAGATTTATTTATGAATGAGACAGTGGCTGCTGGTCTGACAGGTTTCAAACTACAGGTAGTCCTCACTTAATGACCATTCATTTAGTGACAGTTCAGACTTATGACAGTGCTGAAAAAACTGACTTATAACCGGTGCTCACACACAACCGTTGCAGCATCCCCATGGCCATGTGATCACGATTTGGGTGCTTGGCAACTGGTTCACATTTATTACCATTACAGCATCCCGTGGTCACATGATTGCCATTTCTGACCTTCCCAGCTGGCTTCTGGCAAGCAAAATCAATGGAGAACCGTGTGATTCACTTAACAACCACATGCTTCACTTAACGACTGTGGTGATTCACTTAACCATCACCACAGGAAAGGTTGTAAAATTGGGTCAGATTTGCTTAATGACCACTTTGCTTAGTAACCGAAATTCCTGTCTCAATTGTGGTTGTTAAGCGAGGACTACCTGTAACCATAATTTACAGCGTGTCCAAGAGCCCCAATTCCGACATTTGCCTGAACATGGGGAGAACATGAGCATGCAGAAAGACCGACTGCTTCTCTTCAACCTTATGCGTTCAGTCAGGAGGTCTGAAAGGTGCATTTGCTTCCATCTAGTAACCTACAACTCTACTCTGTTTTATTTTGGTCCTGGCTTGTATAGAGTTGTATCCTTATCAGGGTACCACCTGACATGGTTGTGGCAGTAGGAGAAAAATGGAGGAGGAAGTGCTGTGTATAGGGCTTTGATCTCCCAAAGGAGAGATGGGGTATAAACCTAATAATTAAATAAATAAACCCTTAAATCGTCAAACAGAATGTATGTTAATGAGGACCATGACATTTGGAAAGCGACTCCTCAAAGTCTGTATCTGTCTCCTGATTTAAGTGGCAAGGTGGTGAAAAACCTCTTACCTCGAAGGCAGAGAAATGTAAGGAAATCTTCTGTCTTGGGCTTCCTTTTGGAGAGGTCAGAGATCTGTGTAGCTGGAGGGGGCAATAATGGCTCCACTATCTTTACTGGAGTTGTGCTGGGACTGTTTGGCTGAGACTGAGCAAACTTTCTTTGTGCTTGCAGCCTTGGCCTATGGAAAAATAGAGGAAACACAAATGCAGTTAGAAGGCAGGGACCAAAGCAAAAGATAGAGAATTCTAGTTCTCAGACATTATCTTAAAACCAGCGATAATATAATTTTCTGTCTTCGCTGGGGCTCTTACGATGTCAATATTTGTTTTAAATGTACTGTGGATGTTTGATCTGTTGTTATAATGTATACTCTGTAAACCACTGAGAGTCATTAAGTGTATGGCGGAATATACATTTAATAAAGAAATAACTAATGTAACTAGCTAAAAAAATCCAGAAACTTGCTTTAAAAAGCTCATATCCAACAAAGAGCTTCCAGGAAACAAATATGTACAGCAAATACGCATTTTGGAAGATTTGGAAGCCAATGGGAAGAATGACAGCTATTAAGCAGAAGGAGGGAGTATCTTCAGTGGCTAACTACACTCAGAGGTAAATTTTAGATTATGAGGGTTGAGGTGGTGGTAATAGGTGGTTGGTGGTGGTGGTGGTGATGATACATGGATTTTTCATTTTGCTACAGCATAATGCTTACTGGCATTTTGTATTTGTGTTGTATTGTATTGCTGGCAAATTGTATTTCAAAGATCTTCTAGAGCTCACACAATTATTTCTTTTCTACATCGATACCATAGGCAAATACAAAATATATGTGTGGCACATCATTTTTGAAAAAGTGCACCCCTAGGTTCTTGTCCCTTTCAAATGTACATAAATAGTAAAAAAAAAAAAGATCACACTCTACTAATTAGGTAAGCTGCTAGAAATGGGTGGCTACATTCTATGTGACCATATCCCATGCTGGTACTTTCATTTGAAACCCTGAATTCAAGAGATGTGTCGCATAATTTGTACTAAATACTGACCTTCTTGGAGCTGTAACATTAAAGACACCATATTATCCACTGCTGCCAAGAGGCCTGACTCTTTAAACATTGCTAAAGTAGTAGTAGATACAATTACTTTACAGCATCAACTATGTCACACAAGTAACAGAAGAACTGGTCTTTTTTTTAATCACAAACACAGAACTCCTGCAATGGTGTGAATTTATGCAATTCTCAGGAAGAGATATATGCCCATCTATTTGATAGATCCAGAATATAAATAAGACCATAGCACAAACTTAAATAACCTGGTGATGTCCTCTGTGCCACCTCTGGCCTGTAACAGACCTTCCTTCAAATTAGATTTTTTCCACAGTCTTCCTAACTCAATCCAATTATATGTCATGTACAAGAAACTCTATTTGGCTGTCCACTGATAGAACATTTTACAATCCCAAAGTAGCTAATGTCAGTGGTTTTGAAAGAACTGAAGCCAAGTTCCTGTCATTTCACCAGCTGATAATGAATGCGCTCCTGATTTCCCTCCAAGACGTTGTCATATATATAAAATATTCCAAGATGATCTCTTAATGAACGATTAATGAGAATTATCACCTGTTTATGCATGTTTTGCTTTTCCGCACCACAAAATGCAGTATTATTCAAAGCATCAACTACTTGGCTTCCTTGAATATAATGTATTTCTTGCAAATGTTCTAAAGATTCTCATGATGCAGAAGGGGGGAAAAAACCCAAACAAAAAAAGCCCTCCACAACTCAAGCAATAAAAAACAAAAAACAAATGCAGAAAACAGATGTGCCCCCCCCCCCAAGTTGAAGGTGAGAGAAGGTGGAAAATAATCTAAGAGAATTTCTTAGACATCTAGCTCCTGTTTAGCTGTGCTAAACACATTTTGTCAGGATTTTATTCTTAATCTGAAGGAAATGGGGATGATGAACTTGAAAAAGCTGAAGTGCTTTGCCCTGACCCCTTCCTCAGTCAATGACTTATGTCTCCTAGGCAATTTCCTGAGAGACACAGCAGGAGTTGGCAGGAATCCCCAATGCCTGGTGGGGTTGAAGCTTCCACTCCTTTCCAATGTTTCTCCTCCAGTCCATCTGAGAATTCTCATTGCTCACAATGATTTGAAAAGAGCAAACAAGCAGCATAAGCTGCAGCCACACCATAGGACCAGTTCTGCAGTTTTGGGGTGAACCAGACTCAGCATTAAAGATGCAAAATGCTGCTGTGGCTAGAAGAGCTTTTTGTTGAACTTTGGCTGATGCTTGTTCATGGAAAAGCACATCTGGCTACACAACTATTACTGTAACACAAGGTACATGGATGTAGTCAACACTGTCTTTTGCGGGGAAAGTGTACCTTTAAATCAATTTTAACTCCTTTTCTTTTTTTTTATTTTCAGCAGTGGTTTTCCCTTGCCTTTTTTCTAGGACTAAGAGATACTGGTCCAAAGTCACCCAGTGAGTGAGATGGGTGGTGATGAAATTCGAAATATAAATATAAATAAATAAATAAACTGTGCAAAGTGGCTTGGGGTGGACTTTTGCGGGGATTTTTAGTAGCTGGAGTTATGGCTGCTTATTCCTCTCTCACAAGGGAGAAAGAGCACATCCTAGCTCTCTGTTAGCTTGCTGTCTGCCTCTGCCTTTTCTGGTGAAGGAAGGGAGCCAGGGAGTGGTACGGATGAAACTAACAGAGGGGAGGAGGCAGGCGGCTTTGGGTTTAGGATGCTGAGTGCTGGTCAGATTCTGGCACTTAATCAGCCTGCTAGGAGAGTGAGGGTTGAGTATGTGGATGGGGCCCTGGGTCCTGGGGGAGAGATGGCAAGGGTGGGGGACCACTAGTGCAGTGGGGAGTGGAGGCAGGCAGGAACTTTGCAATGGTGATGGGCAGGGGAAATATGCTGGGAGTCATGGGGCAGGCTGCTTATATGGAATGTGATCCTGCTGTCTTGCACTAGTACCATCCCCTGAACTTGCCCCAAATACCCAGTCATCAAACTTTAGGAGGCCCAGGGTTTCAGCTGTTGTTGCTCAATACCAGGTTGGTCTCTAATAAGGCTCACCTCATCTGTGATCTAATGTTGGATAAGAAGGCTTACCTGGCATGCATTACCAAGACCTGGCTGGGCATGTCCCCTCTCCAAAATGTACCCATCCAGGTTTCAATTGTAGCATTAGCCACACCCCAGGGCAATGGGGTGGGGAAGTAGCTATGGTTATTCAGGAGACTCTGGAGGTTGTCAGGGTGCTGCCTTGTAGATAGCTGGGTGTCAGACCTTACGAGATTGGGCCCTAGGGATCAGTGGGGGCTGCTGCTGTACCAGCCTCTCTGCCTCATAGCAGTTTCCTTGCCCATGCTGCTTGATGTTGTATTCAGGTTAACAATGGAGCTTTCCAGGCTTATAGTGCTGGGGTGGGGGGCATGTTTCTCTGGGTGCAGATCCACTTATTGAGGGCCCAACTCATAGGGGGCACATGTTTAGCCCTGTTTTTTTTTGTCTCATGACTGTGGCAATGTGATCTGGGATTGGTGGGGCACTGTTATCAGTTCTCTGCATGGACAGATCATTCTGTTAACTGCAAAGTTTACCACAGCCGCTGTCCAACACAAAGACACTGGACTATTTGATTGGTCAACTCCAGATTCCTAATGAACACAACAGGGTTTCAGAAGGAACTTGGCGTTGTCCCTGATGCTTTGATGTATGGTCCAATTGAGGTTTTAGTTGCCACTTGGAATTGGAGGAAAACAATGGCCTTGGATCAGATCATACTCATCTGGGCTCCCTCTGGTGGGCCCCCTTGTTTACAGAGGACCTCCTGAGGATGAAGTGGCAGAAACCTAGAATACCCCAGAGGATGACAAAGTACAATTCTGACTGAATGTAAGAACTTTTTTAAAGGTTTATTTTGTGGCAGTAAGAGCAGAGAAATGGATCCATGCCCTTCCTGGTTAAGGCCTCCAAAGAGCAATCGTGTCGGTGGTAAATGCACCCTTGAGAGGGTGGTGGTTCTGCCAACTCTAGAGGAGGCTGTGGTCCACTCCAATCAAGAAGCCATAGCTGGATCCAACATAATAGGATAATTTTTAGGGAAAGTTGTTGAGAAGGTGGTTGGGTTGCTTTCTAAAGGGTCCTAAAGGAAGTGGATTATCTGCCCCCCCATCCAATGGTTTCAGAGCAGAACACAGTATTGATATAGCATTGGTTGTGCTTGATGACCTTTGGTAGAATTGAGAAGGGGCAAGTATATCCTCTCAGCAGTTTTCAACATGATTGACCATAGTACCCTTCTGGACCTACTCAGAAGAGTTGGGAGTGGCAGGCATAGTATAATAGCCACGCTTCTCCTTTCTCTGGGTTCAGTTCCAGGCAGTATTGGTGGATAGTAGGGGGCGATCTAGCCCTATTCCCCTATGAAAGAACAGCCATCATAACAAACAAGCAAACCATAGCACATATTTTATATGCTAACTGTAATGAACAATACATATTTAAAATTTTGCAGTGCTTAGAACACTCCTTAACAGAAGTTGCAGTCTTAAATGTATACAATCACATCTAACATATTTAAGTGTTTTATTTACACAGAAATGTTGTAACAAATGAAGCAATGCTATGCATATTCTTATGGGTGAATACCAAAAGAAAATATATAGCACTTTCAAAAGAAAAAATATGGTACTATGAAATTTTGAAAAGAGAAAGCTCTTTTCAAAGCTCTTTCAATGGTTGTCAGACATGGCCTAGTCTATAATAAAAGGCTTAGAAACTTATTAAAATGTATGCATGATTAAAAAGACAAATTCAATTCTAGGTCAAAGGTAAATTGCAATGAAGAAATTCATAGTCTATGCAACAGTCTGGAGTCAAGAGCTGATCTAAGTCACTCAAAATATAGTCTTCTAAGATATTATTTTAGATTACTAAAATGGCCCTTTGGATTATGAAATTGTAATAGGCTAAATAATCAGCTTTATTTTCATGCCATGAGACATTTATAGTATCCAACAACATAAAAAAGTTTAGTCATTAATGGGCACCCATCAACTGGATTAGCATGCAGCTTTTGCTGATTTCAATGCAATCACCTACCAACAGGGCTACCACACCTGGGCTGCAAAAATTCAGATGACCACTGGGTGGTGGCAAGGAATTACATATTTATATAAATGTTTGCTGACATCCTGTGGTCATCTGGAGTTTTGCAGCCCAAGATGGTAGCCCTACACACTTCTCAATGGAGAAAAATGATGCTAAGCCAGCAATGTGGTGGGTCAGGCATGTCAAGAAGAACAGCAGTTAGGAAGGGTACTTTAGTAATGATACTTGAGCTCTTGGAGGAAAGACAGGATATAAATCTAACAAACAAACAATGGGGCACAAGGGATTACACTAAGCACCTCTAAATAGGGACCATATTAAATCTTCTTAGAAAGCTACCATAAATTATATTTTCTGGGTTGGATAATTGGAGTTAGATAATAACTTTCTAAAACAGCAACAAGCATCTCTGGATAATTTTTCTATTCCCCCCCCCCCCCCCAGTAATATACCACAGAATAGTTTGAATAAAGAATAGATGGCAAACTATTGGAGGGTTACCTACTACTAATCAAACGCTATTCAAGAAAAAGAAGCAGAAGCATGTTACACATAGACCACTGGCTTATTTTTTAGCATTCTACTGCTCAAAAATAATCTGTAATAAAAACACAGTCTGTCAGTAATATTTCACTCCTATCTGTGTAATAAAAAAGAAAACAAACAGGAACTCATGAAACAGTATCAGCATGCTGCTACAAGTTCTTTTGAACCTCCCATCTTCTTGTATCCTTTCATTATCACAGCTTCCTGCAAGACATACTTATAGGAAGATCCTGTATTTTAGCCAAATTATTACAACCATGTGATAAATAATGAAAGATAATTCAAGGGTAAGCATTTCCCCTGTCTAGTTTAAGAAAACATCAATGAAGTTCAAGGTCTAAGAAAAATTGTATATTTTAGAGCTGTAGCCTTAAAGGAGAGCCAGTTTGATGTAGTGGTTAAAGGCGCTGGGCTAGAAACCAAGAGGCTGGGTTCCAGTCCCACCTTAATCAAGAAGCCAGATGGGTGACTTTGGGCCAGTCACTCTCTCTCAGCCCCAGGAAAAAGGCAAGGCCAAACCACTTCTGAAAATCTTGCTAAGAAGACTGCCTAGACTTGTCTAGCCAATTGCTAGGAGTCAAAACTGACTCAAAGGAAAGGGTGCGCGCACACACACACACACGCACACACAAAGCCTTAAAAGGTGACAACATAATAATTTAGCTGATTTTTTTAAAAAAGCAAAACTGCCCTGGATTACATCTGTTTTACATTTGATTCAAAACTAGCAACAATGCCTCTTTTTATGCTGAGGATGATTGTGTACAGCAAGGAGCTCTGGGAAATATAAGGTAACTTTGTGCAATGCAATAAAATTTTATTGCTCTGCTAGACCAGAACAAAAATAGAACAAACAGTAAGAGTATAATAATATTAATAAATTATTAAGTGTCAACTCCTGTATCCTAGGCAATATAATTAGCAATCCACTCCCATGAATGATTTAGTAGAAAGCCAGGTTCTAGTTACAAAAAAGCAAAACTCTGCAATTAAGTTATTCTCTGGTCCCTGGTCAACAGATAAATAATCTGTATAAGAAAATTGGTTAATAAAAGCTGAATTAGCCTTAATTGGGAATCAGCATAAAACTTCGCAGTGTCAAAAAAGACAAATTTGACTGTTTGTCTCCTCTGCATTGCAGGGGCATTATTAGGTCTGGGCAAAAATTGTAATATACACTCCGTAGGTTCTGTATCTCTGGGAGGAGCAGGTGATCGGCTTTCTATTACCAGAAGTGATATAAATGGCTACTACAGGTAGTTCTTGGGTTATGACCTACTCATTCAACGACTGTTCAAAGTTACAACAGTGCTGAACAAGGGGGACCTATGACCAGTCCTCAAAGTTACAGCTATCACAGTGTCTCTGCAGTTACATAATTACAATGTGGGCACTTGGCAACCAGCTCACAATTACATTGGTTGCAGCATCCCGTGGTCATGTGATCACCATTTGCGACCTTCCCTGCCAGTTTCCCACAAGCAAAGTAATGGGGAAGCCAGCAGGAGGTTGCAAGTTGCTCCTGCCACTTTTTCTCCTGAGGCAGCATGGGGATCTTATACTCCATAGCACCAACCCTGGGTGCCTGCACACACTCCACAGTGCCTGCCTGGGGCACCTGCTTAACCATACTCCATAGCATCTGCCCATGACACTCATCCACACTCCATAACGTCCACCCATGGCACCCGCCTGTACTCTACAGTGCCCATCTGCAGCACCTACCTGTCTACCTGTACTCCGTAGCACCTGCCTATGGCACCCACCTGCCCGTAGCTCTTGCTTGCTGGCCTGGGATGCGGTTTCAGCGCCTCTTCCCACATTGCGGTCATTTGAGGTTCTCACTTAACAACCTATGCAGTCCTTGCTTAACAATGGCAACAGGGACTGCTGGCATTGACATTGCTAAGCAATGAGGTCATGTGATGTTGCGCTTTACGACCGTATTGCTTAGTGATGGAAATTCTGGTCCCCAAACTGCCATTGTAACCTGACAACTACCTGTTATGCCTCTGCTCTAGGACTGACCTAACAGGTTTTATCTCTTTCATGGAATTTTATGTAATTCTGAAATAAATGTAAAAATCAGGCAGCAACAGCAACAATAACAAAAATTGAAGAAATTAAGGGAAACATTGTGAAAGATATGTGTGATTGCAGAGGCACTAAAACTCCAAAATTGTTGCCAAAAATGACTTCACTGAATTTTGGTTCACTTAATTATACTCGTATCAGTTTGGGCCCAGCAGCAGTATTAACTGAACTTTCCTCAAATGTTGAAAAGCCTGCCTACAACAGCTTCATCTTGACCTGGGGAGCTAATCATTCTTGAAATCAATCAGGATTACTGTAATTTTATTATGTTTTGAAGACTCTTTCATTGAATGTCCCAACATTCTAAATTAGCATGTAAACATATAATATGTTCCAGTTTGAATGTGTTCCCAAGATACCTCATATTAACCTTTGCACAAGTGTTTTGAACATCCTAATTCGAAAGAACAGTAAGTAATGCAAAATACAGCCTGCAAATAAGGGATGTAAGAAAGGGCAGGCTGGGGAAGGAGTATGGAGGCAGGATGAGCAATGTGAGAGCTCGAGAATATTCTCATCTACAACGCAGGACGAATGTGGCTTTGCGGAGTCGGAGAGACAGGCAAACCACGGAGGCAGCACTGGAAGAAGAGCTCTGCCGACGAAGAGCTTCAGCGGCTTTGGAGCGGCAGGCGAAAGCTTTAACTTTCTTGTCATTTTCACTTTCGCCGTAAAAGAGCAGCCAGGAAGCCAGGAAGCAAGAACTGTAGAGCCTGCGTGAGTAGCCTAGCTTTCTAGGCAATTCTGCTGCCCCCTTCACTTCGATGAAAGGAACAATAATTACTGACTAAATAAAGAAAAAAGAAGAAACTTCCTAAGAAGGGGGAAAAAAAACTTTACGATTGGGGGGAAAAATCTTTATTATAAGTCCTTGCTGCGATAAGGGGAAAACTGATTTATTTAATTAATTCATCACGCCATATTGTAATATACTATAGCTTTATATAAATACTTAAGCATATTTTGTACTGTGTAAGTAGAAATAGATATTGTATATTGTAACATATAAACAAATAGTGTATTAGGATTAATAGTTAAGATAAGCTAAAAAATTAAGGATATTTACAAAACAAAATGAATACAAGAAGACAGTTTAGGAGAGGCTCAGAAGCGGGGGAAGGTGAATGGCTGAAAGCCATGTTTGAAGACTTTACACAGAAAACAATTCAAAACATCACTCAAAATTTAACTCATTTATTGAAAGAGAAAATTGATGGCTTTGAGAAAAGATTAGACCATAAGTTAGAGACAATGGACAAAATAATAAAAGCAGATATCCAAGAAGAGAAAGAGTGGAGAAATTAGAATGGGAAAAGGACACTGAATTAGACCGTTTAACTGTGTTAGAGTTAAAAGAAAAAGAATACTGTATTAGGCTTAGAGGAGTATCAGAAAAAAAAGCCAGAAATTAGAGAAATAGTGATTCAAATGCTTGCCAATTTAATTGACTGGGATGAAGAAAAATTAGAAGAAAATATAGAAAAAATATATAAACTTGAAATATGCAAAGGTTCATAGGAAACCAAGAGACATAATAATTGAATTTGCAAGAAAGAGGACAAAAGAATTGATAATACAGGCCTCTTATGGTAAAAAAATTAACATTGAAGGAGAGGAAATCATGATACTGAAGGACATACCACTGAAAAGACTTAAAAAGAGAATACTTTTTTCTTACTGATGTCTTAAAAAGAAATAAAATTCCCTTCAGATGGGAAATTCTGGAGGGAGTTAATGTTATGTTTAAACAACGAAGATACAAATTGAATACTATCTCAAAAGGGCAGGAATTTCTTAAAAAACATAAGAAAGATCTGGAAACAGATGCAGAGGGGAGTGACAGATTTAAAAGTAAAGAAAGTAAAGGAAAGTGTCTAGATTCTGAAGACCCCAGTGTAGAAGAATTAGCTTCTAGCTCTAAAGAGTTTACAATACTTCTCTCAAATGAATGAACAAAAATGCCTCTCCTGGAACATAAATGGAGTCAACTCCCCAGTTAAAAGGAAAAAAGTTTTTCATTATTTATATAAATTGAAACAAGATATTATATGTCTTCAGGAAATGCACATTGCTAAAAAAGATGATAAATATTTGATAAACAAGAAATTAGGAAATGAATTTATAGCAGCAAGTGAAAAAAAAACCCAAATGGAATTGTAATATATGCAAAGCCTCATTTAAACTCTAAATTGATAAGTGCTGACAAAAATGGAAGATATCTAATAATAGAAGTGGAACTGCCAAGCCTTAAAGTATTAGTGGTTGGAGTATATGCCCCGAATGATAATCAGAAATTTTTTTTATCAAAATTTACTTAATGTACTTTCTGAACTACCCTATAATAATTGGATTATGATGGGAGATTGGAATGGGGTTACTTTACCTATCTTTGATAGAAAGTCTGAACAACAAATTTAAAAAAATCAAGGAAAATTACCTCAGTCTTTTTTTGATATGACTGAAAATTTGGCTATTGTAAATGCCTGGAGATATAAAAATGGCTTGGCCAGAGATTATACCTTCTACTCAGATAGATTCAAATTGTTCTCCAGGATTGATATGATATGGCTATCTAAAAATTTGGCAAATAAAATCTCTGATGTAACAACCCTCCCCAGATCCTTCTCAGACCATAACCCGATTCAATTGAGCATAAAATGCCACCCAAAAAATTATAGGTGGAGATTAAATGAAACTTTGCTGAGAAATAAAGAATTTGTAGAAGATTACAAAAAGAAACTAAAGGAATTATTTGAATGGAATCTAAATAAAGAAGTAAGTATTGGTACTGTGTGGGATACTAGTAAGGCCTATATGAGAGGGTTCTTTATGTATCAAAATAGGTGTTTGAAAAGGAAACCACAACAAAAAACTCAAATAATTTTAGATCAAATTAAGTTAAAAGAAAAAGAGCTCCAATTAAAGCCATCTGATGAGGAAACAAATCGCCAAATAAAAATTTTGCAACAACAATTAAAAATACTTACAACAGATGAAATTGAAAGGAAACTGAGATATATCAAACAAGGAAACTTTGAATATGCTAATAAAGCGGGTAAATGGTTGGCATATAAATTAAGAAAAGATAAGGGGAAAAAAACCATTACCAAAATTCGAGAAAATGGGCAAGAATTAGTTGACAATGAAAAAATTAAGAAGGCATTTTAAAACTTTTTTACAAATTTATCTTCAGCAAAGGATCGTTACCTTGTCGTGGTGCTGGAGCTTGAGCACCTCAATGATGCCATGAGCTAAACCGTGAAGGGCCACCCAAGATGGGAAGGTCATGACAGAGAGGTCAGACTAAAAGCGATCCCTGGGGAAGGTAATGGCAACCCACCCCAGTATTCTTGCCATGAAAACTAAATGGATCAGTACAACCAGAGATATGTCGGTATACCATCGGAAGATGAGACTCCCAGGTCGGAAGATGGTCAAAATGCTACTGGGGAGGAACAGAGGATGAGTTCAACTAGCCCCAGACATGATGACGCAGCTAGCTCAAAGCCGAAAGGACGGCTAGCGGCCGACGGTGCTGGTGGTGAACGGCAAATCCGATGTTCTAAGGATCAACACACCATTGGAACCTGAATGTAAGATCTATGAGCCAGGGCAAATTGGATGTGGTTATTGGTGAGATGTCAAGGTTAAAGATAGACATTTTGGGCGTCAGTGAACTGAAATGGACTGGAATGGGCCACTTCACATCAAATGACCACCAGACCTACTACTGTGGACAGGAGGACCACAGACGAAATGGAGTAGCCTTCATAATTAATAGTCAAGTGGCTAAAGCAGTGCTTGGATACATTCCAAAAAACGATAGAATGATCTCAATACGAATTCAGGGCAAGCCATCTAACATCACAGTGATCCAAATATACGCCCCAACCACAGATGCTAAAGAAGCTGAAGTTGTCATGAGTAAGGATGGCGAGCAGGGGGCTCTCACCCAGACTGTCAAGCGCATGCGTAGCACTGAGGAACTGTTCAGCCATTCAAAGAGACACAGATCGGGACCGCCTTAACCTTTGGGGTTTATATGGCTGGGTTTTCCCACGCTTTCTCAGTTTGTTAGGATTCTTGTTAAGTACTACTAATAAATATTAGAGACCAAGTCCTCGCCTCAGTGTGTTTCCTGGTAATCAGGACATCAATCCTAACAAACTCCTACTCCCATCGAAAGAGGGAGGAACAAGCAATTAAACAGATACGTTTAGAAATGTCTTCAGAAAACCAAGAAATGCGGCTCGCCATCCAGCAATTAGCAGCAGCCCTACAGCAACACCAGCAACAAGTAGATCTCCAGATCAACACATTACAAGCTGCCATGCTACAGCAGTTGCAACAACCAGCTCCGATTAACCCACAACCGGCACCAGCAGCAGCAGCAGCAGCAGCCCCACCGGTAATGTTGAGATCACAGGGCAGTCTACCAGAGAAATTTGGAGGAGAAGCAGGACAGCTGAGAATCTTTCTCACACAGTGTACTATGTTCTTCGACAGCAGACCCGCAGAGTTTCCCACAGACAGAACCAGAGTCACCTTCATCCTAGGCCTGCTGAAGGGACCAGCGGCCAAATGGGCTATTCCCATGGTGGAGAACAACGATCCGATTCTCAACGACTACCAGAACTTTTTGGCAGGCTTCCGAGCACACTTTGACGACCCCATCAGAGAGGCCACGGCCAGCCGGGAGATTCGGAGGCTCAAGCAAGGTAACAAGAGGGTGGGACTCTACATTGCTGATTTCAAGTTGTTAGCAGGAGATCTGGACTGGAATGAGAGTGCATTAAAAGACCAATTCAAACAGGGGCTGGATGAGATTAAAAATGAATTGGTGCGCCAGGGAACACCAGCCACATTAGAAGCCCTATATCAGCTATCGGTGGTCATAGATGCCAGGCTAGAGGAGCTTAGGCAGATGCAGCCGGGGAGAAGCAGACCCTCCGAGCGTTTTCAGGATTCCCAACTCCCCTTGTAGCAGCCTCTCACTCAGCACGAGAGGAGCCAATGCAGATTGGGACAAGCAGGAGACTGATTTCTGAGACTGAGAGGCAGAGAAGGAGAGAGAGAGCCCTGTGTTTCTACTGCGGAGCCCAGGGGCACATGGTGAGAACTTGCCCAGCGAGAGGCCAAACAACCCAAGTAAGACCCCCAGGGCAAGCAGCTGAAACAGGACCCATCCCCGCCTCTGTTTCCAATCAGGGAAACTCCGTTGGTCTCCCTCCCAAGAGCTCAGCAGGGAGACCGTAAATCAATTAAGGAGGGCTCATTCCGAAGATTCCAGGCAAGACTTTTACTACTTACCCGTAAAAGTCCAAGTCAACCCAGAGCACCAGGTCAAGCTAGAGGCCCTCGGGGATTCTGGAGCTTCAACTAATTTTATTGATGCACAGACCGTACAAGACTGCAACATACCGACCAGGGAATTGCCATGCCCCATAGAAGTAGAGACCATTGACGGCCAGCCCCTCAAGGCAGGGCCGATTAGAAGGCTCACAGAACCGGTGCAGCTGACAGTGGGAGACCACACTGAGTGGATCCAGCTTTATGTTACTGCAGCGCTAAATGTGCCGGTAATCCTAGGCACGCCTTGGCTGAGGATCCACAACCCGTTGATGAACTGGACTACAGGAGCAATCTCCTTCCCAGCTAAGGAATGCCAGCACCACAAGAGTCAAGCCGCTCCACACTCTCCAGCAACCAACGCAGTCACAGTAGCAGGGGGGGTCCACTTGCCAGCCAAGTATGCAGATTTTGCAGACGTTTTCAGCGAGCAAGAGGCCACAGCACTACCCCCCCATAGGGACTGTGACTGCACCATTGAGTTGTTACCAGGAGCCAAGATCCCAGCAAGGAAACAATATCCCATGTCCCCCAAGGAGTTAGCCACCTTAAAGGATTACTTGGACTCCAATCTCCAGAAGGGCTTCATCCGACCATCTACGTCCCCAGCGTCTGCTCCTACCTTCTTCGTACCAAAGAAGCCCGACCCGTTGGCACCTGCAACTCAGGAGACACCCATGAGAGTGGTCCACGACTTCAGTTTCTTAAATAAACAAACAAAGAGAGAATCCTATCCTCTGCCCTTAATCTTGGAGCTGCTAGATCGCTTGCAGAAGGCACGCATGTTTACCAGGTTGGATCTCAGGAGTGCGTACAATCTGATCCGGGTGAAAGAGGGGCACGAATACCTGACTGCCTTCGACACCAGGTTTGGCAAATTTGAGTACCTTGTTATGCCCTTTGGCTTGTCTAATGCAGGAGCCATATTTTCCAGATTTATGAACCACGTTTTTGCTGATTTACTAGACAAGTACATGGTCATTTATCTAGATGACATATTAATTTTCTCTGAGGATGCCACAACTCACGTAACCCATGTACGTAATGTTTTGCAAAGACTGAGAGAGAACAGGCTGTTCGCCAAGCTAGAGAAGTGTGCCTTTGATTTAACTGAAGTACATTTCCTGGGCTATATAGTATCCACAGAAGGCATATCCATGGATCCTGCTAAGGTCCAGGCAATTCTCTCTTGGCCACCCCCCCGAAATGTTAAAGAGATACAAAAATGGCTAGGATTCTGTAATTTCTATCGCCGTTTTGCCCCGGCCTATAGTCATCGGACCAGACCATTCACACAGCTCTTGAAGAAAGGCTCAAAATTCGTATGGGGGGAGAGGGAGCAAGCAGCGTTCCAGGAGTTGAAGCAGCTTTTTGCTTCCCAACCGCTCTTAAGGCACCCTGACCCCACGAAGCCATTCATAATGTACTCAGATGCTTCAGACGTTGCCATTGGGGCAGTGTTATTGCAATATACAAACAGGGCAGAGAATACATTGCTTCCTTGTGCCTTTTTCTCACGCCTACTCTCACCAGCAGAGAGAAACTATGATGTGTTTAACAGAGAGTTGCTGGCAATTAAAGCAGCATTCCAAGAGTGGAGGCACTGGCTAGAAGGGGCAACCTTTCCGGTGAAAGTTTGCACCGATCACAAGAATTTACAGCTTCTACAAAACACCAGATCCCTCACCCCACGCCAGATCAGATGGAGCCAGTTTTTCTCCCGTTTCAATTTTGTCATTTCTTATGTGCCCGGGGCGCAAAACTGCTTGGCAGACGCCCTGTCTCGATCCTTTCAGGCAGACCCCCCCACTCACCAGGAAGTACAGGCTGCTATATTACAACCTCACAACTTTGATCAGCCGATGAGGGGGAGCCAAACGGAGAGTTTAGCAGCAGGCAGCCAAGCAGAGGACCTATTTGCAAGAGCCAGAGCTCAGCAGCAACAGGACCCGTATGCCAGGGCCAGGATGGATGACCTCCAGAGGGCCCCGCAAGACACTGCCTCCCCATTCAATGTGGAGGCAGGAATCCTCTGGCATAGTGGGCGATTGTACATTCCCCCTTCATTGAGGGAAGAAGTACTGAGACTGTGTCATGACCACCAAACAGCAGGCCACGGAGGCGTTTTCAAAACTCTCCATAGAGCTCTGAGAGACTACTGGTGGCCTAAGATGGTTGCAGACATTAAGGGCTACGTTGCTTCTTGTCACACCTGCAGACGAGCCAAGCCTCTCCCAGGGAAGCCCACAGGACTCTTGCAGCCCCTACCCACCCCCAGTAGGCCTTGGGATACGATCTCCATGGATTTCATCACTGATTTACCCCCGGTCCAGGGCCTGACTTCCATACTGGTGGTGGTGGACCTTTTCACAAAGATGGCACATTTTATTCCTTGCAAGGGCCTCCCATCTGCACCAGCCACCGCGCAGTTGTTCATAGACCACGTTTTTAGGTATAGAGGCATGGTGAATCACTTGGTGAGTGACAGAGGCCCACAGTTCACTTCCAGGTTCTGGAGGGCCCTTTTCCAGTCATTAGGGGTCCAGATCCACCTGTCATCAGCGCATCACCCTGCCAGTAATGGGCAGGCCGAAAAAATTAACCAGTGGTTACAGCAGTATCTCAGGTGTTACACCACGTATCGGCAAGACAATTGGCCAGCCCTGTTGCCCATGGCAGAATTCACTTATAACAACTCTGTGCAGTCATCTACCCAGATGTCTCCGTTCCAAGCGCTCTATGGGGTTAACCCTCAGGTGTTGCCCACCTCCTCCCAGCAGGGAACTGTTCCAGCAGCAGCTGATTTTCTTAAAGAGCAACAAGCCGCACAGGAGTTGTTAAAGGAGCAGCTGAACAGGGCAAAGAGTGCTTACAAAAGGGCGGCAGACGCTCACAGGCAGGAGGGGCCAGCGATCGCAGTAGGAGACAAAGTGTGGCTCTCTACCAAGTTCTTGATCTCTACCAGACCCTCCAAGAAATTGGACTCTAAGTTCGTCGGCCCTTTCACTGTGGTGCAGCAGATAAATCCAGTAGCTTATCGTTTACAGCTCCCACCATCCATGAAGATCCATCCAGTGTTTCACAGAGCCTTGCTAGCCAAAGACCCTCCCCCAAGTAACTTGCGATCGCAACTACCCCCCCCCACCTCCAGTAATTGTGGAGGGAGAGGAGGAGTACGAAGTGGAAGAGATTCTGGACTCTAGGAGGAGGGGAAGGGGCATCCAATATTTCATACACTGGAAAGGGTACCCTGAGGAGGAGCGCACGTGGGAGAATGCCAGAGATGTACATGCTCCAGCACTGGTTCATCGATTCCATCAGCTTTTCCCTCACAAACCCAAGCCTCGCATTTTACCCGAGATTCCTCTTTCGCCTGAGCAGGCCGAAGAAGCCCAAGCTGAGGAGTTCGTGAGTGTGTATTTCCCCCCGCCCCGGCCTGAAGCCTCGACTCCAGTTACAGAGGAGGTGGGGGAACCACAGCCCTCAACCTCGGGCTTGCATTTCCCAGGGGGGAGGGGGGCTGACCATGCTAACTCTCTAGATGTTTTTCAGCAGCAGCCACCTGGCTCGGAGGCGTTATCGGATTGGGAGGGCAGCACCGCTTCATCCGTGGAGGAGTTGTCCTTTGAAGAATTACCTTCTTTGCCAAGTTCTCATGGGACTTTACAAGCAGACAACATATCTTATCAAGACTCTGGAGGGGAGGGGGCTGAAATGGAATATCAATCTGGAGGGGAGGGTGATGTCATGAGTAAGGATGGCGAGCAGGGGGCTCTCACCCAGACTGTCAAGCGCATGCGTAGCACTGAGGAACTGTTCAGCCATTCAAAGAGACACAGATCGGGACCGCCTTAACCTTTGGGGTTTATATGGCTGGGTTTTCCCACGCTTTCTCAGTTTGTTAGGATTCTTGTTAAGTACTACTAATAAATATTAGAGACCAAGTCCTCGCCTCAGTGTGTTTCCTGGTAATCAGGACAGAAGTAGAGCAGTTCTATGAGGGTCTGCAGCACCTACCAGACAACACACCTAAAAGAGATGTTATTTTCATCACGGGAGACTGGAATGCTAAGGTGGGCAGTCAAATGACACCTGGAATTACAGGTAAGCATGGCCTGGGAGAACAAAACGAAGCAGGACATAGGCTGATAGAACTTTGCCAAGACAACTCTCTCTGCATAACAAACACTCTCTTCCAACAACCTAAGAGACGGCTTTATATATGGACTTCACCAGATGGACAACACCAAAATTAGATTGACTATGTCCTTTGCAGCCAAAGGTGGTGGACATCTATACAGTCGGTAAAAACAAGACCTGAAGCTGACTGTAATTCAGATCATGAACTTCTTCTTGCACAATTTAGGATCAGACTAAAGAGATTAGGGAAGACCCACAGATCAGCTAGATATGAGCTCACTAATAATCCTAAGGAATCTGCAGTGGAGGTGAAGAATAGATTTAAGGGACTGGACTTAGTAGATAGGGTCCCGGAAGAACTATGGACAGAAGTTCGCAACACTGTTCAGGAGGCGGCAACAAAATACATCCCAAAGAAAGAGAAAACCAAGAAGGCAAAATGGCTGTCTGCTGAGACACTAGAAGTAGCCCAAGAAAGAAGGAAAGCAAAAGGCAACAGTGATAGGGGAAGATATGCCCAATTAAATGCAAAATTCCAGAGGTTAGCCAGAAGAGACAAGGAATTATTTTTAAACAAGCAATGTGCAGAAGTGGAAGAAGACAATAGAATAGGAAGGACAAGAGACCTCTTCCAGAAAATTAGAGACATCGGAGGTAAATTTCAGGCAAAAATGGGCATGTTCAAAAACAAAGATGGTAAGGACCTAACAGAAGAAGAAGAGATCAAGAAAAGGTGGCAAGAATATACGGAAGACCTGTATAGGAAGGATAACAATATCGGGGATAGCTTTGACGGTGTGGTCAGTGAGCTAGAGCCAGACATCCTGAAGAGTGAGGTTGAATGGGCCTTAAGAAGCACTGCTAATAACAAGGCAGCAGGAGACAATGGCATCCCAGCTGAACTGTTCAAAATCTTGCAAGATGATGCTGTCAAGGTAATGCATGCTATATGCCAGCAAATCTGGAAAACCCAAGAATGGCCATCAGATTGGAAAAAATCAACTTATATCCCCATACCAAAAAAGGGAAACACTAAAGAATGTTCAAACTATTGAACAGTGGCACTCATTTCACGTGCCAGTAAGGTAATGCTTAAGATCCTGCAAGGTAGACTTCAGCAATTCATGGAGCGAGAATTGCCAGATATACAAGCTGGGTTTAGAAAAGGCAGAGGAACTCGGGACCAAATTGCCAATATCCGCTGGATAATGGGAAAAGCCAGGGAGTTTCAGAAAAACATCTATTTCTGTTCTATTGACTATTCTAAAGCCTTTGACTGCGTGGACCATAACAAATTGTGGCAAGTTCTTAGTGGTATGGGGATACCAAGTCATCTTGTATGCCTCCTGAAGAATCTGTATAACGACCAAGTAGCAACAGTAAGAACAGACCACGGAACAACGGACTGGTTTAAGATTGGGAAAGGAGTACGGCAGGGCTGTATACTCTCACCCTACCTATTCAACTTGTACGCAGAACACATCATGCGACATGCTGGGCTTGAGGAATCCAAGGCTGGAGTTAAAATTGCTGGAAGAAACATTAACAATCTCAGATATGCAGATGATACCACTTTGATGGCTGAAAGCGAAGAGGAACTGAGGAGCCTTATGATGAAGGTGAAAGAAGAAAGTGCAAAAGCTGGCTTGCAGCTAAACCTCAAAAAAATCAAGATTATGGCAACCAGCTTGATTGATAACTGGCAAATAGAGGGAGAAAATGTAGAGGCAGTGAAAGACTTTGTATTTCTAGGTGCAAAGATTACTGCAGATGCTGACTGCAGTCAGGAAATCAGAAGACGTTTAATCCTTGGGAGAAGAGCAATGACCAATCTCGATAAAATAGTTAAGAGCAGAGACATCACACTGACAACAAAGGTCTGCATAGTTAAAGCAATGGTATTCCCAGTAGTAACGTATGGCTGCGAGAGCTGGACCATAAGGAAGGCTGAGTGAAGGAAGATAGATGCTTTGGAACTGTGGTGTTGGAGGAAAATTCTGAGAGTGCCTTGGACTGCAAGAAGATCAAATCAGTCCATACTCCAGGAAATAAAGCCAGACTGCTCACTTGAGGGAATGATATTAAAGGCAAAACTGAAATACTTTGGCCACATAATGAGAAGACAGGACAGCCTGGAGAAGATGTTGATGCTAGGGAGAGTGGAAGGCAAAAGGAAGAGGGGCCGACCAAGGGCAAGATGAATGGATGATATTCTAGAGGTGACGGACTCGTCCCTGGGGGAGCTGGGGGTGTTGACAACCGACAGGAAGCTCTGGCGTGGGCTGGTCCATGAAGTCACGAAGAGTCGGAAGCGACTGAACGAATAAACAACAAAAAACAAATTTATATACGAAACAAGAAATATCAATTGACAAAATTGAAAACTATTTGCTAAAACACTATTTAAAGAAACTAACTAAAGATCAAAAAGCAACAATTAACAACCCCATTACAACACAGGAAATTATAGATGCTATTAGAAAACTGAAAACAGGCAAAGCCCCAGGACCAGATGGTTTTTCTGCAGGATACTATAAATATTTCCAAGATCAAATACTACTACCATTTAAGGATTTATTGAATATGATTGTATCAGGAAATCCAATACCTCAATCTTGGTCTGAGGCGAATATTATATTAATTCTGAAAGAGAAACAGGATCCGACACTATATAGAAATTATAGGCCTATTTCGCTACTGAATAATGACTACAAAATATTTACATTAATTCTAACTGAAAGATTAAAAATTATATTACAAGAAATAATTGATCATGACCAAAGTGGATTCCTACCCCGAAGACACATAAAAGATAACATAAGGACTATCAAAAATATAATAGAGCATGCCCAAATTCATAATGAAAAACAGATTATGCTACTCTTTTCAGATGCAGAAAAAGCCTTTGACAATTTAAACTGGAATTTTATGCTTAAAACCTTGGAATTTATGGATTTTGGCAACACATTTATAAGGGCAGTCAAAGCAATCTATACATTCCAAAAAGCCAAAACTGTGATAAACAAAGATACAACACAAGAATGTGTAATAGAAAAAGGTACCAGGCAGGGTTGTCCACTCTCCCCATTACTATTCATATCGGTTTTGGAAGTCTTAACAGAGAACATTAGAAAGGAAAATCAGATTGAGGGAATAAAGGTAAAACAAGAAATATATAAATTAAGAGCGTTCGGAGATGATTTAGTTATTACCCTACAAAATCCACTAACATGTCTTGACTACTTATTAAAAATGCTACAAGAATATGGAGAATTAGCTGGTTTCAAAATAAATAAACAAAAAACAAAAGTGATAACTTAAATACGTCACAAAACATTCAGAATATATTAGAAAATAAATCAGGATTCTCTAGTGTTAAAAAAGTCAGATATTTAGGGATAGAGATTACAGCTAAAACTAACAATCTATACCAAAACAACTATGCAAAAATATGGAAGGAAATTCAACAAGACTTAGGGAAGTGGGAAAAACTAAATTTATCACTTATGGGGCAAATCTCTGTAATCAAAATGAGTATCTTGCCAAGGATGTTGTTTTTATTTCAAAATATTCCAATATGATTAACTGACAAAACTTTTAAATTATGGCAAAAAGACCTATCAAAGTTCATTTGGCAAAGGAAAAGACCAAGGATTAGACTTAAATTAATGCAGGATGCTAAAGAACGAGGAGGCTGGGGCCTTCCAGATTTTAAATTATATTATGAAGCATGTGGATTATTATGGGTAAAAGAGTGGAATACTTTACAAAATTATAGATTATTAAATCTAGAAGGCCACGACCTGAAATTTGGTTGGCATGGATTCCTATGGTATAACAAATTGAAAGTAAATAAAGTATTTAATAATCATTGTATTAGAAAGTCCCTTCTTAGAATTTGGGAAAAATATAAATCTACTCTAACACCCACTCTACCATTATGGATTTCCCCACAAGAAGCGTATAGTAGGAGAGAAAAAACAGGAATTTGCAAATGGCTAAGATATTTGGACCTAATAAAATTTGAAGGGGCTATATATATGAAATGAAAAGAAGAGATGAATTGGAAAATGAAGGACATCCATGCCAATGGTTTTTGTATTTTCAATTAAAGGAACAATTTAAAATTGATGCCCAAAGTTACAAATTCACAAAAGATTTAACCTGGTGGGATAATTTAGTTTATGCCAACAATGACCACATGATTTCCAAAATATATAAAATGTTATTACAAATAAGAATGGCAAATGTACAAATTAAACAATGTATGATTAAATGGGAGAGAAATCTTGGACATCACATTGACTATGATGTTTGGGAAAGAATGTGGACCAAAGGGCTGAAATTTACTTTAAATTATAATTTAAAAGAAAATTTTTACAAAATGATGGACATGTGGTACATTACTCCAAACAAAATATCCAAAATGTTTCACAATACTTCAAATGTCTGCTGGAAGTGTAAAAAAGAAACGGGAACATTTTATCATATGTGGTGGACTTGTAAGAAGGCGAAAAAATGTTGGACATCTATACACAATATAATTTGTAAAACGTTGACTAAAGAAATTAATAGAACACCAGAACTCGATTTATTAGGCATCATGGACAAGGATTTGGAACATGAACATGGAAAACTTTTACGATATTTGATCACCGCAGCTAGAATTGCGTATGCATCAAAGTGGAAGGAAGAACTGACCCCCTCAATGGAAGAATGGACATTTAAATCCCTGGATCTGGCGCAGATGGCAAAACTTACGGACCAGCTAAATGATAAAAATGTGGAAGATTTTCAAAATGACTGGACCCCCTTCTTCAACTATGTAGAATCAACCCCAAAATTAACGTAAATGTGTAAAACATATGAATATAACACAATATGTAAATATTGTGTATTTGACTTATATAATCTCAATAGAACTGAAGAATTATTGTAACCAAATTAGTGAATTGTGAAAAGAAATTATTTAGTTAAGGTATAAAATTGTATTACTTAGGGAGTTGGAAATCCATTTCCTTTCTTTTAAACCTCTTCTTCTCTTTCTTCTTTCTCCTTTCCTTTTTTCTTTCGCTTGTTTTTGCATTTTATGTTTATTGTTGATTTGTCATTCTATGTTTGTATTATTTGTGTAAATAATTTAATAAAGACGATTAAAAAAAACTATAATGAGATAAGAAAGGGCAGCCTGCCATTAAAGACAAAGCTGCTCTCTCTCTTCTCATTCATTCGTAAAGTCTGGATAACAGCCTTCTAGACCAAAAATAAGGGCACTCCCAACTTACAAAGGAGAAACTGGTTCAAGACCTCAAACTAACACATACCGTCCTGTGTATATCTACACAGAAGTAAATTCCACTAAGTTCAAAGAAGGTGGCTATAAAAGTGGAAGGGCACACTTTCTGCCCATCATTCAAATAGTTAGAATAACTTGTTTGATTTATGAATTACAGTTCTGAATTTATCAGCCAGAAAAAAACCACTCTCACTTTACAATAACATATACAACTGAAAATATACCACATATATCAAAATATAAAACTAACAAAATATTTAATGTTTATATCATGTTTTAAAGTGCTCAATGCTTTACACACATTATTTCACTGAAGAGCTAGTGTTTTATGGCATATTACAGACTAACAAATTAGCTTTCTTTTTTTTTCAGGAAGAAGACCTTTATGCATGTAAGAGAACTTATGGCACAGATTTTCATACTCCACAAAGTAATAGATAAATCAGTTTACCTTATAAGAATGGATCATTAACACAGATGTATAATAGGAGCCATATGAGATTGACTAGTACAAGTAATCCTCTTTTAGTGACTGCCTCATTTAGTGACTGTTCGTAGTTACGACAGTGATGAAAAAGTAACTTTACGACCAGTCCTCACATTTATGACCTTCACAGGTCTGTAAAGCAAGGGAAAGCTGAAGTAAGATCATAAGCACAGTTGCGGTTTCACTTAGTGACCACTTCACCCAACAACCAAGTTGCCCGTCCCAACTGTGGTTCCTAAATGAGGACTGTGTTTTTCACCACAGTGCAGTGGGAAGGGAGTTATGAGTGGCTTGCCAAAGACAACATATCATACAGTTCGCCAACTTTCAGCAGCTGGTGGACACATTTAGAATGTTCCAAAGACATAATAAGCACTTTCACAAAATGGTTGCTATGATTGGTGTAGCCAATCACAGAGAAGCAAGACCAAATTGCTTCTCTGCTGTCACTCTGCCTGCTCAATAGTTTGGAATACAGCCTTTCAGACAGGAAGGTCATGAAAATCAAGTAGGGAAATTTGTAAAAAAATAGCTGATTCAACACCATGAAAATAGGAGTAAATCATGCTACAAAATGCTGAAAAATAGTCTGGTAAGCTTCCAGGTCAAAAGGCTGTTTTCACTTTCCCACCCCAATCCCCAATCCCTTTCTTTAGGCCAGTCAGGTATCTATACCATGCTCTCCTATCCCTAACTTGAGAAGGCACTAAGTGCAGGTAGTCCTCGAGTTACGGCTGCAATTGGGACCAGAATTGCTGTTGCCAAGCAATGCAGTTATAAAGCACCATGTCACATGACCGCATCACTTAGTGATGGGTTAGTGAAGGCAATCCAGGCCGTCCCGGTTGTTGTCATAACCCAAGATGTGTGGGTCATTAAGCCGGAAGCACAGGGAGGCCGGGGAAAGGGCATGGGGTGTGTGCGAGTGCAGGAAGACTGAGGAAAGACGGTGCGGTGTGTGCAAATGCAGGGAGCCCAGGAAAAGGGTGTGGGGTGCATGTGAGTGCAGGGAGGTTGGGGAAAGAAGGCAAGAGGTGCATGCATGTGTGCGAGTGCAGGGAGGCTGAGGATAGTGGGCATGGGGTGCATGTGAGTGAAGGGGGGAAGGACAGTGTGGTTCATGTGAGCAAAGAAAGGCTGGGGGTGGGGGAGACTTGCGGCCTTCCCTGTCGGCTTCCCCATTGACTTTGCTTGTGGGAAGTCGACAGGGAAGGTCACAAATGGGAATCACGTGACTGCAGGACACTGCAACTGGTTGTAAGTGCAAGCCAGTTGCCAAGCATCGAATTTTGTTCAAGTGACCACAGGGGTGCTGCAACGGCTGGAACTTTGAGGACCATTAGTTAAGTCCCTTCCTTCAGCACTGTTGTAACTTCAAATGGTCATTGAACAAATGGTTGTAACTCGAGGGCTACCTGTACCACACTTTAATGTCCTCCCTATGGTCATTCTGGAAGACAGATACAAAAAAAAATCCCATATGAGCTAAAATTCCACCCTTGTGGAGAACAGCCTATTGAAACCATAGTCCATGTCCTGCTATAATGTATTTTTTTTAATAAAGATGCAAGTGTCCATCTAAATATGGAGTGTTAACAAAGTAGCCAGACAATTCTGATTTATTCCTATGTACAACTATTACTATCAGACCAGTATGATTCAGTTTCTATGAATGTGTTTTGTTCAATTTTGTTATATGCTTTGTAAAACTAGATATATGATTGCACCAATGATTTAGTAATAAACTATATTGTTTTATTCCGTTCCATCTGCTGTTGACCGTTGTCTTCTCATCAGTGACCATAATAAAGAACTAAGGCATCCCATGCCACAGAAGTAAGTTCAGGTATTGTAAACTGATTTTTTTTAAAAAAAATATTTTAAAATACTAAACTTCATTGGCTGTATTCACACAACATGTTTACTCAATTCAACCATTTTTTTCAGTTCATATGGGATACTAAACCATAACTAACAAAACAGACTGGTTTGGAACAATACACTAAGTAAAACAAATAAACAGACCAAGGTTAAAGTCAGTCAAGCTTAGTTTGTTGTATGAATACATCTGTTAGACTGTAGTTCAGATTAGATAAGCATGTGGTTTAAATACAGTCATTGTTTTAATCAGCTATTTTTCTTTCAAAAACCAGTTAAACTATATGACGTATAATCAAAGACCCCTTATGGCTAACTGCAGAAAATACTTAGGCTGAAATTATTTTAAGTAATATTAAGTATCTACACAGTCCCCCACCTTTAAATAGATTACAACCCAATAGTAAAATAGGATTCTAAAAGCACAATCTAATATAAAGGGAAGGGACAATCTCCACATTTCCACACATCCTCCATTTGGGCTTGATTTAAATAATCACACAAGAACTTATCAGCTCCTGCCCACCAATTAATAGATGCTTACACATACCAGGCCTGCCTGAGCTAAACAGCAATACTACATGGGTTATTTCATATACCCTCTCCTGGACTGAAAGATTTCTTGTTCAGTCAGGGTCTTATTAATGCATATCTGAGTAATTTTTACACATCTGACAACAGGAAGTGATAGAAGTCATGAAATCAGCTTGCTGTAGGACAGCTTAACCTCTCGTCAAGGTTACTTCCGGAAACCTCAGCATCCTAGAAGCCAGGTATCTGCAGCAACTTCCTGGGACTTTTAGTTGGTTCTTGCCATCTGAGCCCTAGTAATTTCTCCACGTTCCACCAGAAAATTAAAACAACATAAAGCCATGTCTACGGTGCTCAGTGTAGTGAAACTGTTACTCGAGTTATGTTTTTCCCAATATGGAGGTTAACAGAGAAGGTTTATTCATGTGGGGCCTTTCCAGTGCACACATTCAAAGCAGAACAAACAGCTAGCACATTAATATAATGTTACCGATTAATGGTAAACACAGATTGGCTCTTTTGTGGCGTAGAAATACATAAAACCACCTTTAGCTTTACTTCAATGAAACAGCTTCAGAAAGGAATGCTTTTTCAAGGAAGTCTATTTCAAAACAACCCCTTCCTACAAGCATTCACAGCAAGTTGCTATATTATTCCCCAGAAGTAACTATATTTTTAAACACCCTAATCTTCAGTTTTATACACTGGTTGACATTAAATAGGTCTGCATACCATGAATGGCATCAAAAGATACAATCTATTTTTTTTTAAAAGGACTAGCTGTTTAACCTTTGTTAATTGCTGCAGTTATTATTAGGCATTAAAGTTATCATTGTGAATACTTCTAAAATGCACACTGCTTATTTCCAGCTGACCTTGATTATTTCCACTGGGTGAAATATACTATAATGGCATGTAGCAGAACCCGGATTTAGTCAACACAGGCAAATCCATGCTCTGCATTCTTTCAGTCCCCACACTCTCCTTCCATAGCATTTGGTAGTGTGATAAGCCATTATACCATGTAATATCCATATTTATGTGTCTTAACATCAGAACTGGAAAAACTATGCTTTCCACTGGCAACAACTTTTTTTTTATTTTTGCTAATGATCACCTTCTCAGGGAGGAAGAACAAATAGCATGTCTTTGTATGGCTGGGTTCTCACAACATGATAAAAAAGCCTAAGTTAGGGTTTAGCATGACGTATGAAACCAGCTTTTGAAGGAATTCTTATCTATATATTCTTGCTTTTGTTTTAAAGTTCTTGTAGAAAGAAGCCCTGTGATTCCTTGCACTCTGGAACTTGAAATGCCTGTAATGTGTGCGTAGAAAACGCTTATCACAGAGATTTGACACTCTCTTAAAATGTTATATAAATACATATTATCTTTAACATACAAATATATATTCTCAAGACCCTGATGAATTTCCCCCCTTTTGCACTTCACTGACCTACACATTTAGTTAAGAATTTCTCACTGAATTTTACAATCCCTGCAGCACTTGATGTATTTGCCACCTCCAATACAATCTGGTATGATTTCTACAATGCTTCCCACTCCACATAATTATTTTTAATTCTTGTTTAGTGTGTATCCTGTCAATTGTCTATACAGTAACCAGGTTTACATGAAGATAGGTAAACTCTCAAGAGTTAGTAATTTGTGATGTTCTCCTCCCTTCTCAGCAATCCCTCTGATGTCAAATCCATTTGCTGTACTGAGAAATCCTGTTATGTAATTGTTCACATAAAAACTTAAACTATCAAGACTAAATTAAGTTAATAACAGCTATCTATTTTTGTTTTGCATTAACTTGTTCCCAAAACTATTAAAAAATTCCACTTTGTAACTGAGACGTCCAAATATCATATGTGCATTTATGTTCCCGTAGAATGTTACACATCCCAACCAATATACAGTAATCCTGAAGTGGGTGGGAGGAAAGGGAGCATCACAGTATGATGCTTGAGCTGCACTGAGACTTGTTGAGATCAAGACTTGGAGGACTATGCGAAGGTAAAAATCCCAGGCTATATAAATAAGTCTTAAATGTTTCACCCATATACTTTTATTAACTGGTATAGACAATTCACAAGGTACTCTGCAAACTCCACTTACTGTAAGAAACATAAAAATTACCTTTCTGGAACAGACCATCTAGCCCATTCTTAGTTATTATAGACACATACTCATGATTGCAAATAAAATTATTTCATGGGCACTTGAAGTAATAAAACCCATTTTATAATCTAATTAAGCACCTAACCCACTCACTCATTTTATCTTGAAACTAATGATCTGTAAATAACATGACAAGAAAAAATGATTATATTTTAATATTTTAATTAAGAAATTTCTGTAAGGGGTGTTTGTTCCTCAACATCCAGCTTGGTTAAAAAAATGATGTAACTGAATAATATGTGAAAAATCAGCAACACTGATTTAGATTGTTCTACAATTCTCTTCTTTCAGTAGTGCTGGTTAATACAGATATATTGGCTCACTAAATTTACATTTCTTATTCTATGGGACCAATATAAATAAGCTGAATCTCATTACAGTATTTCTTTCTACAGTCACAAAATGGGGAGAAAGAGAGAGACAAGAATTTCTGATTAAGCTTCAATATGTACACCATTATGGCTCTTGATTCATCTTTCTACCCAAATCTGTACGGGGAAGTGGGGGGAAGCTGAAGTTAGTTCCAAAACTGCTCTCCAAATAGAATTTATCCTAATAGAGAGGGGAGGTGGAGGTGCACTTTTAACTCCCAAAACTGACTGGCCAATTCATCAGCTCACTCAGCAGATAGCAATTGCTTGTATGTTCTGAGGGTCTCTTGCAAGATAACAATAAATATCCTATGGATGATATAACTACAGGAGGGGGCAGAACACCCCATAATGGCCACATGATCTGTTGCAGCCTTCCTTATACTCCCTGGGCCTTTTTCTCCTAGAGTCTTTCATAGGGTTCGAACTTTAACACTAAATGTAACACACTTTTCCAGTTTGTTTTATACACACACACAGAAAGGACTGGAGACATATGACTATGGCAGTTTTCCCCATCCTGGGCATCCTCTCTACATGTGTGGATTTCAACTTCCAAAATCCTTCAGCCCACGTGGCCACTGCTGAGAATTCCGAAAGAAGTTTGAAAACTGGATGGTATCCAAGTTTGGAGAAAATTGGTCTGTGAAATTAAAAAACTTTGGAACTACGCATACCAAGATAAACACCACCAATAAGATCATTTTATTAAGAAGATGTATGTGTGGTTAAGCAGAAGAATTGCTCTACATTTCATAAGACAGAGAATGATCCAGCCCAGCCCGTATGTATTCTGATACAGCCTGTTTAGAGCCTGTTGCCTTATAATTCAAGAGCATAAATAGTTCAAGTGCATAAATTGCAACCTTACTTATATATCATAATTCTGCCATGTATTGATTTGTAAAGAAACTTAAAATAGGAGTGTCCCTTTTTGCTTTTATGCACTGCAGCCGTTAATTCTTGTTATGTACTTTAAGGAAGCAATAAAAGAGGAAGCTTGAGTTTAAGAAAGTAATGTTTAACCAAAGCTCAAACAAAACGAACCATGTTCTAATCTAAACCAAGTACTCTAGTTTTACAGTTGAGGATCTGGCATAAGAAACCTAGAAACACAAAGACAAGTAACACCTTAACTATCAATAGAAATTTTTTTAAAAATAGTTATTCTGAAATAGAGAAACATGCCTAAACTCCTGGAGTCTCCTTCCTGAATGTTTCAAGAAAATTCTGAGCAGAAATTATGGCATCTATTTTAGGCAGAGGAGAGCCTAGGTTTGATTCAAAATTAATTTGGTAATTAGGAATTATTTTGTCTGCTTTCCCCATTACATTTTCTTCCATCATATAGTATTAGTGCGGATTTTTAAAAATTGCTCAGTTTTTAGTAGTCTTTCAACGTCTCCCAAGTCCAAAGATGACAATAGTCCTATCATCAATACTTACCGTAATTCATTAGGGTAGTTTTACAGAGCTAACATTTACACACCGTAGTACACTATGGTTAGTTTTAAATTTCATGTTAAATGGTGGCAACAGATGCAGAAATCTCTAATTCTTCACTGCTATCTAATTGCTACCAGATTTTTGCAGCCCAGATATGGCAATTCTTATGTGCTTAAAGTTTGGTTAGTTGTTTTCATACTGCAGCCAAACTTGACAAAGGTTTTATAGTATAAGTTAATGGGGGTTTTTTATCCACTTAATTGTAAAAGGAGGATGCCCAGGAGAAGATGACACTCTCAACACAACCATATGCAGGATGAGGATTCTAACCTTTGCTCAGCCATGAAGTTCAAACCAGTCATTTTCCTTCAGGCTAATCTACATCCAATCTTGTTGGTACATAAGCCCCCAATTTCTTAGGGAGGCAACCCTATAAATAAATAAAAATACACCTCCCATGGCAAGTCTGTATTACAGAGCAATACATATGTATGTAATAGAAATGCCCAGTCTATACTCAGGTAGAAAGCAGAATGAGATTAGCAGCAGCATTTCAACAAGCATCATATAAAGTCACAGCTAAACCATCACTGTTGCAAGTACTACACTGATTAACATTGCCATAAAATGCAGGATGGATAGGGAAATGAGGGAAGAAATCTCATGTTCAAAAAATAGGTCAAAATGTTGTGGCTATGATATCTGCAATTTAGGCTTAGTCTGGAGTTTACTGCAGGAATGAATTAGTCATCTTCTGGTTTTTCATGTACCCAAATTTTAACTCTTTATTTCTGAAAATATGAAGGCAATTTACTTACTAAATTTGATTTATATACCCAGCTTAAAGGGTTCATGTTTTCATAGCTCTTTTATGCATCATTTTTACAATTCATTTACTATGGATTTGTTAGTCATCTTCTCTATTTTGATATGGGAAAGTGTCAGTAACCAAAGTAAAAAAATTAAAACAAGACAAAATAGTGAAGCCTGTACTAAAGGTAGATAATGAGCAAACCCAATAAGAAGTTTCCTGCACTCTAGCCCTGAGGGTAGATGCCTGAAGTAAGGATGTTGTTTATATGGATCTATGGTGTTACAGCCAGTTGTAAACAGGAGCATTAACATCACAAATTCTCCGTTTTTTTAATCAGTTAAAAGAAAAATTGGGAAAGGTTGGAGTTAATGGAGTAAATAGATCCAGATCCAAAGCCATACATGCTATTAATCACTGAAGGTAAGTACCCCACAAAATATTGGCAAAGCAATTAATAGTGAAAATAGGAGAATTGACAAGGGGTTGGGGGGAGAAGCAGCAGACTTAGCATATTTCAGCTCCAATTCTCAAGTGATGGTATTTCCCATTTTTAAACTATCAGTTAGATTAATACTTTTGAAAAAAACAGTAGACTTAATTGTTATATATACTGACACCTAACAATGTATTTTAAATGTTCAAATGACACTTATTTAATGGGAGAAATTTGGAAATTAAAAACATGGTGTTTCCATTGTACTGTTGCACTAATTTCAATGCAGGACTCAACCAAAAGCTATTGAAACACAGTTTATAGATTAATCCTAGGTCTCCAATCAAGATAACAAAATAATATGCCACAATTTGCATAAATGTAGCTGTGGGGTGAAAAAAAATCCTTCCATTAGAACTTGCACAGTTCTAATAAAAGCTCAAAAGCTCTTGGAATATAATACATTCAAAATATTACTGAGTTTAATACTCCTTTCCTGACTCAGCTTCAGTATGGGTCCTTTCCTTTCAATATAAAATAATGGCTAGCCATAAAATTGCATGTTCAAGCAACTGCTAAACCCACCGCAGAAAAACAAATTCAACAATCTTTCCATCATACGTTCTATGTTGGACTGATTTTAATAGCTATTTTAATAGTAGCAATCTGATATAAAAGATCTGCTACTTTAGGAATCTGACATAAAAGACTTTCTATTTTAGGAAGTTACGTTGAAAATTACTGTAGCTACCGTAATAGCATTTGCTTTAAATAAAGTAAGACTACTTGAATACCATTTTCTTTATTAACTCTTTATCTTTGGTTAAAAGTTTTTTTATTTAATTAACGTATCAGGACTGTGTTCACATATTTATACCAAGCTATAAACTAGTCTGCAAACCATAATGATTGGGTTTACAATACATTTACAATACTAAACCAACTTAGCAAAATCTATAAACGTAAGTACTCTAAACCAGGGATGTGCAATATTTGATTCCCCAGATGTTGATGCATTCTAGCTGTTATGAGTTTTAGCCAGCATACCTAATGGTGAGGAATGGAGAAAACTGCAGTTCAAAATATCAAGGAATGGGGCAGGATGCTCAACTCCACTATAAAATTATATTTATGCTTCTTCCATTTTACTTCTACAATAAAAAGTACCTTTAATAATTATTACTTTCTAAGAGAGAGAGAAACAATAAAGTCTCCAGAGAAACTTAAGTTAGAATAGTTATGGCCGAATTATAATACAATGCAGTCACAATCCAATAAATCTACTGTGTCGTTTCTGACCTCTGGTGTACTTCATAGAGATAATCACATGCATACTTTCATAGGCTACAACTGATGTAAACCATGGTAATCTTGAATTCTTTTATCTATGCTTTGAAATAGGCATAGGTATTATTTCAAAGTATAATTTTTCTTGAGGGGGGATGAACTTCAGGATAGAATATGACTGTAATTGGCATGCTATAACACACTTGCTCATTTTTCCTGTATGGCTGCTGCATTTATTTATTTGTCTATTTTTTATTTATTCTGCAGTTTCACCTTGTCTATAATTTGACATATTCACATAATCTGTCACAAAAAGAACCCTTTCCAAATTAGAATTTGCCTAACTACACTGCATTGCTTGAATGTTATACTTCACATATGCTCTTGGAGCTGTATGTTTGTTTTGGGGAACATCATATTTTGCGACTAATTGCAATGATGATGATGATGATGATTGATCAGATGAGAGAACAGGGCTTCCATTTCTAGTACTTGTAATTACCTAGAAGCCTGGACAGAATTTCTATCAAAATAGGCCTGGTTTTAACAAATAAGTACTCTAGGTCTATGCCTTCTTTTTCAGTGAATACATCTGGGATTAAGACAGTATTTTTTTCAATGTGTCTCAAATGCTCAAGACTTGAAACCCAAGAATGTCTTCTAAACCATAAACAGTATTTGATATCAGTATCCGAATTAGACAACATTTCTGTCTTCAGCATCAATTGTTATCTGTCAGTCAAAAGGCAGATCAAGAGCTTGCTAAGTGTCCAGAACACTGCCTTAAATGGGAAGAATATATATCTAATAAATAAATGAACACCTTTCTTGGCTTTCTTCAACTGTATAATGCTAATTGATCTACCTTGCAGGTCACTCCCACAATCAGTGGTCTAGGAAGCACACAAATAATCAGATATATTCCCAACAGAATTCTTTACAAGGTATGAGAAGGCATTAGAATTTGAACAGCCACATGCCAAAGTATTTTCTCAGTCTGTACAGCAAAAATTCTCCAGTCAATACAAGTATTGTTGCTACAGCCAACTTCATCCCCCTAGTAATTCCACTCTTGTATTGAGTTTATCTGCCAGTGGCTGTATGGGCACATTTATGCAATTTCTTTGGCAACAATGCAGAGGTGGTTTGCTACTGCCTTTTTCTGGGACTTTTTAAAATGTTCTGGCCTAGCCAACAACTCAGGGTTTACCTGGTGACCATCCATCCAAAACCAACCGGGTCTAGCTTTCCCAAGTTCAGTCAAGTTTGTTAAGTGCTGCCATCTCATTACTTTCCTCCTACTTCATTTCCCGTTTAGAAAAAAATCAACACACAACAGCTTGCATGCTGGGGAGGGGGCACAAGGAACTGAATTTCAGAACAGAAACAGCACACACTGGATACCTTTCAAATCTGTGATTCAGTGAGATCAAGTGAGAGATGCACAATTGAGTTGTGATGCACACACTGCAGCTTACCAGGTGCTGGACACATCCCACCCCAAGTTTTGCAATCCTGGGCAGGCAGCCAAGACAAGAGATTTATCAAGTGCTTGGGGAGTTGCCATACATAACTGATGGGCTGTGTTCAGCCTGGTGAGACAGAAGCTGTGCAGGTCTGGATTAAGGACTGATGTTAAGTGAAAGAGTTATTCACTTAAGGATTTATGGTGCATGCTGAGAAAGTCACTGAAATATTAAATTCAACCTTCCCCAGCCTGGCTGGGAATTCTGGGATTTGCAGTCACAGCACATCAGGAAAGGTCAGGTTGGTGAAGGGTGATACATACTGGATTCTACTCAAAGGCAAACAAGTTTCCTTCTCTATTTGTAATGTTCTTTTGACATGTATAAGATCTCTGGCAATCATAACCTAATGCATATACCATAAACTTTCATAGACTTAATTTATGCCTATCCCTGACCTCAAGCACAGTGATATTTGAAAGTACAAATATAGATCCACCAAGTTAATATTTTTGGTGAAGCTTTTCCTTGCATTGTTTTGTTCACGTGTCATGATTTAGCCCTGAACAAGAATAATTGTGCTTACTAATTCCTCCCATAAGTGGGCATGGCTAAATACAAATTATTCTGTCAATGGTTTGCTTGGTATGCTATATAAATCAGAAACTCTAGTTTGTTCTGGAAGCAATAAACCAGAGAAAGAAAACAAACCATCATTTCATTTTCTAATTTGTTCTATTTGAATAAGCAAGAATCCTGGATTTATATGACAGTATCATTTTAACCATGCCCACCTGAAGCAGGAGCCAATGAGGTTAAGGTATAATGTGGCTCAGTGTGGCAAACAAATATAATTTCACTCTTTGAACTGTCTGTAAGTACAATTTTTTTCAGCTAAGCCCACACAAACAACTTCCAATATGGACTTGCTTCTATCATAGCTATCAGTATTTACAGCATTGCAGATAAGCAGCACTGGTGTGTGTGTGTATGTGTGTACACACACACACACTCATTCATTCATTCCAGATCACTCCATCCTTTAAATAATTAATGTTACATAATTATACAAAGATGTTAATAGAGTTTCCTATTTACTTCAACTTCTAAGTGTGTAGGTTTTGTTTCTATAAGGACATTTTTTTCCCAAGTTCTACAGTTAAAATAAAATGCAAAATGCGTCAGTGGGCTTGATTTCTTCACTGAAACATTTTTTTTATCTTTTGATAAGCATATTATGAATTAATGCCTGCTAAATTGGCAAAAGTATCCCATGCATTCATTTAAAAAAATAATTAATCTAAATGTAACTTTTAAATATAAATGTTCTGTGAAAAAAGTTGTCAATTGTGCAGAAAATGAGAAAAAAGGGAAAAGGAAAAATTGTAAATCTCAAATGTAACATGAGCATGTAATACAGCTTTTCCCCATTATATGCTAAACAAATGAATTTCATTATTTAAACACTCATTGTTAATGATTCACTGCATTCCAAGTCAACAATTCCAGATACACACTTGATCAGGATTAAACCATTATAATTTATGTGATAGTTCTCAAAGTGCTACTGGAGTGTCCTTTGTTAAACTGTAAAGACAGTTTGTCTCCAAAGAAGACTCATAATCATTATTTAATTATAGATAATCTTTGACTCTGGGTATTTTTTAAAGTATCATCCATACAGTGTTACAACCTATGACATCTGAAGATTCGATAGGACAATCCCTCTATTATGTAACTAATCCCTATAGGGTTATTGGTGTGGTTAAATAACAAAGAACTTAATGAGCTTTTTGGAAGAGAAAAATGCTTCAATAGTGGACAACTTTAAGCCACAAAAAAATGAAGGAAACTGAACTCTCCAATAGTAACTTGCTCTTCAAGAGTGACCTGGATAAACTGTTAAACTACAAGTAGCCATGATTAGTAGACTACCGTAGGATAAATAGAAACATATAAGGAAATGTATATGCATATTGCAAATATAAGACTGACTAGTGACTGTATCTCTTTATAATTCTGCTCAGTAGCATGGATTTTTTTTCTTAATAAGAATTTTATTAAGTTTCAAGCAAAGATAAAAGCTACAGAAAAACAAAAAACTACAAAGAAAAAAAACTAAAAAAGTGAAAACACAAGAGAAAAATTTTCAAAGTTACAAGAGGAGGTGACTTCCAACTTTTAACATCACTAAATACAGTTGCTCCTTCCCCTTATATTAAAAGAAAAAAGATAAATTTATATACACTTTGTAAACAACTTCCCCCCAAAGATAACATTTATTTAATTAGTTCCTTTCTACTATTCTATACATTTCTGTCTGCTATAATAAAAATCAAACTGAAAAACATATAAATTATCTGCCATTGTACTTGATAATACAACAATTTTTAATAATCTTAATCATGTTAAACCTAAAACCGTCCAAATAGACATTTTTATTATACTTTAATAATCTTAATCCAAATTGTTAAAGATAAATGAAATCAGACAAACCCTAAAAGCAATCCAGATAAATATTCTTAAACCCTTACACCACTTCAAAATAAACCAGAGCATTTACATATCCCCACAATGCACACAGAGCTTTTTCTTTAATGCCCCCCTCCAAAACTCTGACTTCTCTTCAGGAGACCTTCCATACATAATAACCCCTTCTTTTCCATGGCACTCCACCAGAAGATCAATTTCGCTTGTGGCTTGCTACTTGCTCTTTCCCTTAAAATTCTCCAACCTGACTATCTGATCTTCATCCAGCCTTTCAAAAGACATCCTGATATCACTCTTAGAGGAGACATTTCTGTCACTATTAAAATCCTCAGTTCCATCCATGATATCCCCAACCAGATGACACATTTTAGTCCTCATATTTTCCACAATGTCCTGAATGTCTTGCATAATATGAGTCAGAAAGAATCTGTATAAAATCTTGGTGGAAGTCAGAGAAAATCTGTTCAAATCCTCCATGTCTCACGCAGTAGATTATGGCGCCCCCTAGGAGCTTAACCAGTGAAAGTTGAAGATGTGGAAGAGTTCCAGAATGTGCTTACACAAGTGAAAGTGAGATACGCAGTCAAGGGAAAGTAGAAGCAGAGAGCTGAAGGTTCAAATCAGCCAATTCAACGTGTAGGGAAATACCAGTATTTTCAAATTTAGTACAAAAATAATAACAAGGAGAAAATTACTTACTCTCAATTCTCCTTAATATTTAGAGGGAAAACAAAGTCCAAAACTTAGAAAGAATTTTTAAAAAGTAATCCCAAAAATAACAATAAGCACCAAGAGAACCCACTTCTCCTTGCTGTAGAAAGCCTCTCTCAGGGTACGCATATTTAAAAGAAATATAAATTATGTGATTTAGAAATGGGGTGGCCAGTCTTAGTGTTCCTTTAAGGCTACAGTGCAGCTTAGAACACGGTGATGTCCCAGCCTCCCGGCTAAGCTCTTATCAGTCAAACACGAAACACTGTTTGCAATCTTCTGGCCACCAGCAGCCGTCTGGAGGGCAGAAGGGGTGATTCCTGGTGTTTTCCTTTTTCCGGAAAACACTCCTGGACTTCAGGAAAACCTGCCTGAGCTGGAAAAAAATGCCGCATTGTCAGCTCTGCCTGCTGAGCCCATTGGCACAGCTGTTCAGTCCACCATGTCCCCACCGGAAGTCAAATGGGTCCAGCATGGAATTCTTAAGTCAGCCAACCCAACATCAATATATGTCAGAATTTTTTCACCCTTCAATGGGCACTAATTTCCAGTGCAACTTGGGAGAGTTGTCCTTGTTATACATTAATCTAATCCAGATAGAGCTGCATGGTAGAGAGAAAACCCTTTCAGGGTATTTATTCTGTGTTAGGAAATGGAATGAGGACCTCTAAGTAACTGGAAAGACGCAGCTATCAATTTCTTTCGTATGATTACAAAAACATGTGTCCTGAAACAGACATAAACGTGGTTTCATTTGATCCATTTTGGTTGGTCCTAATAAAGGTAATGCCTGATTCTGGATACGTTCAACAGTTCTGCAAGCAATTGTATTTTATTTATTTATTTATTATTCAAATTTTGTTACCACCCATCTCCCCCAAAAGAGGGACTCTGGGCCGAGTAATGCTAAGTAATGCTGCTGAAATAATTTTCACCCCCGGTTACCAATACACAATATATATACGACATAGAATATCAATGTCAGATTCCTCAGCAGACATGGATTCAACGTTTTCTAGCTTGTTTTCATCAAGATACTGGCTAACACAATAATATCAGAAATGCTCTTCACTGAAAAAGCTAGGAGGCAATTTAATTAGAAACAAGATTTTATCGTCACCAGAACCTGATTTACTACTCAATAAGGGACGCATAGACCTTTGCTTTGTAAAACATACAGTTTGTTCCAGTTCACATAGCAAAATATATACAAAACACGTGGCATTACTAGAAAACTAAAACCATTGTATATGTTAGTTATGGGAGTGTGAGAATTATTGATAGCCTAGATTGCACGCTCTTTAATTAATTGCATATTTCAAGTGGCAGAATACCGTCATTCTTGCTATAAAGGGATACAGGAACATTTTAACCACTAGAGGGCAAAATTTACCAAATTGTAGAAAAAAATCAGATCCAGAAAAAAACACAATTGTTATATTTCATGTTACGCAGTTTATATATCATGTATACATTTGGCACATAGATTCAAGGAAAAACACTAATAAAACAATAACAGCTAAAAGGAAGGAAGTGCATTCAAAGGAAAGATTGGACATATCTGATACGATACCACTGGTTGTAAGAACTGGTTTGTAACAGCAGTGTTTCCAACTATTTTAGGTACATTCTCCTAGTTATTGCAGTATAGTTCGAAATCCTGCACAATGTTCAGCTATTTTGTTACTGTATATTTTTCTATTTTTCAGACAGTGCATTTTGCTGCAAACATAAATCCCTCCACGGATATTTAAGTATTCCCATTAAAGTAGCATTGTCTAAAAGTAAGGGCTTTGTGAGAGCCGGTTTAGTGTAGTGGTTAAGGCACCAAGCTAGAAACTGGGAAAACATGAGTTCTAGTCCTGCCTTAGGCACAAAGCCAGCTTGGGTGACCTTGGGCCAGTCACTTTCCCTCAGCCCTAGGAAGGAGGCAATGGCAAACCATTTCTGAAAACTGCAGGGATTTTTTCCAGGCAATCTTCGAGAATTGGACACAACTAAACAGATTTAAAAAAAAGGGGGGGGGGCTTTGTAGTAATTAAACACACAGAGCTTGGCAATCGTGCCATCACACGCAAAGCGTAAACAGCATTACAATAATCAGTTAAAGCATCTATTTTAACTGCAAAAATATCATTTAAAATAGTTGCACTAATTGACAATTAAAATATGTTGGCAATACATCTGGCATCTCTATTTCTCAATTTTTGAAAAGTTGCTCATGGTATATCTTGTCCCCTAATTCTTTACCCATCACCCACCACCAAACTTCACCTTCTTTCCACTAAGCTAAGTTGCCAGACTGAGGCAAAATAGTTTTGTGAGGCATATCTACCCTGTGGTTGCCATTAATTCCTTGATTTAAATATAATACATACTGTTATTTACATAATTAATTACTTGTATAGGAAACATAAGCAAATCAGTACTCCCTAATTAAACTGGAGTATTTTCCTACCTTGCAATTTTCCTTAGGTTTTGCTTAAACCCACAAGGAAATATTGAATAGGAGTAGGAAACTCAACAACTGATTGTGTCAATAAGCCCTGTGGAGGGAAAACGTAGATGGAATGCACAAAAAGAGTGGAACGCACAAAAAGAAAGCGGGGGGGATTGAATGATGTTCTGTGAAAGCACATTCCTCAGTCACTAAAGATAAAATAGTTCAAAAATGTATTTTGGTTAGAGAAGATAGGGAGACATTTTTAAGGCTCATTAGGCATTTCTGAGGGACAAAGTTGCTGACTTTTTAAAGGTTTTATGTACACAATTTTAAGTAATTTCTTGCAACTCTCTCACACACAAAAAGGCATGATTATAAATGGATCTGGTTCTTGACAAACAGAAGTAACAATCCTTTCCCTCCATTTCTTAGACTATATGGAACAATAAAAGAAAATCCTTTAGGGAAAGTGCTTTGCATTTCAAGTAATCTTTACAGAGAACATAAGGGCTGTAGTACAATAGTCCTTGACCTACAACCATTCGTTCAGCGACCATTCGAAGTTACAATGGCACTGAATGAACGGTGGTTACAACCAGCCCTCGGAGTTCTGGCCATCCCAGCACCCCTGCAGTCACGTGATCATGATCTGGGCACTTGGCAACCGGTTGGAATTTACGACTGGTTGCAGTGCCCCACAATCATGTCTCTGACATTTGCAACCTTCCCTGTTGGCTTCCTCAGAAAGTCAGTGGGGAAGCTGGCAGGGAAGGTCGCATGTCACTGGGGTAAGTCTCCCTACCCATGTACCCTCTCCCAGCCCATCTGCGCTCGTGCCACACCGGCCACTTGCGCACCCTTGTGCACTCTTCCTGACCTGCAGTGCACCCTCATGCACCTTCCCCAACCCACACCACACCTCTCATACATCCCCTTGCCCAACCTCCCCAACCAGCGCTGCACCTCTTGTGCACCCCCTAGCACCATCCTTGACCCTCTCTTGCACACCCTCCCCAACCTTCCCCTGTACCCCCTTGCTCCCTCCCTCACCCAGCAGCAGCCACTTACCTGCCTGCCAGTCTTGGACTTGCAACTATCTGCCGGCTTCCCCACTGACTTTGGTTGTGGGAAGCCATCAGGAAGTTGCCTTGCCTAACAACCATGGGATTCAGTTAACAACAGCAACTGGGACTGCAGGGATTGCCATCACTAAGTGATGTGGTCGCACTTTACAACCACACTGCTTAGTGACAGAAATTCCAATCTCAATTGCTGTCATAAGTCGAGGACTACCTGTATGAGACTTTCCACCGGATTGATGAGATGCTTCAGCACAGCTCTACTGTTAGATTTATTTATAAGACTACATTCTACTAAATTGTATGAACTTAAAGGAATCTGACCTTTTCCTTGAGGGCCCTTCTTCAAAATCTGAAGAACTAATATCATTGGAAGTTGAGGACACTTGCGATGCATCATCCTTCTCATTCTCTAGCTGTTCAGACCCTGGTCTTAATCCTTTAGACGGGCCATTACTAAGGAGTCCTGTAATTAAAAAAAAAACAAAAGAGGTAAGAGAATTAGCCATTAATTCACACCATAATATACTAAAGATACCCACACACTTACACCCAAAGAATAGCTATAGTACCAGGAATCTTTTTCTAAAAATATCAACTGTATAACATGTATCCTAATAAAATTGTTAAATAATACATTTAATGAACTGCTAAAGTACATCATGCATCTTATCTCATTTATCTCTTCCAATCTCTTCCTTTTCTCCCAGTGTTCTAAATCCTGTGAATGTGGATTGTGCCTTCTTGAAGGGCAATTGTAACGTCATGGCCAAGGTGAGATTAGCCAGATACATCCTGGCTCATGGCCCATCTCACTTTATTTAAATACTTTAGGCCACAGCTAAAGTACAGTACAGTAAATTGTCAGATGTCAATTCACCAGACTTTGGATGTAACAGCCAAAATCTAAATTTCTACTTCATCCCAAAAAATGGACACGTATTTTTTCATATTAGTCTATTAAACTGAGGACGTAACATAGAGCCCTCCCAAGGCAGCGTATACAATAAGATCCAATTCAATGATAAAAGTCACAATCAGATTTTAAAAATCTCCAATATTTCAGACTTTTTTTTTCCAGAGGCAAATTCCAACATCAAAAGTAAACTAAACAGAAGACCAAATACCTGAAATAATCAAATATGACTTGTTTTTATCTGCAAATGGGGCAGTGAACAAACCACCATGACTGCTTGTATTGTGCTAATTTTTTCCAGTGTGTTCAATCTTTGCACTATACCAAGGTGGGCAACATTTTTTGGGGGGTTGGGGGTATACTTTGACACTGCACATTCCTTGGATCCACAGAAAATGTGGCTGCTAACACTGTGACATCACTGGATTTATTAAATAATTTATTTAACAATATTTGTAGACCACCCCACTCCTAATGGACACTTGGACAGTAAACCACAAACCAGAAAAACAAGGGCAAGAATAAAAACTGGAAAAATCATAAAAATTCTTATAATTTATTTATTCAGTAAATTTATGGCCCACCCATCTCATACATGTGACTCTGGATGGCTCACAATTAAAACAGAATAAAAAACAAAACAACCAGAGTTAAAAACAACAAAAATAACATAAAAATAGCCAAGAAGACTCACAACCACTCAAATAAGCCATGACACAGGCTCACCCACACTATCGCAGCTCCAGGCTTGAAGGCAAAACCAGGTTTTTGTGCCTTGCAAAAGTCCAGCAGGGTTGGGGCAAGCCTAATTTCTGGGGGGATGATGTTCCAGAGGGCAGGTGCCATGGCAGAAAAGGCTCTCCCTCTAGGTCCTGACAGATGACACTCTCTTACAGACAGGACCCAGAGCATGCCTCTCCTCTTGATATATCAGGACAGTAGAAACCATAATTGATACCCCTGCTCAACTATAGCCAAAGACAAGTTGGAATAATATAGTTTTTATCTGTGTGCAAAATGCAAGCAGGAATGAGGCCAAATGTAACTCTAAGAGAAAATTATTCCAGAGTATGGGGGTACCATAAAAAAGGTCTGTTGTCTACTCCATGCCCTGCACCACTCAGGGGAAGAAATTAGAACTAGGACCTCTGTAGCGCTTTGGATCAGATGAGAAGATTTTGACATGGAGTTGCCTAATATATGCTGGCGCCTTATCATATTTAGGGCTTTAAAGGTAATGATCAGCACTTTGAATTGGGTTTGGTAACCAATGCAGCAACCTTCAAATTGGAGTTTTTCTACAGTGACTGGGTGGTCCCCTCAGCCATTTGGCCATGTTTTATACCAGCTGCAGTTTCCAAGTCATCTCCAAAGGCAGAACCCATTACAGTAGTGTGACCCTGTGGTGACCAAGGTCAGAATTACGGTCATTATGGCATCCTGGATCAGATAGGATTGTATCTGGTGCACTGACTAGAGCTGGGTGAAGACACCATGGTTTCTTCCTGCTGCTTGAGGAGATACCAGTTCAGGATTTCCATGGCATATCCAGCTCTGGAATCAGCAAAGTTGCCATTTTCAGGCAGTTCATTGTTTTTTGGTGGTTAAGATCTTAAAAGCTCCCTAGTTGGGAAAATTCAGCCCAATCTGGGGAGGTAGTCAAAGTTTTTAGAGTTGCAATGGGTACCTTAAGATCTGTGAAGCTAAATGCACCCATTTTAACCACGAAACCCATACAAACCCTCCAAAACAGGCCCTAAGATTTCACCATTAACTATTCTTTGACAGTTAGGAAACAGATGCGGGTTTTCCAGAAAATTTTAAATCAGAAAATCTTCCAGAAAATTTGCAAGTGACTGTTATTCCAATTGGCATATTCATTATCAATAGTTTGACATTTGCTGTGAAGGAGGTACAAGCATGAAATCTCTGCTTCTCAGTTTTTAGAATAATCTACTGAAAATCAGACTTCATACAATTTTGAAACTTGCCTGAAGTAGAATTTTTTTCTGCTGAAAATTTTGAACCTGGAAAATTTTCAGGCCCTTATCTCTGGCTCTGGGCTGAGAAATAAGGTTACATGTTGCCATTACTAACTTATACTGTATAAGGTTCATGTTAGTGTGTTTTAATTCTCTGTTTAAGAGAACAGCTTAAAGAGGTACAGAAACTAAACCTAACCCTACTCTCCAACTTGTGCCATTTCATACTCTACAATTTTCATTCAATAAAGTACATTTTGCATTATCTTTTCCCCATTCCATTTCTACTGGAAGTTTTTTTTTAATCTGTTCAATCCTGTCCAATTCTTGGAGACTGCCTGGACAAGTCCCTGCAGTTTTCTTGGCAAGATTTTCAGAAGTGGTTTGCCATTGACTGCTTCCTCTGGCTGAGAGCATGTGACTGGCCCAAGGTCACCCAGGCGGGACTAGAACTCACCGTCTCCTGGTTTCTAGCCCAGTGCCTTAACTACTACACCAAACTGGAAGTACTGGAGGTTGTTCTACCCCAATTACAGTTTCTGACAATAAATGGAAGATTCCATTTCTAAGTTAGATGGACAACCCACAATATACATGAGGCTCCCAAATATCTTTTATTTTGTCTTTTACTAGCCTTTGATGCCCCATCCAACCATATAATCAAAACCAGGTCACAGAATGCTGATATGTGCCAGTATATTTACTCTATTTTAAGGATAATTTTAATATACTGACTTTTGGAACAGGCTTAACACAAAGCTCTTTAAAAATCAGGAGAAATAACATTAAATTACATGAATATCCCACCTGCCTGCTGTACTCAGTGCTGAGGACAATCACAAAAAAGTGTGGTCCCAGCCATCAAAACGTTGTTGGCTCCTGTTCTGAGGTGAAAGGGAACTTCAAACATGGGATACACTCAAGCCTATATTGATCTAGAATCATTCTTCATAAGTAGAATAGATGGCATTTCTTAACTGCATTTCCAAATAAACTTTCATAATTTAACTAAGAATAGTTGTAAAACTCAATGCTGAATTTGTAGGATGGTGCTGGGTTTAATCTATTTAAGGTATCCGTATGCAGGCTTTAACTACCCTTTAAATAACAATAAACTAATAAAAACAGAATTTGGATGCAAAATACGCCATTAGAATATCAATTGTTATCTTGCCATAAACAAAGATTAGCTCTTTTCCATGGACAGGAGCAAGGCATGACTCGATTCACTAAGCTACAGTAAAGTCATTACAGATTTTATAGAGATATTAAACCTGTGACACACTTTGATGATTTTTTAAAATAAAGAGTAATTTATTACATATTTAAAATTAGATTATTATTTTTTTCAAGTTCTAATCTCTTTAACAGGTTTTCTCCATCTTGATCTCCATAATTCTAAAACACATTTCAATGTGATGTTATGTATGAATAAAAAACAGAGATGCTCCCTCATCTCTTTTCTCTGTTAACTGACTTTCTTTCTCCCCCTTTTCACCATCACTTTTATCTCTAGTTAATACAAAAGATAACTGAAGCAGCTTCAGCCGAACCTTGTCAGACCCTGGAAGAATCCTTGAGAGGGATCACTCTGCACTGGCCTGCCTTACCAATGTACCTACACACACAACAGCCATGCCTGTTGCTGCCTTCATACTTACCAATGATATAAGTGAACTGTATGTATAAACTGATCTATATAGTTGCTAGGAGTCAAAAACGACTTGATGGCACATAATCAAACAATCAATCAGTCAATGTACATTTGTTAGCTACCAAATGCACGACTAGCAGATTCTGAGACCAGTAAACAGGTTGTGGCCTCACAACTCAGTTACATTTTTAAATAATGTACATGATGCAACCCTCATGAAATGGGAGGCTGCCTTTTATCATTTAGGTACATCCATTTTTTTCTGATACAGTGGCATAATGTCTACCTATCAAACATCTATTAAAAATAACATATTCAATGGTGCATTATGCTTCCTCAAATATTAATAGTTCAGTTCAGTTCTTATATTTAAGATAGCAGATCCTTTTGTTATAATTTTTTCAAAGTTACATTTTTGTAGTAGACTAATATGTTGGTTAGTTAGCTGATACCAGTGGTGAAAATGGGGAGAGAGATGCACTTTTTTCCTACAAAACTGTTTCCTAGGACCACAGAGAACATGCCTGAAATAACAGCAATAACAACAACAAAAACACTTTGCTCTGAGGAACATTAGGTTTCTAAAAATAAAATTTATTTCTAGCCTCCAAAAATGTATCTACTATTCATGTATCACTGAATTTGGGGCCCATAGATTATTCACACTTGGTATATAGATGGTCCTCATTATTGATAATTAGAATTAAGACTTCAATATATTGTGGAAAAGCTTTTACAGTTTATGGGTAGCATTAATATACAGCAACATGACTGAGAGGCCCCTCTGCCAAGATTGTGAAAGATTCAGACAGAAGGAGAAACCAATGTAAACCACATGGTGCAAGTGAGGCAAACCCTTAACCACCAGCTGAGTGAGTTGCTTTAAAGAGATGGTGGCCAGCTGCTGCAAGAAAGCCACATGATCAGGTTAAACCAGTGAAATGTGAATGACTGAGCAAGGAGGAGAAAAAAATAGAGTTCACAGAACTACTATGGCAGGAAGAGAGAGGAAGCGCTTGTGGAATGAAGAGTAAAACCATAGGCTGTGGAACCTAACCCCGAATTTCCCTAGTCTCAAGGTCTCCTTATTTACTGTTTCATTATTCAGTTTTACGTTGAAACAGAACCTCTGTAAATAATCGAGGATCAGCTGATTTAGTACAAGTTGGTAAATTAAGTAAAAATACACTTTGTCACCTAGTATCTTCCAGCTGGCATGAGACAGTTCAGGGAAGAGACAGCATCACAATCAGAATAGAAACAGCAAAGGGTCATTTGACCCCTTAAAATATAATCGGGTTTTTACTACAAGAACTGTGCAGAGCACCATCCACTTCACCAGAATGTAAGAGATTAAAGAACTATATGGTTCAGATTCCTATTTCCCACATATTAAATGCATATGGGAAGCCTACCAGCTAGAGAAAATGGTACAGGTAGTCCTCATTTAGCCACTGCCTCGTTTAGCAACCATTCAAATTATGACAGTGATGAAAAAGTAACTTTATGACCAATCTTCGCATTTATGATCTTTGCAGGTCTGTAAAGCAAAGGACAGCTGAAGTAAGATCATAAGCACAGTCGTGATTCACTGAGCGACTGCTTTGCTTAACAACCAAGTTGCCAGTCCCAATTGTGGTTGCTAAACAAGGACTACTCTGCAACTGGACCCCTGTCCATGAATGATGCCACTGCTAAATACTATTTTGCAAATCAACACCTGGTACAAAGGTGGGGACTCAGGATATGTTAGACAAGCATAGCATGTGTCACTTAAATCATAACAAACAACACACATTTATAGCCTTGGAATAAAGCCAGCTGAAACTCTCTCTCCAGCACTTCCTTTTATAAGCACCCCTCAGTTTTCAGCCTGTAAGCTGTAACCGACTTAAGTTTATTTCAGGCTTTAGCTAAACAATATTTAATTACAATCTGGAGTACAAACTGTGAACAATCCCTATGCTTAAGCAAAGCCAAAACACTCCCATGAAAATAAGAATGGGCTGGGAAATCAACAATAGCTTTCAATTATTTCAGTGGCAGTTATAAATTCTAGTTATACACTGAAACCTTTTTTTATTTAATTGAAATATTTTCTCCATAGGAAACAAATTGAATTTAAAAAATGCAGTTCAAGCTTTTCTTTTTTTCCTCATGCAAAAAGCCAGTGTGGTCTAGTGGTTGAGGTGCTGGGCTAGAAACCAGGAGACTGAGAGTTCTAGTCCCGCCTTAGGCACGAAAGCCGGCTGGGTGACCTTGGGTCAGTCACTCTCTCTCAGCCCAACCCACCTCTCAGTGTGGTTATTGTGGGGAAAATAAGAGGAGGAAGGAGTATTGGGTATGTTCGCAGCCTTGAGTTATTTATAAAAATAATAAAGGCAGGATTAAAATAAAATAAAAATCCCTATAAAGGTGATGTTCTCATGAATTCAGAATGCCACAAAGGGAGACCAGGGACACTTGGTCTCACTTTGCTCTGTCTCTATTGCATCCCCTTTGCCAGTCCCAGGTTGCCATCTACTGGAAAGCAAATATCTGGAACAGAAATCCTTTTGCACTTGTGATGGCTCTCCACAGACTTTGTACACAGGATCTATGAGAATGCAGCAATTCAAAATAGAGATTTGTCCATCAATGCAAATACTGGAATGGTGAAAAAGTTGTAGACAAAATTCAAAACACATGAGGCAAAAATGTTTTGAATAGAGATGCCGCCTAAACTTCTAAGTAATTCACTGCAGTAAACACCTTTTTGAGTCAAAGCCCATTTATAATGACTTCAATGTCTTGTGTTGGTTAGATTTTTTAAAACCAGTTTAAAATTTATTCTGAAAACAGAATACATTTCCCTCTTGAGGAAGTAAAAGACTGATACTCCAAGACAAAAGTCTCTTCTTAAGCAAGAAGCTGTAAAGAAAGAAAAAGGGAAGTTATCATAAATTTGTCCCCATTGATCAGATTATGAAGGGTTCTCAAAAGAGAAATAAATCAAGTTATCCAATTTAAAGTCTTTCTCACTTTCATAATACCTTCTGTTGCCAATTCATTTTCTTAAAAAATTGCATTACAAACAAGAAGCTTTTCACTAGAGTCCCTTTCACCAAACTCTTTTCATAAAATAGAATCATCATCTTTGGTGATCATGAAAAGTTATTTCTGTCTTGTTGATGACAACCAGCATAAAAATGGATTTTAATTTATTGCTTCCTTTTTCTTTGCAGATATAAAAAATATTGTTGGTTAAATTTACAGTTAACGAACTCCAGGGAAGTCTAAATCATGTATATAATTTGAGGCCCTCTAGTTATTTATGTAACCTTTATGACAGAATTGCTTTTATTATTATTTTTTCCAAGACTAATATTTGTTCTGGAGAAATGCCATGCTAAAACCCAAGCCACATGAAACTTACGTTGTCAAGAAAAGAGTACTGTTGGCTGTTGGCTTGCTTGCACTTGGAAAACAATTATTTCCTTACTTCAAATTCATACTTTCACTACACTCTCTTAAAAAGAGCTGAAAGTGCATTTCCTTCTCCCCACCTCCCCCCAAAAAGAATTATGTCTTGTTCCAAACCTTCCTATGTTTCAGGAGATCCAAATACTATCAGACATTAAGAGAATGCTTTACTTTTTCTGCTGCAATGCCATGAGTAATACAGAGTTCTTGTTTACTATTTTGTCTCCAGGGGAACTTTGTAACTTGAACCTTTCAGCATTGCCTTGACCATAATTTCATTAACACAGTGTCTGCAGAATTGGGATCTATCTCAAGAATCTGTTTACATTACTTCTGATCATCCAAATCTGAGCTGGAGTGTTGTGTAACCAGTAATTGTACTTACCATGAAATACCAGAATATGGACCTGATAGGAAAGGGTTAACTTCATACTTCTAGTTAGAAGACAAGGGTTATGGCTTCTTCCTGTCCTGTAGAAGAAACTCCATCCCTTTAGTTGCATGAATTTTCAGCTAAGTGTGGTTTAGTCTTTCATTATGCATCCCATTGTAATAACCAACTTGCAAATAGAAAGATATGGAAACCGAAGTAGAATACAGCATACTGCAGTAAAGTAACTTGCATCTGAAATACTTGGATCATTCTTTTAATCTACCTCCCCTCCTAAATAGTATAAGGTCCATCCTTTGAAAAATGTTGCACTTTGTCCAACTACTGTTCTTGGTCATTGGAGTTGACAAGAAAGGGAAATATTCCCAGGGTGGGTCAGTATAAGTTTTTTGAATATTCTTTGTGACTCAGTGTGGCCATTTGAGACATTCTCTTCCTCTCTCTCTCTCTCTCTTTCTTGCACATCTAGCTTGAGTCAGGTATACTCTCTGGGACGGGTTGCATCCAGGGAAAATCCAGGAAGCACAAAAGGACACCATCCATTGATTGATTGATACATTTATAAGGCTGCCCAACTCAGACAGTACAACAGACAATATATAAAAACAAAATGTAAAATGGTGACCAAGCATACAACAAAACAACCACAGGAGGGCTCCCACTCAACCAGCCCTAATGTCTGGGGGAACAGCCAGTGATGCTATGTATAGCTAGACATTTTATAGTCCCCTTAGATAGGAGATACAACTTGTCTGCTATTACTGGAGGTGCCTTGGGCCTGACAGGTTCTGCCCATTCCCTCTTGGCTATTTTGACAAGGGAATCCAGGAATTGGGCTTTGAGATCCACAGAGAGCATTTTACGGGGGGAAAGTCCTGCTGGTGGAATAAAGGGAGATCTGGTGGATTTGCTCCCATTGTAGATATTGGGTGCTGCCTTGCTACTCCTGGAGCTGGCTGTCAGGATTGTCACTGCTAGGTGTCACCTAACTCCTCATTCCATGATGGGGAAGAAGTTTAAGGGGCTATCAGTCTTCTTCCCTTCTCCTGCCACCCTATTCTGGCACAACTCATAATTAGACTCAGCCTCCTGGATAGAAAGCCATTACTTTCTTTAAAAGGCAGAATATTAGTTTGAAGGGAATGAGTTTCCTCCATGGGACAAGAATAAGTCTTAAGCCCTGCCTCCTAGCTAAAAGAGGCAAAGTTAACTCTTTCTTTTTGGCTCCATCACTGTGACTGTGAATCAAAAAGTCTGCTTTTAATATACTTAGACGATTATTTGGCCATATAAAATATACTGCTTCACATGAATTATAGCTTTTTTTATTATTATTGTATGGCATAACAGCTTGGTGTTCATGCTGCTTTTTCTTGCTGGGAAATCCTTGTGAGGTCCAGCAGCCAGATGTGTAGACTATTTGGCCATGTCAAGTCACGTTGCTCAGGGTGCACCACGAGGAGGCTAGTCTACATTGCACCGAGTTGGGCTGGGAGAAAGTGACTGGCCCAAGGTCACCCAGCCAGCTTTCATGCCTAAGGTGGGACTAGAACTCACAGACTCCTGGTTTCCAGCCCAGCACCTTAACCACTAGACCAAACTGGCTCTCAATTATAGCTTTTTAAAAAAAAATACAAAAACTTTTTCCTAGCTTTTTATAAGTACAGTTTACAAATAAACAATATAAATAGCAAGGATAAAATTATAGCTTTTATCCTTGCTATTTATATTGTTTATTTGTAAACTGTACTTATAAAAAGCTAGGAAAAAGTTTTTGTATTTTTTTTTAAAAGCAAGTTTGAATCAGTTTTTTCCTCACATCCAAAGGCATAGCAAATAACATTGAACTCAGTAGAAAAGTGGAAATGCTACCAACAATTAAAGCAAAATACTCTTCCTAAGGACATTGTAAATACATGATGTTAAAGAGTTGTTTAAAATGGTCTCTTTATAAATTATGTACTAATTACTGCTCACTTTTGTACCAAGACTGAACTCAGTACAAATCCAAGTAAACCCATTGCAAAATATGTATTGTACAAGTATATGTAAAGAGCTATTCAGTTTGATAATTACTGTAGCAACATACAAAAGGTCAAGGTTTCTGCAGATATCTGGAATCATAAAAGTAATTATATGGCTTGGGATATGGGGACTTAAAATGAAAGAAAAATAATACACTCTTGTAAGAGCTAAGAGCTAACCTGAGGGACCCTATCAGTGGAATGATCTGACAAAGGGCACTGAAAATAATAACCAAAAGATGTTCCTTTGAGGATGACTTTATGGGGACAAAAAAGGCTCATAGAAAATTATTATATAGCATCTATGGTTCAGGGAATAGAGTGTTCTATTCAATCTTAGAGAATGGTGGTAGTAGTGGTAGAATATATATATGTATGTGTATAAGACTGGCAATTATTTCTACAAACTTTGATTCATCAGAATAAAGGAAATGGGAGGAGCAAAACTGATGCACTAATGTTTGTGCATTGACAAGAAGCAAGCAACTTCTCCGGCTGGGGAGGGTTAATATAAGCAGCAGAAATAGCAAGTCAAATATAATACAGTATTTTATAATAGCCATAACTTTCATCATAGCTGCAATCAACAGTAAAGAAAGTTTAAACGGCAGGAACGTATACAAAAAATATAGTTAAGTAGTACTTTTGGTTGTTGTTTATTCATTCAGTTGCTTCCAACTCTTCATGACTTCATGGATCAGCCCACGCCAGAGCTTCCTGTCGGTTGTTGCCACCCCCAGCTCCCCCAAGGTTGAGTCAATCACCTCTAGAATATTATCCATCCATCTTGCCCTTGGTCGGCCCCTCTTCCTTTTGCCTTCCACTCTCCCTAGCATCAGCATCTTCTCCAGGGTATCCTGTCTTCTCATTATGTAGCCAAAGTATTTCAGTTCTGCCTTTAATATCATTCCCTCAAGTGAGCAGTCTGGCTTGATTTCCTGGAGGATGGACTGGTTTGATCTTCTTGCAGTCCAAGGCACTCTCAGAATTTTCCTCCAACACCACAGTTCAAAAGCATCTATCTTCCTTCTCTCAGCCTTCCTTATGGTCCAGCTCTCACAGCCATATGTTACTACAGGGAACACCATTGCTTTAACTATGCAGACCTTTGTTGTCAGTGTGATGTCTCTGTCTTAACTATTTTACTGAGTTCTGTCATTGCTCTCCTCCCAAGAATTAAACGTCTTCAGATTTCCTGGCTGCAGTCAGTGTCTGCAGTAATCTTTGCACCTAGAAATACAAAGTCTTTCACTGCCTCTACATTTTCTCCCTCTATTTGCCAGTTATCAATCAAGCTGGTTGCCATAATCTTGGTTTTTTTGAGGTTTAACTGAAATCTAGCTTTTGCACTTTCTCCTTTCACCTTCATCATGAGGCTCTTCAGTTCCTCCTCGCTTTCGGCCATCAAAGTGTTATCATCTGCATATCTGAGATTTTTAATGTTTCTTCCAGCGATCTTAACCCCAGCCTTGGATTCATCCAGCCCAGCATGTCGCATGATGTGTTCTGCATAGAAGTTGAATAGGTAGGGTGAGAGTATACAGCCCTGCCGTACTCCTTTCCCAATCTTAAACCAGTCGGTTGTTCCGTGGTCTGTTCTTACTGTTGCTACTTGGTCGTTATACAGATTCCTCAGGAGGCAGAAAAGATGACTTGGTATCCCCATATCACTAAGAACTTGCCACAATTTGTTATGGTCCACACAGTCAAAGGCTTTAGAATAGTCAATAGAACAGAAATAGATGTTTTTCTGAAACTCCCGGGCTTTTCCCATTATCCAGCGGATATTGGCAATTTGGTCCCGAGTTCCTCTGCCTTTTCTGAACCCAGCTTGTACATCTGGCAATTCTCGCTCCATGAATTGCTGAAGTCTACCTTGCAGGATCTTGAGCATTACCTTACTGGCATGTGAAATGAGTGCCACTGTTCGATAGTTTGAACATTCTTTAGTGTTTCCCTTTTTTGGTATGGGGATATAAGTTGATTTTTTCCAATCTGATGGCCATTCTTGTGTTTTCCAAATTTGCTGGCATATGGCATGCATCACCTTGACAGCATCATCTTGCAAGATTTTGAACAGTTCAGCTGGGATACCAGCGTCTCGTGCTGCCTTGTTATTAGCAATGCTTCTTAAGGTCCATTCAACCTCACTCTTCAGGATGCCTGGCTGTAACTCAGTGACCACACCATCAAAGCTATCCCCGATATTATTATCCTTCCTATACAGATCTTCTGAATATTCTTGCCATCTTTTCTTGATCTCTTCTTCTTCTGTTAAGTCCTTGCCATCTTTGTTTTTGATCATTCCCATTTTTGCCTGGAATTTACCTCCTATGTTTCTAATTTTCTGGAAGGGGTCTCTTGTCCTTCCTATTCTATTGTCTTCTTCCACTTCTGTGCATTGCTTGTTTAAAAATAATTCCTTATCTCTTCTGGCTAATCTCTGGAATTTTGCATTTAATTGGGCATATTTCCCTCTATCACTGTTGCCTTTTGCTTTCCTTCTTTCTTGGGCTACTTCTAGTGTCTCATCTACATAGCAATTAATATTCTTTAAACAGCTGCTGTTGTATTGACAAGGCAAATCATGCAGAGTTTAGCAATGGTATCAGAAATTGCACTGTGTTAATCCAACAGTGGGTAAGTATTGTAAGATTCCTCTATACTGCCTGCCGTTGTTTTAATAAAGACATTATATAGAGTGGGATTCCCTATAAAACTACAATCATCTACTCTAGTTCATCTGACCCATACAGCCTAATATTTGAGAATGTTACATTACTTTTCCTCCAGCAGCACTGATTGCACTATTTTTTTAATCCTTTCAATTGTGTCCGATTCTCGGAGACCGCCTGGACAAATCCCCGCAGTTTTCTTGGCAAGGCTTTTCAGAAGTGGTTTGCCATTGCCTTCTTCCTAGGGCTAAGAGAAAGGGACTCACTGGCCCAAGGTCACCCAGCTGGCTTTGTGCCCAAGGCGGGACTAGAACTCACGGTCTCCTGGTTTCTGGCCTGGTGCCTTAACCACTACAGCACACTCGCTCTCTCAAAGCCCTATAGCACAGCAGAATAAAGACTCTTTTCTAATTTGCCAAGTAAAGCTAAATGAATATTGAGTAAAGCAAGACCACTCCTATTCCCATCGCTTTGCCTGTGTGCAGGATGAGCTAAGATCATGCTTCAATCTTTTTCTAATTCATAACTATATAAATATTGCTTAAACATCAGATAGCAAAAATTATGTTAAGTTTTCAATTGCTGACTTCCAAGAGTTAATATAACAAATTACTCGAATTACTTAAATAACTGTATATCACAGAAATTTTGCCCATTATTTTCATACCCTTAAAAATGGTGGAAGTTAACTTGTACTACTTCACATTGGTTGGGCACAGAATGATCTTCTGCTGAATCATATAGTGTATGAAGTGTTCTATTGTTTTTCTAGATCAAAGCTCAACATTAGTAAGTTTTAGAATTTGAGGATCTATTTTTGAAGATATTATCAGACTGACAAATATGAAACATAGCAGTGTTTCAGTGGCAAGCCATTTGGTATTTGTAGAAAGAAATAAGTACAATAATTGAATAAGTTAGTTTAATCTTAGTAAACAAGTTCACTCAACCCTTCTCCACCAAAATCATATTGCCAGAACACCCATTACACCATGGACATCCACTGGGGAGGGCATGTGCATGGAGACAACTGCACAAAAAATATAATATTGTGTCATTTGAAAATGATGTCATGATGCACATGACATCCTGGCTTATTCCAGACACTTCTGTATTAAGCTTCTGGCCTACATAAATATATCTTTTTATGAAGTTCAAGAGGGCAGTTTCAATGTCAATATTTTTTCCAAATAATAATAAAAGTTATCATGTACAGCAATTTAACATTTATTTATTTGACTGACTGATTGATTGATTAAATTTATAGGCCGCCCAGCAATTCATGATTCTGGGTTGGGGACAAACAATACCGTATTTCCAGCTACTTTGTCCTAAATAAAAATTCCATATCCTTAAAAAATTACCAACCAATAACAATGAAATTATTACAGTATTCTCTTCCCACTCTAGTGGCAAAAAAAGGAAAACAGCTTGTAAAAGGGACAACCATGGTTTGAGCAGCATAACCCTAGAAATATAGTGCTAATTACAAAACTCCATGTACACTTGGTAAAAGCTTATGTGGACAGTTGCACAAACCATATAATCCTATTTTTAGAATTTATATTGAAATCAGCTGGAAAGACTGAACCTGCAAATAAACTATAAAGAGTGATGATTTTTCTTCCATTTTTCCACCAAGGCCATGTTTTCTTAATGTCCCAATTTCATCATCATCAATACCTTGGAAGTTCTAGTTCCCAACATATCTCCGTCAGTCATGTCTAAATATTCATGTTTGAGAAACAAGTGAATTGGTTCTTTATCTACACTGAAAAGTCTCAATTAATTCAATTTATCAGGGAAAAAATACTCAGTTTTCAATGAAAAGCTAGCAGGCTTGCATTCAGGTTGACAATAATTAGTTTTGTTTTGTAAAAAATAAAAATATATCGTTTTTTAACAACAATAACCCAATTTTAAAATTTTTATTTTAATTAAGATTGTTTTCTGTTATTGCCTGAAGGCTTCAAAAATTCACAGGTATTTCAGTTATACTTTCTGGATGAACTTGTGTTAGCTAAGAAACTTTCCTGATGTCTTAGGAAATCCATTGCATTTCAGTATGATCTGGTATATGCACTGCATAGCCTTTTTCTGTTTCTTCTTATACATTTATCTTTTGCACAGGAAGAGTAGTTTAAGATAAAGGAAATTTGGCTGTAGGAATTGAATCTATGATAACAAAAAGTATGAGTAGTTTTTTAAAGAAAATCTGTAAAATATGAAAGTGTGACAGTCCTTGTGGTCACATCACATAAATAATAAATGTGCTTTTCATGTGATAAGCCACTTGACATTGAATTGATATGCTCTTCTCCTAATGTCATGTCAAAAGGTATTAGCTGATCGTTTCTGCAGTCTATAAATGGTCAGAAGAATAAGCGGATACATGTAGATACACATAGTTACTAAATAAGTTGAGCATGCATGACATTATAACACAGCCTAGTTTTGTTAGGCTGTCAGAAGGAGGTGATCACCAAAACAGAATTGGGTTAATCACGCATCTTGAGAAAGATGACTTTTCTCTTCTGTGTTTTGGTCCGAAACTGTCACAAAATCAAACCATCACAGACTCATTTTGTTTTGTATTATTCTGGGCCACAAGCAACAATTTGACACAGAAAGGGACTTGCTTATTTTAGTTAAAAGCCACATGTTATTTATCTAGGTCACTGGGGCATGTTTCATTTGAAATGGCCACCACAGTTTGGCCACTTCATGCTTTGCTTCCTTTATGTATATTGGATGGTTCTACAAATCGGTTTCATTTTTTTCTATGCTGCTATAAAAGGCTAACAGGAATTTTCAGCAATGTGCTGTGATAACAAACCACACAGCAGCAGCCAATTACAAGACAAGCTGCTGTATATGAGCATTTCACCACATGGAGCAGCTGCCATATAGATATGATTACAAGCAGCCATTTTGTGGGAAGCAATATTGAAAAACAACAAGATTAGAGCTGTGCAGACCTTTGGATTCAAAGGCACAAACATATTCTGGAGCAGAAGGAAGCAAGTGTAACACACCTGACTGTAACTCCTTAAAGCAGCTAGGTTTTTCCCCAGGATCATGCAGTTGCTCTCCCAAAGACACACTGGTTTAAGGAGAGGCAGGTGGTGGCTATGTTAATACCCCATATGTTCTGAAGCAGCTTTCAGCCTTTCAGTCTGAAGCCGTGCACAGACCTAAGAAAGAAATTAAGACTGTAGAATCTGTGCAGTTCCCAATTTTGATTCCAAAAAGATGTTCTGAAGTGAGCACTCAGCATCTGCTGGCAACCTTTAAAGAAGCCACACCTTTTTATGGGATTGTGCAGCTGTTTTAATGTGTCACCAAAGGGTGCTACATTCATATTTTAAAAAATTATTTAAATGATTTATATGGTTGCCTGTCTCACAACATTGGGTGGCATACAAGAACTAAAACACAAACTACACAATGCAATCCATGGCACCCAAGGTGTAAACAATAATCCTAATCCCAAAAAAGCACAACAGCAGCAGCAGAGCTCACCTAATCTTCTGGCCCAAAGACAGCCAGGTCTTTAGTGCCTTGCAAAAAGGGCCATCTAGATCTCCAGGGGGATGTTGCTGCAGAGAAGGTACAACTTTGGAGTCCTACAAGATGACACTGATTGATAGAAGGGACCTGGAGTGTGCCTTCTCTACTAGATCTGGTGGGCTGAGCAGAGACAATGGGAGTGAGGCGGACCCACAAATAGCCTGGTCCTATGCCATGTAAGGCTTTGTAAGTGATAACCAGCTCCTTCAATTGCACCCCAAAGACTACTGGGAACTTGTGCAGCTTGCAGAACAGCAATTTATTTATTTTTATTTATTTATTTTTAAATTTATACACTGCCTATCTCACTATAAAAGTGACTCAAATGTTATATGAGCATAATGAGAAACACCAAAACTTGCCCGTGCTGCTGCATTGTCTTCAAGGACAGCCCCATGCACAGGGGTTTAGATTTACAGTAATCTAAATGGTAATCCAATCCAATACAGTAATCCAAACATTTCTGAACTCAGAAGCATTCTTTTTGGAATTGATTCAAAGCACTATACTACCTTACTCTTACAGCTTACTCTTAAGAAAACCTACTAAAACATACTCTAGTGATCCTAGCAGAGTCAATACAGTAGAGTAGTACTTCAAAAATTGTTAAGTACATAGATTCCCTATTCTGATTAAGTTACACTGAAAGATAGGTGTATACAATCAATCTCTTTTCAATGAGTCTTCCATGAAGTTAAGAATAAAAGTGGAGCTCTGTTCAATCAGACAAAGGACCCATCTACTTTACATTCTGTTTCTCACTGATCAATCAGATCTTTTTAAGAATGATTAGGAAGCCTTTTCCCATTATTATTTCTCAATAATTAGCCTGAAGAGATATGTTGTCTCAGATGTTTGAGGCAGCATGTATTAATTATGATCAGTAGCAACTGAGAGTCTTAACCTCCATGAAAACCTGTTTAAACTGGCAGCCATTACTGCATTTGCAATAGCAAATTCTGTGTAAGTAACATTAAGATGCTTTTGGGATATGTTTGATTCTCTTGACTTTCAACTTTCTTTTATCAGTCCACACGTATTTAAACATTTTATTTAATAAAGTCAAATTTTGTATTCGATTTCCTTGGAATTTTTCAACTTGCATATAAGTTGAGTTTGATAATACTGTGGTTATTATTTTCAGCTATATCAACAGTACAGTTCAATGAAGTGATAGATGCCAATTAGGATTAAATCCAGGGTTACCTCCCTTATGATGATGCCATGAACAACTGATCTGTGGCACAGACATTTATGGTATCAAGTAATTGCAACTCTTCATTATGACTTGAGCATGCATTTGGTCATCTTGAGATGCAAAGGTCATTTGACAGGACATTTTATTCATGAGGCAAAAATCCCTCTGGATTTGCTTGTCAAAGCTGCAAAGTACCCACAGCCCCTCAAAACTCGCCATGGCTGTTTAAACACTCTCTGAAATTGTGTATGTATTCAGTCATGAATTCCCCAATTATTGGAATACATTTTTCTTTGGCTGTTCCTCTGATTTTATTTTCTAATTCAAGATCAATATGAGTACTTTTAACTGGGGTAGTCAGTAGTAAATTACATTTCATGTCTGTTACTGCTATCTTCCACTATTCTGAGGAGTCATCTAACCCTTTTGAGATTTCTTTTTCCTTGTGGAAATTTCTGTTTCTCTATGCTTCTTCCTACACCTCTCCAACAATTGCCAAATAGGCAAATATCATACTCCATCTACATGGTCTCTTCACACATGTTACTGTAATAATATGGGAAGAGGCCATAGGAAACAGTTACCATGCAACCATATTGCATTAATTTATCTTCTCCCCCCAGATATACACACACAAAATAGAAATGAGGTTAGGGAATATTGATTCTAAAATAGCAGGAAAAAATACAAGTAAGTAAAGCAAAAATAAATAACTATTGTCATGCTAAGCTAGGTTGGGCTGCATTTTTCTTTACTAGATATGATGCTTAGGGAGCTGCACACTCAGGAAACACCATGCTTGGAAATAATAATTTCTCCACCAACACAAGCAGGACAAACCACGGTATATAAACAGAGAGCAAGTCTCACTCCCTTTTCGCACTGAAGATGTTGCCTAGTCTGGCAGTGAAACGCCTGCAAGAAAACAACAAGGCTCAGAGAGCACCAAGGACTCCACAGTAATAATTTCTTACAATAATTTCATACTCCATTTTAAAGCAGCATGAACACCCTAGAAGTTTTTCAGGCATTAGTGCCAATAGAAGTGTTGCACATATCTACAAATAAAGTTAGTATCTTCAATGAAACTGTTATTTCAGCCTTATCATATCCTCACTCCTTCTCTAAAGCAGTCCGAATTATCAGCTCCAAGTCCTCTGGCATAAAGATAGAGATCCACTGAGGTAGGTCCCAGCAGAGGTTAAATATATAAGGTTGTATACAGTTCTCTATTGGGGCTATGCAGAATATTAAGAAGGGCAGATTTAGCACAGCAAGCTAAGAATGCAGTCTTAGTGCAAGCAAACATATAAGAGTGTGAATTGGTTAAACATTTGTGCCAAGCAGAAGCAGATAGTAAGCATCATCTATCTACCTGGATGAGAACGTAAGTTCCATTTTACAGATGGAAGATTTCACAACAAAGAACCTCACTGATGTAAAGGAGCCAATCTTAAAATGAGAAAGGGAGAGTGGTGTGTCTTTATAGCAAATCTAAAATAAAAAGTTACAGCAAACATATAACTGAGTGGTATTTTAAATGAATGACAATAGTGAACAACATCGCTGCTCTTTATTTAATGGCCTGCCAGCATGATAGCACATGTGTGAACAGAATCACAGTGAGCCTGAAAATTTGACTAGGAGAAGCAAGAAGCTGTAGCATAAAACTCCCCCTCCCCGCAATCCAAAATCAGATATTTCTAAGCAAATCAGTAAAGCCCTAACCAAGGAGAATACATATACTACAGAGCTTTTTTAAGATTTGCAATGATGGGCTTCATTGTCCTGAGAGAACAAGCTATGCCAGAGATGTAGATGCATGACATACTGTACAAAGTCATCTCTTTTGAATTAATCAGCTAAATAACCCTTGAGTGGGAAGGCCAGTGAAAAATGCAGAAATACACCTATATATGTTCCTAACATGTATGCTGATATATTTGGTACTAATCCAGGTCACTTTTTTATCTCTTTATTTTCTGTGCTGTCTTTGTACACGCTAATGCAATGCATCTATGACTTGGGGGCTACACTTACTTTGTGCAACAAGCATAGCTTATAATTCCAACCATGAAGTCTCCAGGGTAGGGCCATGAAAAAAAAATAGGGGATGAAAGAAAGTTACAGAGTCTTAAGGTACCTGTTTTACCCCTTAAAACTCATCCTTGTTAAAACAACATTTTAACCTACTTAAAGTGAAGTTCTGGTCTTCTCTTCACTGGCAGCTGTAACAGCACAGATAGCTGCTGTTTTCAGCTCAACTAGATTTACTTGAGTTTGAATAGTTTATTCGGCCAATGAAGTCCTTTGGCCTTTATTCAGTGATAGGGGCGAGCAATTGTTTAATTTCAGCTTTGCCTCCAAGAATATCTCACCAAGATCCAACCTATGTTTCAGAGTTCTAGTGTTTTACCATACACGTATTGGGTGGGGCAGATTACTGTACTGGACAGAATGTTGTATTTAAAGTACCTGTTAGCTATGATGCTCCCTGGTTAGAAAAAATACCCAAGTATACTGGGCCGTCTTTAAAAACATTTATTGAAATGGTATTTCAAAGTATGGATATGGGAATGATCAGAGTTATTCGTTTTATAGAGACAGCACATATTCATAAAAATAGTTTATGGAACACATGCTAATGTTTTAAAATATAAATGACAGTAATAATATCTGAATTAGCTCTTCCTTTCCAAAAGTAGGCTCAGCTTTCTTTTACAGTTACCGTTTATTATGCTTAAAACTATTTTCTTCTCAGTCACTTCACATTCTTCAAGAGACCTTTCTTTTAAACAAGATGACTAACATTTGAGGTATGTTCAATTTCTCTTTCTCTGATTGTTCTTTCCAGCTCACAATTAATTTAATATATAGAACCAACATGATGGATGATCAATCTTTTGTTAATGACATATCCACCAAAAGAAAAAATCCTCTATTCTTGTAGAAAGTATCATACTTAGATTCGAGGCTGTACTTTGCCTTTTAATTTAAAATTTAAATAAAGTTGACAATTGACATATCATGAAAGCTTTTAAAGTATACATTCTGTTTTGAGTTTACTTGAGTTTAATTTGTATCTCACATTTTAAAAAGATTCTTTGAGCAGCTAACCAAAAGCATGAAATAGAATCTAAAACAATAACATGTTAAAGTAATTAAAATAAACGGCCTTTCTTATTTTTAAAATTTGGAAGTTTACTTTTTATTCTTGGTTCAATTTGTACTTTATTGAATGAAATTATACTCTAACTTCCACAGTTATATCTATGCACCACAGATTTATAGTTTTGAGGCATTTAGAAAAAGTGAGTATCAAGGAAATTTATAGGGTTTAATTCTTAAATGCCATAGCATTTCATTTTGGGTTGTAAGTTAGGTACTCATTAGACTTTCAGTTTAGTCCATTTAACCTTCTATTGAATTATTTGAAAAAAAAAATACTTTGTAACACTGTCAAACAATTATTCCATTATTATAGAGCTATTTTTGTCAAGCATTTTTTTTATTTTGCACCAATTTTGTACACTGCCTTGGGCTCTTTTGGAAGTACAATATAACAATAAAATTTAAAGAATGACAAAATAAATCAGATTTTAGTTCTATGATCAATTGCTATAATGTTCTATGAAAGCCAAGCAATGAATCTATAGAAACAGAATTTATCTGGATAAGGCTTAGTGGATAAAGGGGTGTTTGATTTTAATTCTGAAGCAAAGGATTAAATCTACTTGCCAGATAATTCTTGCTCCTGAGGGTCAGCATCCCATTACTAGTTAATGCATTACTTCTGTAAGAGGCCTCTTCATAGCATGTGTTACATTGTGGGAAAAAAAAATCTTGAATCACTCTGGAGCGGTGCTCCATGCTTCAGCCAGAAATCATGAACAGCTGTTCTGAACAACATGTATTACAATATTAAATAAGACTGCACAAATGGAAATATGCCAAAGCCTCTTGTTTTTACCAGGCAGAATGAAAACACATACACACATATATGCATGTATATATGTTCAATGTGTGTGTCTGTGTCTGTGTGTATGCATATATATTTTAAAGATGGATTCAAATGATTCATATATATGAATCATTTGAATCCATCTTTCTCCTCCATTTCTTCTCAGTTCTGTGAGATGATCTGGACTAAGAGCCAATGACTGGTTCAAAGTTTCCAAGTGAGCTTTCAGAGTTGAAGCTAGATTTGAACTAAAGGTCTCTTCAATTCTAATCCAATGCCATATTAGATTTATGGGTTTTATTAATGTTCTTTAAAAGAAAAAAAATCACATAGTTGTTACATATTGCAAGTCACTTTGGAAAGGTTTTTACCTTTAAGAGGCCAAAAATAAATGCTATGCCTGTAATTTAGAATAATGAAATAATGAGGTTCAATTCTATCCATGAAGCCTTCTTCCTTACCCTTTTCTGATACAAGAAGATAAGTTTTTGTTTCACTTAACCACACACTGCCCATCCTGATCTTACAAATCTTACTGTTCAGACAGTATGATACCAAGTATTCCAATACATTTCTATTTATCACTGAATATTATTTCAAGAGCTCTTGCTCATTGTGTGCAATACTCTAATATTTCTGTAAGCAGATTCTTAAAAATATTTTCAATGCCCAGCAGTTGTTTAGCCACTAAGCACTGCTATTCAAAAAACACACCAGGACAGAAATTGCATTTGTAAAAGGAATCTGCTTAGAAGTTGCACAGAACTATTTGGTAGAAGAAATCAAGAAACATTACATCAATGTAAAGATAACTATTACATTTTACCTTTAAAAGCCAGATGGCTTTAAAAAAATCTACAATATTTTTACAGAAAATATCCGTAAGAATTTCTGTCCCACCAATTACATAAACTGCTTTTATAAACTTTAATGCTGCAGTTGCAGTCTTAATTGAAAGTAAATGCCATTGAACTTAAAATATGTATTTCTGAGTAGATATATAGGTGATTGCACTATAAAGAATTCCAAGTGATTTCACTTGGATCCAAACAGCAAATGGACTAATAGAGAACAGAATATTCATAGAATCTACAACTATGATAAGGAACCAACAGCCCACCAATTGTTGAACTATGATTCCCAACAACCTCAATCCAGTATGGCAAGTGGTGATTGACGCTGGAGTTATCATTAAGCAAGATCAGGAGAGACCGTTGTCTTTTTTCCCCTTACATAGTATAAATACAATTTGTAACATTTAGAATGTATTATATCAACACATGATTATTTAAACACCCCTTTTTTGCAATTGCACTTTAAAGCATACATCTAAATATGGGTGGTGTAAATGGTCACTCTGTTTCACTGGAACAAGCATTTTGATGTACAGTTAAGTACACCTTCCACTGGAAGCATACAGAATAGACCATCAACACTGTAATGCATCCTATTTTAATATTAGATTGAACATTGCCCTTGGTTCTCCAGAATCCAAAATTCTCTGTAGACAACTGTGCCCTTTCCTATAAACCTTTAGCCACAGCTGGCAAGCCTTTTCTTTGCCAGGTGGCAAGCTCGCTGTTTGCCAAGCACCTCCAAATACAAGGAGACCAAAGCAGCATCCATACCTTGATGTCAAGAGATACAGCCACCCCCAGCCTAGAGTCCTCTTGCCCACAGCTCCACTGGAGCTGGGAGGAACATGTTCACTGAAATGTGGCAAGTTCATCTTATACAATTCTCATCCTGCATCCCATTATTTAAGCCTTAACGGTTTTGTGCATCTGACGACTTTAGGATTCAAAGCATGACAAGGAATTAAACAACAGCAGTCAACCCCTCATTCTGTTTGCACCTAGACTGAAGGCAATGATGCCGTGGTCCACTCACTTTCCTTCAGCTCTAATTGCCTGTGAGCTTGGACCTTCATGCCATTTCTTAATGCTAACATACATACATACATTTATTTGTTTGTTTGTCTATATCCTGACCTCATGCATACACAACATTCAGAGTAACAAGGAACCACTAAATCCATAATAATCGCACAGTGGTTACCAAAAAAAACCCCAAATCAGACAATAATAGCAGGCAACGTATAACTTATCACATTAGGTAAACTTTATATTGCCTACAGCATACTGTGTCTTCCTAAATAAGACGGCATTAAACAGTCAGAGAAAGATAAACTTAGTAAGTGGTTCAGGATTTGAACAGGGACTAAGGTAAGGATTTTTCATGTCCCCTTGATTTTTTAATACATTTCCAAATATGCGTATAAAAATAGTTGTGGCAATGTCAGCGATACATTGGTTGGGTACATGAATGTGTTGGAATCCGAATGATCTCCAGCAAACGCTAGATAGATGGCATGGATCTGAAAATTATGTATCAAAGAACAAAACAGCTGTTTTTGGCAGGGAAAACACAAACAATTTAAAGTTGAACATATTTTTTTGGGAAACCCCCCCCCAAAGTATATGAATCTGTGTACCTTGGCAGAATATTTACCAATGATGGAAAAATGGATGGAGAAATTTTAAGATGTACAAATGCTGATAGAAAACTAGTGTTAGTATGTGGTCTGTTGCAAAGAATGAATGTTTATCAAAAGAAGAAGCAAAAAAGCTGTATATAAGAATATGCTTCAGTTATATGGAAGTAAGGAATGGGTATGTCAAGAGAAACTCAGAAACAAATTAATTGCACTTAAGTGTATATGGTGAAGCATTAAATGAAGAGGTGCTGAATACAGATTGAATACAAAAGTGAGCAACTGATAGAAACAAATATATTCAGGTGATTTGATTATACAGAGACAATGAATGAGAATCATATCACACAATAAATATATAAAGGAAGAATGAACAGGTTGAGAGGAGAGGGAAGACCAAGAAAGGCATGGCTGGATGGAGTTGAGACCTCCTGCAAAGGAAAAAAGTGAAAAGTTTAAAGAACAAAGACAATGTATGGCCATGGTGAAAGCAATACAGTTTGCAAGGTTAAAAATATATATATATAAAGAAGCCCAGTGAAAAGAATTGGTAAACTAGATTTAGCTTTATTTCCTTTTCTTTTTCTTAACTTGTGCCTTTAATTTCTTTTGCTTACTATTCTCACTCCTTTTCTGTGTTTTCCATAATACTGTTTCCCCCAAAATGTAATAGCATGATGGATAAATGCAAGTATATATGCATATCTTCAATTCCTATTTCAGAATCTGTCTACCTCATGACCAAGGGCACCATAGTATTTAATTTATTACCTCCCTCCAAGTCCATTACTTCCACTAGACATGGATTCACTGACAAAATCAAAGTTCCAGTTACAAGGGATAATAATGGTAATAAAACAATAGATTGCATAAGCTTTCATGTATTTCATGGCATAGTACTCAAGGCTGACTCATTCAACAAACTACAGTTAAAACAAACTATATCTTATTGTAATGAAATTTCTACAGTTGAAAATGCAGCCATAATGATAAGTTTGATAATGTACTGTCATTAATTATGGCTATTACTCACACTGATCTTACACCTGGAGTTTGAAACAGATTTGCAAAAACACTAGATAAAGAACAGAGATTGATCAATCACACCCTTTAGTCTGGTATTGTGAGTCCTGAAATAGCATATGATTGCAGTAGAGTTCAGTGTTACAATATGGGAGAAAATTATGAGAACCAAGGAACAGCTACTGAAAGGGAGAAGGAGAAAACCCCAAATTTGTGGCTTATTTAAGAGACAAAGACCTTTCTAGTACAAAACAAATCAAAGCAAAACATGGTCAATGGGGAGAAAGATGGAAGAATACTACAGCTGGGCTATTCTATAACTTGATTTTTTTAAAAATCCATTCAATCATGTCTGATTCTCAGAGACTGCCTGGACAAGTCCCTACAGTTTTCTTGGCAAGGTTTTTCAGAAGTGGTTTGCCATTGCCTCCTTCCTAGGGCTAAGAGAGAGTGACTGGCCCAAGGTCACCCAGCTGGCTTTGTGCCTAAGGCGGGACTAGAACTCACCGTCTCCCAGTTTCTAGCCTGATGCCTTAACCACTACTCCAAACTGGCTCTTTATAACTTAATTAGGACCCCACAAAATATCACAAAAAAGTATAGATTTTTTAAAGTTCTCCAAAACTCTTCACCATGCTCAGTATACCAAAAGGAGAGGATGAAGGAAGAAACCAAAATACTACTAGTAGTAGTAGTACTATTACTACTAGTAGTAGTAATTATTCCTCTTCTTCCAGATGTTCTGAGTAGGAAGTTTGCCATTTAGGCTGTTTCAAGAAGCAGACTGCAGACTAAATGAATTAGTGACAAGTAGGTGTTGGAAATATCAGATTACACAGCTTTCTAAGACCAATAAACAAAGGTTTACCCTCATCCCATTTTAAAAATCTGAAGGTTAATTCTAACACTTTCTTTAGGCAAAACAAAGTTTCTTAGCAATTGGGAAGTCTTAACATTTAAAATCCTAAAATCTAAAGAGAAATACATTTCTATGAAACACATTTACTATTTTGTAGCTAGATGCACTTAATACAGTGCTTATCCACTTTATTTAAAATGTGAGTTCAAGCTATGCATCAGGCTATAGCATTGTTAAGTAAAGGAAGAATAGGAAGTGTTAGAAAGGTCTTTACATTTATTTACAACTTATAGCACAGACATTAATTTTAAGTTTGCTTTTTTAATTCTGTTCATTGTCTACAAATATGTTGAGGTGCAAAGGAATGAAGTTTAGAATTTTGGAATTAACTGTGCCATTGCTCACAATTTCACAATTTATAAAAGTGCATCAGCAAAAATTAATAATTTTTTGCTTCAAATTTTCCTTCCAGGAGTGCTCTTTTAGAAATGAACCTCTAGAAACCCTGATCATGCAGATGAATTGATTTCTTTGTTTCTCTTTATTCCTGTCTTAGCAGCACCCCCTTCCCCCTCATAGCATTCAAAAGTGATACTCCTGAAGGGCAGATTTTTGGTATAAAAAAGAGTACATCACATTTTTCTCATGAAATAGTACAACTGATGCTATGCTTTGAAGGAGGGTATATTAGAATGGCAATAAATTTTTTAAACATTAGGAAAATGTAAAAACACATTATATTCCATTGTACTGGTATTTAGTTCCTGAGGTCCAGGCTGGCCCATGTAGCAATTCATTTCATCCTCTCCTCCCACTTCTTTCCCATGCCTTCATGTTGTTCGGTTTCTCTATGTTTCAACAAATGTCTCTCAGGCAACCTCACATTATTTCTCTGTTACTATAAATTAGGGATGTGTACTCAAAGGAAATTGTACTATTTTACAAACCCAAAACAAGCACATGATTTCCCAGTAGTTCTGCCAAACTGCTCTGGATCAGGTGGAGTTCGGCAGAAACAATCCCCTACAAGCCTTGTCTTTTTCCTCTGACTTGAGTAACAGGTTGAGACTCAACCATAGCAAGCTGGAGTGGCTTTGGGTGTGGGGGCCCCCTGGATCTGGAGATTTTTGATATTTAACTCTAGACAAGCTAGCACTCCCTCAGAGTTGATGTGCAATTTGGGAGTCCTCCTGGACTCACAGATCCTGCTCAAAGAGCAGGTGGCAGCTGTAGATAGGGAGACTTTCACACAAATTTGCCTTGTGTGCCAATTGCAACCATTCCTGGACCGGGAGGCCCTGCTCATTGCTCTCCTGCCTTAATTACTTCCTGATTGGATTACTGCAATGCAGTCTATGGGGTGGGGGCTGCCCTTGAAAAACACCTGGAAGCTTCAACGGGTCCACAATGCAGCAGTGCATGCACTTTTAGGTGCACTGAGATTTACATAGGTTACACTGCTGTTGCGTGAGCTGCACTGGCTTCCGTTACGCTTTGGGGTGCAATTCCAGGTGCTGGTTATTATCTTTAAAGCTCAGCATGGCACAGGGCCACGTTATTTGCGGACTGCCTATCTCCACGGGTCTCTGTCTCTCTCACCAAGTCCTAAAGGGTGGGTATGTTTTAGGTCCCCTCTATTAAAAAATGTCATCTTGTGGGGCCAAGGAGTCATGCCTTCTCTGAGGAACAGCCTCCCCGCTGAGATCAGGAGGAGCCTGACCTTCCTGGTTTCTGGAAAGCTGCGAAGATCTGGCTTTTTTCCTCAGGTGCTAGGTCAGGATGATAGATGAGGCCAATATAGATGTGGTTTGTATGGTTGAGTCTGTTAAATGGCATCTTGGCTTTTATTATGAGTCTTTTAATTCTGATTTTTGCTTGATTTATGTATTACATTGTTTTTGCTCATTGTTTTTAGATGTCAAGAGTTCATTTGTAAGATAGGCAGCCTTATAAAATTTTAAAATAATAAATATATAAATGCATAAATAACCCAGCAGGTGTCTCCCAAAGACTTAGAATAACTTTAACAGTAACCATGCAGATATAATATTCCAATCAATAATTCTTGCTGCATCTTATTCACTTCCTTTATCTTCTATGTGGAAACATTCAATAGGTTGATTTAAAATGGTATGCACCTCACATGTTGGCATTTTTGCTACTGAGACTCCAGTCTCAGACCTTTCTGGGAAAGAATAAGGACAATAGTGTCAAATGACAGTAAAGTTTCTGGAAGCGGTAAGAACCTGACCCACCATCAATATTCTCCGTATCAAAATAGCCTGCTAACACACATAAATGTAAGCTAGACTACTTTCCATTTTGAAATGGCTTGTTCTTCCTTCTCTACTTGTCAAGCAGGAGGATAACACCTTGAAGAGCAAAGCTTTTAGCAAACCCATGATGTCAAGCTGCAGATCATGCCATCTAAGTGATAGAGCATAGCAGTAAACCTTTGGCCACTAAGAATTCACAAGCGATACATAATTGTTGTTTTCTAATTATATAGAACTGGATGGGTCACTCCTGTCAGGTCTATAATTTCAGATGCTCAGCATACTATACAGAAGCAGCCAGGCAGACGCCAAAGTAGTTCAACCATATGCAGACTCCAGACCATGCCTTGAAATGATTGCAAGCCATTATGTTGGTATGATTTTTTAATTAACATTATATAGTTAGTGCAACAACTCCACTTCCAGATGCCACTGACTTTACCACAGTAACTGTTCAACACAATAAAAAAATCAGGCAAGTATTTCTAAAATATGGTATATCTGACTTTTTAACTGTGGTTAGTTCAACCCATAGCTTGGTTTGGTGTATATAATGAACTTAAAGCCCTCCTAAAACAAGAACATAAAAATAATGTTATGTGTGCTTTACATGTGACATTTGGATATGCCTATTGTTTGACCAAAGTGGTGGTGTGTTAATACACAAGACCAGTTTTTGTTTTTGAAGAAAACAGATTTCTTTTATGAACTACTTTGCTGAGAAGATACAAAATATGACCTTATGAATAAAAGCCAAGGATACTTACAGACTATATTTCATTTTTACAGCCATCTATTTCATGTCTAAAGCAACAGTAGAAAGCAAGTAAGTCTCATGGGAATGAGATTCACTCTTACAAAGGGGCCTCTAAAAAACTGATCATCACAGTCCCAAATTCTGTGTGTATTAATATCATAGCAGAAATAGCGACATTTAAAAATAGAACACAGATTCTCCAGGATTTACTGATGTGTTATCCTGCTCCTCAAAATTAGGAAACCTGTAAAATGCCACAGATGTTTCCTTGACATTATACACAAATATCCTCTTATTTTATTTAATAAAATATGAATATTGCAGCAAATGTAACAACTATGAAATAATGACTATATACTGGTGTAGGCAACTTGCAATGCCCCAGCACCCTATTTGTGGCCCCACATTACACTAAAACTGTGCTGCAAAAAATTGATAACAAACCAGCTCAATTTGGGTGGTATGACTTGAAGGCATGTTTCAAATCTGATGAGATTTAAGAATGAGAATGCTAATAGTTTACCTCCTACTCACATTCCCTATCTTAAAACCTATCCCCAAAATTTAGCCACACTTCTTCTGGTGATGGCATCATGTCACAACTTGGCTACCTGTGCCGTCCAGAAGTTTGAAAGGCTGACTTCTCAGAAGTTGCCAACCCCTTTTGTATGCTTTGAATCTCTCAAGGGAACAAAGCAAATTCACAGTAAAGCAAATGTGTGATGAAGTAACATTCACTTAGGCAGTATCCTCCAGATGTATTTAGATTTTGGCTCCCATAACTCTTTGTGATCATGATAGTCAGGAATTATAGGAGCTGAAGTCCAACACATCAGTTATTGATCATCACAACCACAATCTCACAAACCAGTTCAGGCTGAAAGTGCAATACTATGTATGGGGACCTAAAAAAAACTTTTGCGTGTGCCAATGAGTCATTTCAGACTCCTGATGACTGCCTGGACAAGTCCATGCAGTTTTCTTCTTTTTGAAAGTGGTTTGCCATTGCCTTCTTCCTAGGGTTGAGAGTGACTGGCCCAAAGTCACCCAACTGTCTTTGTGCCCAAGACAGGACTAGAACTCACAGTCTCTTGGTTTCTAGTCCAATGCCTTTAACCACTATAGAAAACTGGCTCAAAAGTTAACTAGCATCACCAACATCAACATGTTCTGCAAATAAAAGGAAAAGCACACACCGACATACACAAAACCCCACCAAAGCTGCATACTGTGACATTTGGAAGTCAGCAAATTTTATTTCATTTTGGGGAGGAATGCTGTTCTTGATATATTTTCTGTGTGAGAATTTCTGAGAGAGAAAACTGGGTCAAATCTACTCTGGGAGATACCAGATGCTGTCTCAGTCATGCTCTGTGACTTGGCATTCTCTCAAAGCTTCCTAATACACAGTTGCTGTGCACTGCACCTTCAAACATTTGCCCTTCCCTCTAGATGATAGAAAATAGCCACAATGGAACCAGAAACTTAAAGATACTGTTTGACAAAAGATCAATTGAGCATATATATTACATAAAATAGAAAGGTAAAGTTGTTTCGTTTAATTCTCTTGGCAGATTAGCGTGGTTAACTACTAAAACATGAATACCTTTCAGACTGATATTTCACATTATCTGACAGAGAAATCAGAGGGAGTTTTTTTATCTGATGTCAGATCCTGCAGATGATCTAGTACAATTCATCCCAAAACACTCAAAACTGAAACTATATAATCTTCAATGAGCAATGCATTTTCCACTTAACTACTGAACTGAAGCCCAACTCCTATAGGAAAGAAGCAGTTTGGAACATTTACATAATGGGCAAAAATGGTCCCTATGTAATATTCAGTGTGTTCAAATGCAGCCAGCAATTTAAGACATTTTAAGTTACCATGATGGTCATAATGCCACCTAAGACACCAGTTATCTATCATTCCCTGTGCAATGAAAAACATTTTATCACAGCCACTCCACTGCCTTCCTAGATTTCTAAGTGGGCAAACGTGTGCTAAAATTCCCCTCACAGTGTGCTTCCTGGAATTGACATAAAATTTCTTCATTTAATTATTAATTGTGGCACAGTACCTTGTTTAGGAAAAAAACGATTTATCTATTAGAGCAGTGTTTCTCAACCTTGACAATTTTAAGATGTGTGGGCTTCAACATGCTGACTAGGGAATTCCAAGAGTTGAAGTCCACACATCTTTTAAGGTTGAGGCTGAGAAACACTGAATTAGAGGAAAGAAGAAGAGAAAGAGGAGGAGAAATATTCAAAATATTTCTTCTTCCTCAAAACATAGCATTGCAGAATACAGTGAGTCTATCCACAACAGTAGAAGAAGATAAAAACCAGGCACTAACACAGTTCCCTACTGTGACTCCAAAACAATGCACTTCAACTTGGAGCAAAACCCATTTCCCAAGAATAGACTTACCATTTACCCCTTTGAGACTCCCATTAATGCCATCATGCTGCCTCTTCTGTGCATTCTTGAATTCCTTTAGGGATAAATAAAGGACTTTTCGTACCACCCTCTCCTCTGACCAAGGAATTCCATCACTATCGTCCTATTGGGACAAAAGAAGCAAGAGAAGAAATTCACTTGAAGGATCTAAAAATGAACATTACTTTCCTGCCAAATGGAGGCTTTAGCAAAACAAAAAGAACCTTAGTATCATTAGAAGGCTAAAATACTAAAGTTTCTAGCAGAAAGGAGGATTTTTTAAAATGCAAAAATAAATACATATAATGATGCTATCATCATCATCATCATCATCATCCTATATTTAATTTTTGAAAGAAACGTTGAGTCCTTGGGCTGTTTTATTGGCTTCAAGGACTTATTTCTTACATTCTGTATTTTAATCTGCTAATTCTCATTTATTCACTCTTTCACTTCTTTACACCATTTTTTCCCATTCTCCTATTCATATCATCCATCAAGGTCATTATACAAGAAAGAGACTCTTCTTTCTTCAGTGATACCATTATCTACTTATACTCTTGAAGCATACTAATTCTACTAGTCTTTTATGAACAGATTTTATTTATAGATCAGATATACATACTGTAGTATCAATATCCCTAATTTGATTGGCAACTGCTCCCCAGTTTATGGACTGTAGCAAAATAGCTACATGATTCTTACAGCATAAACAGTGACCCATACTTCCTACCTGTATTCATGTATGAAGTAGCCTTTAATCCCCACCCCACCCCCAGCATTTTGTTATTTTGTCATTTCTCTGCTTGTTGACTTATTGGAAAAGAGTTCTTTGCCCTAGTGTTTTTCAAGGGCTGCACAACGGCCAAATGAGAAGATTAGGTTTTTGGATGACCTTCATTTCAGAAAGAATATCCCAACTCAGTGCCCCAGTTCAGTGAGAAATCAAAACACCAGTATCAGTGATCCATTATAGAAGGCAAGAACTTATGCATGCTGCATGACAAACACAGTCGATCAGTTTACAGTATAACATCCTTTTTTTAAAGAAATTAGCCAAGTTAGTGGCATCTCTGCTATTTAAAGCTCAGAACAAGTTACTGAAGACAAAGAACAAATGTTTATCTTCACTTCTATGACAGATAATTTGATTGTGGGAAAAGCAAAACAGGGAGCAAGATAGTAATAGCAAAGCAAGTTAGCAATTTGGCAGAAGATTACATTGCACACTAGGGAAACACTACTGTGCTGCAATGACAGAACATTATGCCTAGATTGCTTTGAACATAAAACATATGCAGATCCCAGCCAAAATTATAGCATTTGCAGAAAACTTTCCAAGGCATGCATGTCCTATCAAAACTTTCTGTTATGCTACTCAGAACCAATCACTTCATTTTTAAAAAGTCAATGGGAAAAGTAGTGTTGATAAAGATGGTAGTAGCTACAAGCCCAAGCCCTCACAAGCTAAGAATAACAAACAGCTTCAGTTAACAAATACAAATAGTATTTGTTATATAATAGGGCTAAAAAAAATTGACCACTATATGAAAAGTATTCGAGCTACTCTCGTGGCACGGAAGAAGCCACAGACCACATTGGAGGAATCCCCATAGCATTACCTCAAATCATCAGTCTATAAGAAACTAGATTAATGTTGGCCAGTGAGGAGCCAGGGAATGAGAAGGGATACAACTGTTATGGCTCTCATGTTGCTAAAAGGGAATATTAAGCTAAGGTTTTCAGAATGTAATAACTATCACAATCACAACTTGTTAAAAGATGGAAAGTAGACTAAGAGTGCATCCTGTAATGAACAGTATGAGCAGCTTCTGTAAAATGTACAAATATGGAATGGCCGAAATCTCTTAGTTCTATGAGAAATGCTTAATACTTGCCATCTGTAATACTCTAAGTATGGAGTCCAAGTATGGAGTCCAAGTGTGGAGTCCTTGGTACTCTCTGAGCTTGGTTGTTTGCTTGCCGATGGTTTATTACCTGACTAGGTAACATCATCAGTGCTAGTGAGTGTGGGGTTTGCTCCCTGTTTATGTACAGTAGCTTGCCCTGCCAGTTTTGGTGGGGGTATGGTTTTCTCCTTGGTAGTTCCTTGATTGAGGGACGCGGTGGCGCTGCGGGTTAAACCGCTGAGCTGCCGATCGGAAGGTCGGCGGTTCGAAACCGCGCGGCGGGGTGAGCTCCCGTTGCTCGTCCCAGCTCCTGCTCACCTAGCAGTTTGAAAACATGCAAATGTGAGTAGATCAATAGGTACCGCTTCGGCGGGAAGGTAATGGCATTCCGAGTCGTCATGCTGGCCACATGACCCGGAAGTGTCTATGACAACGCCGGCTCCAAGGGTTAGAAACGGAGATGAGCACCGCCCCCTAGAGTCGGATTCGACTGGACTTTACGTCAAGGGAAACCTTTACCTTTACCTAGTTCCTTGATTAGGGCATTGTTTACTGCTTGATTGCTTGTCTGGTGTTAATCCCTGTTTATCTGGGTGTTGGCTGCTGTAGAGGATGTGTTCTGGTCTTGTTTCCTTCTTAGCTTTTGTTATTGTCTCTTTTGAATGGTGTATAAATGTGGTTTATCTCTAAGTGTCTGTTGATGGCTGATTTGCCTGAATGCCAAGCTTCAAGGAATCCCTAGCATTTTTGGATTTAGCTTCATCTAGAATGCTTACAGTTTTCCAGTTGAAACTATGGTTCACCTTGTCCTCTGACTGCTAGTTGGTGTTCCTGGATGTGCTCTGCTAGTCTTCTGCCTGTCTGTCCTACACAGTAGCTGTTACGGTCCTTACACTATATGCTGTGGGTGACCCCTGTTTTTTCTTCTTGGGCTACTGGGTCTTTTGGTTTACTTAAGGTGTTTTGGAGAACTTTAATTGGTTTGTGTGCTACAGTGATGCCGTTGTAACAGTCTCTTGGTTGTTTCTGAGATGTTTCTGATGTATGGCAGCGTTATCCTTTTCACAGCTTGTGTTGGTTGTGCTGTAGTGGGTTGAGTGGTGAGGCACTTTTTGATAAAGTTGCGTGGGTAACCATTTTGCTGGAAGATGCTGTATAGGTGATCTGTTTTCTTTTTCTGGTATTGTGGATTGCTGCAGTGCATTTGTGCTTGTCTAAATAATGTTCTTACACAGCTCCTCTTGTTTTATATAAGAATTTTATTAAGTTTCAAGCAAAGATAAAAGCTACAGAAAAACAAAAAACTACAAAGAAAAAAAACTAAAAAGTGTAGAAACACAAGAAATTTTTTCAAAATTACAAAAAGAGGTGACTTTTAACAGCAAGGATATACAAAAATTTTCCATAATCAATTCCTTACTCTATATTAAACCAAAATCACATTATTTCTATAAATCATTCCATTGGCACATTATAAATATCACTAAGTACAGTTGCTCCCTCCCCTTATAAGAAGAAAATATATATAAACCTCCTAATCAATTCCCCCCCCAAAGATGACATTTATTTAATTATTTCTTTCCCACTACTATTCTATACATTCCTATCTACTATAATAAAGATCAGACTAAAAAACATATAAATTATCTGCCACTGTACTTGATACTACAACAATTTTTAATAATCTTAATCATATTAAACCTAAAACTATCCAAATAGACACTTATTTTTTATTGTACTTTAATAATCTTAATCCAAATCATTAAAGATAAATGAAATCAGACAAACCCTAAAAGCAATCCAGATAAATATTCTTAAACCCTTACACCACTTCAAAATAAACCAGAGCATTTACGTATCCCCACAATGCGCACAGAGCTTTTTCTTTAAAAAATCAAACAGCCCTACTGCCCCCTTCCAAAACTCTGACCTCTCTTCAGGAGACCTCCCATACATAATAACCCCTTCTTTTCCATGGCGTTCCATCAGAAGATCAATTTTACTTATGGCTTGCAACTCGATCTCTCCCTTTAATTTCTTCAACTATTTGATCTTCATCCAGCATTTCAACAGAAGCCCCAATCTCACTCTTAGAAGAGACCTTTCTGTCAGTGTTAAATTCTTCAGTTTCATCCATAACATCCCCAACCAGATGACACATTTTAGACCTCATATTTTCCACAATGTCCTGAATGCCTTGCATAAAAACTTGGTAGGAATCAGAAAGAATATGTTTAAAATCTTGATGGAAGTCAGAGAAAGTCTGTTTGAAATCCTCCATGTCTCATGCAGTAGATTATGGTGCCCCCTAGGAGCTTAACCAGCAAAAGTCGAAGATATGAAAGAATTTCCAAATGTGTTTACACAAGTGAAAGTGAAATAAATGGTTCCCCAGGGAAAGGAGAAGCAGAAAACTGAAAGTTCAAAACAGCCGATTCAACATGTAGGAAAATGCTAATCTTCAAATTTAGTACAAAAATAACAACAGGAAGACAATTATTTACTCTCAATCCTCCTTAATATTTGGAGGGAAAACAAAGTCCAAAACTTTAAAAGATTTTTTTTTTTAAAAAATTGATCCCAAAAATAACGATAAGCACCAAGAGAACCCGCTTCTCCTTGCTATAGAAAGCCTCTCTTAGGGTATGTGTGCTTAGAAAAAATATAAATTGGGTGATTTAGAAATGGGGTGGCCAGTCTTAGTGTCCCTTTAAGGTTACAGTGCAGGTTGGAAGACGGTGACATCCCAGCCTCCTGACTATTCTTACCAGTGAATGCTGTTTGCGATCTTCTGGCTGCAAGCAGCTGTCCAGAGGACAGATGGGGTGATTCCAGGTGTTTTCCTTTTTCTGGAAAAACACTCCTGGGCTTCAGGAAAAATGTGCCTGAGCTCAAAAAACTGCTGCGTTGTCCGTTCTGCCTGCTAAGCCTGCAGGCACAGCTGTTCAGTCCACCATGTCCCCACCAGAAGTCCTTACACAGCTCCTCTTGTGGGAGGTTGGATTGCAACTTTGGTTACTGTGAGTTGTTTTGCAACAGACTTGAGTTTCTAATTTGCCGTCATTTGCTCTGCTGATGAGGATGTCCAGGAAGGGTACCATGTTGTTTTCTTTTTCCCTTGTGAATTTTATTCCTCTGAAGATGTTATTGATTGTTTCATGTGTCTTCTCTAGTTGTTCCTTTTTCATTATGATGGTGTCATCTACATACCAGATCCATACTTTTGTATGTGTGCAAGTGCTATAGTTTCTAGACACTGCATTACACTCTCTGCTATGAGTCCTGAGAGTGGTGATCCCATGGGTGTTCCTCTGATTTGTTGGTTTATTTGTTGATTGATTTATTTATTTTGTATGGCTGCCCATCTCACCAAGTGACTCTGGGTGGCGAACAAAATTTAAAAAATAAAAACAATTAAAATAATGCAAACATTTAAATACATAGAGCTGAGAATAAAGCAGCCATCACAATGACTAAATTAACCACGAAACAGGTCCCTGTACACACTTGGGGCCCCAGGCCTGGGTACAGAGCCAGGTCTCTCAGGACTTATGAAAAGCCAGCAAAGTCAGGGCCATCCTGATCTCCAGAGGGAGAATGTTCCATAAGATGGGTGCTACGGCAGAAAAGGTACATCTTCTAGGCTCCACCAACCAGCATTCCTTAGCCAACGGGACTCGAAGCATGCCCATTCAGCCTGACGGGATTGGATGGGTAGAAATGACTAGGGAGAGACGGTCCCTCAAGTAACCCAGTCCGAAGCCACGAAGGGCTTTAAAGGTGCCAACTAGCACCTTGAATATTTGCATATTTGTCCATCAAACTGAAAGTAGGTAGTGAGGCAGAAGTTGATGAGGTCCATGATATAACTTGGTTGGGTAATGAAACATCTGCAAGCAAACAACCAAGCTCAGAGAGCACCAAGGGCTCTACAGTTCAACTCTGAGCTATATATATTCTCTTCTATTGGATCTATTATAAGTAATAGTATCACATAAATACTCATGTCAAACTAAGAATTGATTCACAAGTAATGTATGTGATTCTGTACCATGGGCAAAGAATTAAAAAGTAGAACATTAGATTATGTATTCTCTGAACCCAGTTTTTCTTCTCTCTCCTTATCCTTGCCACATACACCTTTAATCTATCTTTAATTAAAGATTATACCACTACCAATAATAACCTGTTAATGACAGAGTTTGCAGTTTGGATTCAAAATTGGGATTTTAAGTAAACCCAAGTTAACAATAGTCACACCTAATAACCATAGGTTAAATTAGCTCAATACAATTTTGTTAAAGAAACATTAAGCAACGTAACATAAAACATAAATAAGATAACGTATTTGTTACAATAATGCTACAGAAATATCAGCCAGATTGAGGTAGAGGCTGTACTCCTGAACTTTCAACTAGGGTTAAGGAATTCAAAGTGTAAGATGTACGTAGGATCAAAAAGTTATAGTTGTGGGTTATTTTTATACACATGAAAACAAAAATAAATTAAAATGTGAAGGGGTAGGGTTGTTTTTTTTACTACTCTAGAAAAAATTGCAACATTATTATAGTCAATATAAAAGAACTTCAGAATTGCATTCATATAAGAGATGAGATTTCTTATTTCATCTGGATTGGGAATGAATATGCTGTGCACACTGCTCCTTTGTTCCAAATTCATGTTGTGCACGAGCAGATCAAATTAATTAAAAAATGGGTAAGTTTTCCGTATCTAAACAAGTTAGATTGAAAGCCAATAGCACATCTAAGTTTATTATTAGTCTATCCATTCCTACTTTTGGAAGTAATCGTGGCTATGCAACCACTCCTAATAGTTAATTAATAATAATAATAATAATTAATAATAAACTCCTAGCCAGTTTGGTCTAGTGGTTAAGGTGCTGGGCTAGAAACCAGAAGACTGAGAGTTCTAGTCCCGCCTTGGGCACAAAAGCTGGCTGGGTGACCTTGGGCCAGTCACTCTCTCTCAGCCCAACCCACCTCACAGGGTTGCTGTTGTGGGGAAAAGAGGAGGAGGAAGAAGTATTAGGTATGTTCACTGCCTTGAGCTATTTATAAAAATAATGAAGGTGGGATAAAAATTAAATAAATAAATATATGTTATCACTGTATAATTTCTGCCTTTATTAAAATGGTAAAAAAGGTAAAGGTTTCCCTTGACGTAAAGTCCAGTCGTGTCCGATTCTAGGGGCCGGTGCTCATCTCCGTTTCTAAGCCTTAGAGCCGGCGTTGTCATAGACACTTCCGGGTCATGTGGCCAGCATGACTCACGGAACGCCGTTACCTTCCCGCCGAAGCGGTACCAATTAATCTACTCACATTTGCATGTTTTCGAACTGCTTGGTGTGCAGGAGCTGGGACGAGCAACGGGAGCTCACCCCGCCGCGTGGTTTCGAACCGCCGACCTTCCGATCGACAGCTCAGCGGTTTAACCCGCAGCACCACCACGTCCCTTTTATTAAAATGGAACTATGCTCAAATTGTACAAATAAAAAACTTGTGCTCAGATGTTAGCAATATAACCAAGCAACAGGATAATAGGAACTTTAATATAAGAACTGTTATAGATCTAACACTTTTAACATTTAAACTCATAATTCTGAATCAATTAAAACTACAATTTCTTATTAATACTGGGGAGGGGGGGAGAAAGAACATTTATCCAAGATGTGATGAACATAGAATTACCCTAAAAAACAAAGATTCCAGAATGTAATTAATGAGCCTAAAAACTAATTAAGATGTGGAAAGGACACAAGTACTGGCACTGTTTTACTGCCAGAATAAAAACTAGATTTAAATAATTTAAAAATTATTATTGGAAAAACACTGATCAGAAGATTTAGTGATCTGTGAAAGACACAATCCATCTTCTAGGGCAGTACTATCTCAATCTAACACAGAGACACTAAAAAGAAGACTGAAACAAAACATATTTCTGAAATATTGGTGCCTCAGTTGAATAAAATGTGTGATTTAAATATTGAATTAAAATGAAAGGTCTTCTTTTCTGTAGATGCAAGAAGAATGTGCAGTAGTTTTTGTGTGAATGGAATTCTTAAGTTTTAAAAACTAATCGATACAATATCAACATATACCAGTTCATCTATTATTTCCTATTTTAACTGAAACAAAATTCTTTGCTGCTGTTCTTTGCTTTGATCCTGTCCACCTAATAAATCAGACTGAAGCTCTTCCGGTTGCAAAACAATATAAATGTTTGGTGACCAACCAGCAATATTCAATACAGTATGCTTACATGGTCAGTTTAATAATATATAAAAGATGTTGAGATCAGTTCATTCCTGTATGTTCATAAACTATTCTAACAAGGAGCCTGTAACATAATTCACACAGTATACAAACAAATCTTTAGTTACTTCACTTACAAGAGAAGTGTAATCCTTTCACCATGATACTGTACTGAGATAATTTCATTTGAAAGCACCATAGCTTTTGCTACCAGTGTCTTCCTGTTAACATATTATCAGATTTTAGATTCCTAAGGATTCAAAGGAATCCTTCAGTCTCCTTTGAATCAAGCTCAGTTCTTGGTAACTTTATGGATATAACCATTAGGTTGACTACAGTACGGAAATAATTTGCATTCCCATTTCTAGGATCGTTTTTCAACTTCCCAGCTGAGTCTCCAATACTGGCCTTGGAGGTCTTGTTTTCTAGTACAAACCAAGCTGGACCATGTTCAAACTTTTTAGCTCAGACAAATTATGGTGTTGACACTTCCTAAAATAGTATTTTACCAAAAAAAAAAAAAAAAAAAAAGTAAGACTCTGATATATCAAAGAAGCTCTAGAGAACAAGCCATGCTATTTGTTTAATCATATGCAGAATAACGTGTTTAATTTATCAGAAGAGGGAGCTCATAAGATATGGGAATAGCTTTGAACATGTTTGTTATAACTTAGAGTGTCTGGCAAATTTCAGATCTAATCCTGGATACTTCCCAGTCAAGCACCTCCTGAACTGTTTTTTTAATATCAGGTTCTTGAGTATCAAAGCCACCATCAAACAAAATTCAACAGAAAATCAACATTCCTATCACCTCTCTGAAAATACTGTTCAAGGAACATACCCAACAAACAGGCATTTAAAAGGTCTTCCTGTACATCAATCTGGGAACACTATAGGAAATTATGTTTCCAGTCTTCTAGGTATAAACAATGGATAGAACATACACAGAAAACTCAATATAAACTTATTCTTTGGATTTAAAGCAAAAACAGACCATGTTTTCTTCATTTCACCCCCAAAGGCAGCATTAAATATTTGGAATTTTTGTTATTTTTTAGTAAAAAAAATACATAGTTAGAAGATATAAGGAATAAATTTCATTTAAAAGATACATCCTTTGTACGTTAGGGGTTGTTAGAATGATTTTTAAACATGAACAACCACTCCCAAAATGACTGAACATAGCCATAAAATCAAATTAGCTCTCAGATACAATAAAGAACAGAGGACAGTAAAACAAAGGACTGCTGCCCTTTTGTTTTTTAAAAAAGCTTTAAGTAAATATTAATTTTAAAATCAATTAATTTCCTGTTTAAAAATAGTATATTTATAAACAATCATGTCTACTTAAACAACTACGGTATTGAACGTATAAAAATATGTCTTTATTATTTCTTTGTGGTATGTACTAGGTCTATACAAATCAGGCAAAATTTGAACAACTATTTGAAAAGCTGATCAAATTTGATCTGATGTTTCAAATAAAACCAGAGCATGGGTTGATACAATATGGAAAAAACTGATTTGCACATTCCTTTGAATTGAACCTCCAAATTAAATATAAACACAGCCCCAGAATTTATCTACCACATTTTGACAAACATTGGGAGTGGGACAACACACAAATTTAAGAGGGAGAAAATACAATAAAACATATGACACATGAAGGCAATATTAAAAACACAATTTAAAGTCAGCCAATAATTTTACAAAAGCAAATTAAAGAAAGTGCCTTTCCATCACTACCAAATCGGTAGACTTTCTTCCAAGGAGTGGAACTCTGTGAATGAAGGATGCCACACTGGTTCAACCTGCTCTATACCAATCACCTTGGGATATAACATGCAACAAACTTCTGTGGCGGCCGATGACACCTGCCTGAAGAATTCCAAGGGCTGCGCCTGTCCCTTGTCCAAATCACATGTGGCCTTGTCCAAATCATGTGAGGCCTTCTCGTAAGGTTTTGGAAGGCTTCTGAGGCTTCTAAAACCTCGCGAGGCCTCACGTGGTTTGGACAAGGATCAAGCGCAGCCTTGGGAAGAAGGCCTGGTGCGGCCAGCAGCTGCCTCACAAAAGGCCAGGCAGGGCACACCTCAGCAGCAGTGGCAGGAAGATGACAGGGAAGGTCAGCTCGGGACAGTAAGGCTGGCAGGGGCAGCAGGGCCAGCGAGTGCAGGGTGGCAAGGCCGGCAGAGGCGGTGGAGTGCAAGGTGGCCAAAAGGGCAGAGATGGTGGGGGAGGAGATAGGTGGCAGGGGGAGTTGAAGAATCTTGCCAAGGCTCAGGGCCAGGAGGGATGAAGACAGGAGTGGCTTGGAGTGGGGTGGGTCCTCACCTAACGACCAGTGGGATTCAGTTAACGATGGCAACCGGACAATATTTGTGGACTATATGTATCAGAAAACAGACTGACTTCCACCTCAGCACTGCCCTCAAACTTTGATTTGATGAAACATTTCTGGTTGGAAAGCCAGACTTAAATATATTTCATCTGTCAGGTATGTCATTAATTATGATCTGTTGTTTTCACAAGAGATCTGGCTGTCTGAGGATCCTTTTCTGGTTGGTTTTGCAGCATTATCTTAAGGGCACTCCCAGGCGCTGAAGAAGGCAGACTCTCTGAAGGTCTGGATTTGCTTATCTCTTATCAATCCAGGCTATAATCACCACCCTTTTATCATGCAGGCACTATACTATGGCGTTAATATATTAATAAAATTTATATGTTGTTGATAAATGTTTATATACCACCCCTTCATCAACACCCACAGATTAGATCTGTGTAGAAAAAACTTGAAATCTATATAAAAGGCCTGCAGTGTTCTTACCCACAAGTGCACTTGGTGGTTGTTGGAGACTTTAACACTAAACTGGGGGAGGTGGGCATGATAATTGCTGTATATTGCGTTTCACTGTTTCCTTCCTGTGATAATGAAGTAACACCATTTTTTATCTGACAATTTAAGGACAAAATAGGAAATTATGCTGGTTTGTGTTTGGCCTAAACATTTGTGGTATTAAATTTGTATCTCCTTAATGGTGCCACAATAGGTGGTTACCTAGCTGAGTCTATGAGTATACCTACTGGCCAGAGGTACCTAGAGATATTGGGACTGCATCTTCCAGAATATCCAGCCACAAAATATTCCTTGCAATAGCACACTGAGGAAAAGAGACCAAATGTTTCCTCCTTCTGAGACACCATTAACTTCCCCATGGGAACAGATAAATTTTGTATCATTTAAACATTCCTCCTAGCTTTGATGAAGCTGCCCTGAGATCCATCAATGGAATCGATTATCTTAGTCAAAGACACCTGGAAAGAAGCTCACATTAAATCCACAAGATGGAGTTGCTCTTCATCTGAGCATCCCAATAACATCAGTCCCCATGGTGACTCTGGAGAGGGTTGCACTTCTCCCAGAGGAGATAGTTTGTGATATAGGGATCCTCCTGGACACTCAATGCCTGCTCAAGAAACAAGTGGTAGCCAAAGAAATGAAGGCCTTCCCCAAGCTTCAGCTGATGAGCCAGTTAGGTCTCTACCTGGCCTGGGAACCCCTGACAACTCACACCCTAATCACCCCTCAGCTGGACTCCCTTAAGGTACTCTACATAGGGCTGCCTTTGAAGATGATTCAGAAGCTGCAACAGTACCAAATACAGCAACTAGATTGCTGGTAGGACAACCCCACCAGTTCAGAATAATACCTTTATCATATATTCACTCAATTAGCAAATGTACACTTGGCTTTTTAAAGTTAAACTACAGATTCCAGGGGTCCTAATCAAAAGGGTTGTTTGCTACAGTATTTGCACTGGAGGAAAACCTTTTGTTGATAGAATCAGGAATATATTTTCCAAAAACAAATAGCAGATGTGCTAACATTCCACTCTAGATCAGGAGACATCTTTGGAACACTGATGGAGGACACCAGGAAATCTAATTCAACCCCACACTGTAGTACAGGTAGTATGCAAATATAAATCTGGCACTGAATCTATGTTACTTTTGCTATGATGTTTTTGCTGGCCATAGACTCCACAAACCCAGAATGCACTGAAAATACTATGCTGGACCTTTTATTTGTCGTCTCAGAACTAAATTCAATCCTTAGATGGCAGCCTGTCTTGAATTCAGTAAAATGGTCAGATTCACTCAGAGTTAAGTGCACACAGTCACATTCGAGGCTTTACCCCTAGTAAGACTGTGTTTCATCATAGGCCAGTGGTGATCATGAACAATGACTGGCTGGCTGGCTACCCTAGATGAACCACGACCTTTAGCTACCTTATCTCAAGACATGTTACTGTTCTACAACTCTCAGCTGCAGCTATAAAGCATAAAGGGTATTTATAAAAGTGGCTATTAGAAAAAAGTATCTGTATGGGTTAAGAAAAATTATGTGGAAACTTTTTAGTAGCTGAAGGACTCAAGAGTAATTTACTGTAGTGTAAAGCACAAATAAAATAACTGATCATTTCAGCTTTGAGGCATCTTCTCTTCTAAAGTTTCAGTATACATACTATTTACAAAATTCCTCTTGCCAAGTTGCTCTGCATTCTAGATAATGAAAAACATTTACTCTCCCCTGAATTCAGTTCAATTTGTACAGTCATATTTTAAAAGAATGGAGTGGAAGGTGTATAATACTCTTCAAGAGTCCACCCAATTGGAAGCATGCCATCGATTGTCTATTCTCTTTTTGAAGACAGAGCAAATGTAAGCCAATGCATGGGAGTTCACTGAACCTCATGTTTACAGTGGGTCTGTTATGTTTTTAAGTGGCAATGTGATATTGTGTTAAGCCTGTTGTTATGTGGGGATGAGGAACTAAAATATAAACAATTTAACTCCACAAAAGCAGATTAATTAGTCTAACGTTCCCTTTTTTAGTACTTCGGAAGAACTGACAGAATGGTCTTTTCATTCAGTCTAATAGGCATTCAATCTAGAAAGAAGTAGAAAGCATCAAACAGTTTGCATTAACTAGCTTACTGCCTATTATTATTAATCTCTCTGAAGAAAAGTTTAAGAGATTCTTGAAAAACTATACTCTTTCAATGTACATTTATAAATTATGAGAATCATGTATTACAGTGAAAACTTGATTTAATTGACCAATTGGGGGAAGAGATGTTCATTATTTCCAAATGTCAATTAAATCAGGAAAAAGTCATCTGCAGTGACATCATTATGTACATTATGCAAATTATATGTGTCATTTTATGTCATCTGCATGATGACATTACTATGCATGTAATGTGAAATGGCATAAATACAACAGTAATTTCACCTGTTGCATCTGAAGTCTATTGCATCAAGATCTGCTAAATCAAGGTTTCACTGTACAATATGTGCAAATCATATTCTATCTATATATTTATAAGCAACAAACCTTATATACAGGAGACTTCAATTTTTTGCAAGTGTCATGTGAGAACACAAAAACTATTCTTTGTCTTTTTTTACTTTTCAAGAATAGGAAGGCCAGTGCTATTATAAAGCAAGCTAGAAACAATCCATTCCACATTCCATATATAACACTGAATGTCCTCCATTAATCTCTTGATTTGGTTTAACACCAAGATAGCCATGAGAGGTACTTGTTTTACTGCCATTTTATTTGTTCTGAGAAATAAAACTGAGTGACAGAAGTTATCCAAAGTTGTATCTCCATTTCATAACTAATCCAAAGTTTAAAACATTGGTCAAGATTCAAATGATTTGCTCAATCACACTGATTTGCCACTAGATGCTTTGAATGCCTGCTAGGTAATAATGTGGTCATGTGGTACACAGTGTTGACCAGATGTCCATTAGATAAAAACAATTTCATTCAGAGCAGTTACCCTTGGGCTCTAAACCCAGATCAATATTCAATGTATTTAAATTTTATTAGACATCCCACAAGAAGAGAAGAACTGACATAAAATTAGGCCAAAGTCCAGCTAGCCCAGCACCCCACCTTTGAATGCTGATGAGAAAGATGCTGCAGAAAGCTAAGAAGTAATTCAATACATGGCAAGCCATCTTCTATCCAAGCCAGCCTAGACTGTGAAACATTTAAGTACATCTTGCATGTTGGTGCTGTTTCAGTACCTAAACAGATGCTATCCCAATCCAACTTGGAGGCCCTGGGGCATTAACAAAAATATAAAAGAAACCATGAAGTATTTAATATCTCATCTAGATGACCCTTTGAAGAAACACAGGTAATAAAAGCTTGATAGTTTTAAGAGTGTACCATACACGTATCCACATTTGTGGCTCCATTTACCCTTTTGTGAAAGAGAAATAGCATACAGCAGCATTAAAATACTATTCTTTTTGTCAAAGCAATGCCAAATCTGAATGCTCTGGTAATCCAGCTAGACCACAGTACATAAGGTCTTTCTGGCTATATTCCAATTCTATTTGGGACAGAAGGCCAGGCTTTTAAACTGGGGTGGAAGAATTACACAACAGGAGACCCCTAAAGGAAGAGCGGGGAGAGAAAATACTGCCTGAATAGATTGAAGGGCAAAGAAGCCTAGCTAAGGATAGAACACAAGATTTATTCAGTCTGAAGAATCCTGAAAGAGTACATCCATCTCAAGTTTCCAGAAATGCAGAGGTCTTTTTTCTCCTCCAGAGACAAATTACCTAGTATCTTTTCATATTTCAATGGCACAGGAATATGTAGCTACCGTACTTCAGTGGAATACGCAGCATTTGCCTTTTGGTTCTAAAAAAGTGCACTATGTGAGCCTGTTCCATTTCTTGCATAAGTTAATACATTTGCCAATCAAACTTCCGGTGGGGATATGGCGGACTGTGCCTGCAGGATCCGTGGGCAGAACTGACAACACAGGTTTTTTTGGATCAGACAGGTTTTTCCTGAAGCCTTGGAGCGTTTTCATGGACAGAAATCGCTCAGAAACATCTCATCTGTCCTCCACAATGGCGCCTTGCAGCCAGAGGATCGCAAACAGTGTTCGCACTAATACGGCAAGAGATGCCGGGAAGCAGGGACGTCACCATTTCCAAGCCGCACTGTGGCCTTAAAGGGACACTAAGACCAGCCACCCCATTTCTAAATCACCAACTTATATTTCTTTTTAGTATGCGTACCCTAAGAGAGGCTTTCTACAGCAAGAAGAAGTAGGTTTTCTTGGAGCTTAATTATTTTTTTAAGAAAATCTTTTTAAGTTTTGGCTTGTTTCTCATCCAAATACTAAGGAGGATTGAGAATAAATAATTGCCTCCCTGCTATTATTTTTGTACTGAATTTGAAGAATTTAATATTTTACTATACATTGAATCTGCTATTTTGAATCTTCAGCTTTCTGCTGCCACTTTTTCTGGGGGCTCCTTGTTAGCATACTTTCACTTGTGTAATCATCTTTCAGAAAATTTCCATTAACTCCTATTTTCACTAGTTAAGTACCTAGGGGGCGCTATAATCTACTGCCTGAGACATGGAAGATTTCAAGCAGACTTTCCCAGAGTTCTGTTGTGAGCTTAAACATATTTTCTCCGATTCCTGTCAAGTTATTATGCAAGATATTCGGGACACTGTAGAAAACATCAGCTCTAAAATGTGTCATCTGGCTGGGGATGTTGTGGAAGAAGTTGAAGAGCCCAATGATAGAAATGTTTCTACTGACAGAGAGGTTGAGGCTTCTGTCGAACTGCCAGATGATCAGATTGTGGAGCTGAAGGAATTAAAGGGACAGATCGAATTGCAAACTATTTTGATGGATTGTTATGGGAAAGAAGAGGTTGTTATCTACAGGAGGTTTTCTGCTGAGAACTTGAAGGGGGGGGCAGTTGGGCTGTCTGAATTTTTTTTATGAAAAATGCCTTGTGTGTACTGTGGAGATATGTAAATGCTTTGGTTTACTTTGAAGTGGGGTAAGGATTTAAGAATGTTTATCTGGATTGTTTTTAAGACTTGTTTGACTTCATTTCTTTTTTAGGATTTGGATTAAGATTAATAAAGTATAATAATAAATGCTTGGTTTTAGGTTTGATATGTTTACGTTTGTTATAACTGTAGTACTATTGATTATAACAGCAGACAATTCATACGCTTTTTAGCTTGATCTTTATTACAGTGGACAGAAATGTATAGAATAGTGGTGGGAAGGAAATAATTAAATAAATGTGGGCGGGGGGGCGATTAGGTGGTTTACATATTTTCTTTTCTTTTAATATAAGGGGAGGGAGCATTTAGTGATTTTTATATGTGCTAATGGAATGATTTATAGAAATGTTTGGTTTGATATACAGTAAGGGTTTGATTATGGAAATCGCTGTATATTCTTGCTGTTAAAAGTCAGAAGTCACCTCTTTATGTAATCTTTAAAAAAAATTCTTGTCTTTTCACACCTTTTTAGTTTTTTTTTCCTTTTCCTTTTTGTACTTTTGTACTTTTTTGTACTTTTTATCATTGCTTTAAATCTAATTTTTTATATATATAACCAATCTACTTTTCGTTCCCACAAATACAATGAGAAGGAGATATGGTAGATTATAAATGTAATATTGAATATAATAAATGTACAGAGTCAGTAAAGAAGATTGCAAGAACCTCAGAAAATGATCAAGACAATTTTCAAGTTTCTTATGATAATTATTAACTGACTCAGGGTGGTAGCTGGGCATACTTACTAATTTACACAAAAGAAGTCTTCCAAATAATTATATTTGAAATTGGGGAGAGGGACTTTTACTGGCAGAACACAGGAAGATGCTATTTAAAGGGAGGAAAAGAGATGCCACCCTGCAAGTAAGGATTCTAGAAAAATGGGTATAAATTCCAGGGTTGGAACAGCAAAAGGAAGCCCTCTCCTGCCTCACTGCCAATGTTCACCCTTCGCTCATGAAATACAGCCAAGTTCTGTTCGGGTGGTATAAAAAAGATAAGGGGACCATGGATGAGTCCTAACTTTCCCAAGTTCTACCAGTTCAGTCTAATATTTTCCACTGGTTGAAAGCTGGATATTTGGAGAAAAGGGATATTTGTATTTGTAGGTAATTCTTAACTAGTCATATTTCACTAAAATGGTTATCTTCTTTCTTTCCTTATGCAGCTGCCTTTCCCCCACCCACTCTCTCCATCCAGTTTTCTACCCTACTTTTCCTTCCTTCCCACCTTCCTCTTTTTTCTCTGTTTTTGCTAGGAAGAGGGAAAAAACAGGTGTGCATGCATATGGATGAGTCATTTGTGTTTGAGATCAAGAATATGAGAATTAAATAACTTTATAAATGGAGGAACCTTCAATAATTTGATTAATATTGGATCTATTTGTCTTAGTCCTGCCCTTTTTTGGTGTGGCTTCAGATCACTGTGTATATACACATATGCATATATACAAATGCACGTACAAGTACATTTACACATATATTTATAGTAAGGAGGACCAAGAACATCCAGGACTGGTTTTATTTGGAGTTTGCAATGCAAGGTTTACAAGGCAGGGAAAGTGGGATTTCTATTTGTCTGTCTGTATGTACTGTTTGTGTGTGTGTGTGTGTGTGTGTAATCTCCTTTTGCTTTATTTTGTTGGGGCGAGTGGGAATCATCTTACATTTGGATCATACTTCTTTTGGATAGAAAAGCTATTAATGTTCCCTGCTCTATAAATCTATCTACAAATTTAACCATTATTTGCTTCATTCCTAAACTATTCCCATGTTTCCAATTATACTGTTATTTAATCTTTTTTCTAGTTGTTTGAACTTTACAAGGCCTTCATAACAAAAGGGAAAAAAAGGCCATGTGATATCTCAAGGGTATCTAGTTCCAAGATGCGGAACAAAGCAGTTGTAGTTAAAGATTCAACACTCCACTATGGAATCTATGGCTGGTTTAAAGTGATACTGAGAAGACTACTCATAGAAGCAACTGTCTTCAGCTACCTAAAAGAGATCATTTTCTAAGGACACCATTTAGAGGTAGGCAAGATTTTGAGTTTCTTCAATCGAGATCACCTCTTCATAAAACAAGTTCAATGTTTTTGAAATGATACGGCTTCTGCAATTATCTCTAGAAAATGCATATAATAGCTAGGAAGAGGGATTATGCAGCTTGTATGCTATGTAAATTTTCAAATTAACTCACTAAAACATTGTTCATTTTTATCTCAATGAATCCTTTGTGCAGTGGCCTTTTATATCCTGTCACTCTCCATATATACTGGATTTTTGCTTAAGTCCAACACATTGAAAGAGTTTTAGGTCGAAGAACTCTGGTTAGGGCCTGCTGTCCCCCATTCTCTTTTCATGTGACAACTCACAAAGATAACACAAATGTGCTCCTTCAAGTCTCTTTCTCTTTCTTTCATTTCTTTTGCCAAAATTATTTAAAGAATTTAAGGAGATCCCAAGGGACAGAGGCAACTATTTGATTGACATAATAGGGGGTTTCTGCAAAAAACAAGATAGGCAACTGAACAAGGGAGGAGATGAATTGTTGCAGAGCAGAGCTTATTTCCCTTTACGCCCATTTTTCATCTGTACAGGCTCTATATCTTCTTCCCTTTCTTGCCATCGTCATTCTGACTTTTGTGCTTCCTGACAGGCCTCTTCCTTAAGCTACCACTTCAAAGAGGCTCCTTAAGACACATACTGCTTTTCTGGCCTCAGTAATTCCAGCTTACACTTCCTTCTATTTGCATTAGTTGTTTTTCTCCTCCTCCTTTGTCCTCTCTATCTTACAAGGCTCAGCTCCTAGAAGGCTTACCAGTTTCTAACACTTCAGAGATGTGTACTAACATAAATTCACTGTGTCTACAATACGTATTAAAATGCATTAACAGTAGCCATCAGTGCATTTGTACCTAATGCACTGCAAACAATCTGGGTTTTTTTGTACATTGCCCAACCTTCTGTTATCCCAGGCCTGAGCCTCCCTTCTCAAAGTTCAGTGCAGTAATTCTTCCACTCCATAACATGCAGTAGTACACAGACCATCCCACTGAGAATGTAGGAAAGTTCCAACTGAGTAAAATTTGCCTTACCCCAAAGCAGCAATTAACACTAAGAGATGGTTAGCCTGAAATACAAACCAGAACACTGAAAGAAAACTAGAGCCCATTCACTGGATTGCTAAAGTATGTTATAAAGTCAGCATTAGAATTGCTACTATTAGAAGATCAAAGAGTTAGTGACCATTGTATGAAATAAAGTTCATAAAGTCTTTCCCAGCACAACTGACCTCACAGAATTGGTCTGTAGCGAAAAATAGGAAGAGGGAGTGTTATGCATGCTGCCTTGAACTCCTGAATGTAAGGCAAGATATAAATCAATCAAACCAACAAATATTAAGCTTCAGAAGTATCTGAAATATGAACAGCCTTCTTAAATGTAGGAGACTGAATTCATTTTTACTTTGGAAATAAGTAAATGGAGATAACATTCATACACTTGTTTACTCTATAAATTAAAACTATTAATAAATATCCCTCAATTTTGACAAGTTACATGGCTACATAAATAGTATGCAACAGTTCATACATGTTACATTAACAAATGCAGTAGCATCCTTTTAAATAAGAGTGTGCAAAACAGTTAAGTTTCGAATTGTTTCGAGCATGCAACTTCCTGAAACTTTGCAAAAGTCTCATTCTGAATGCGAAACAGCTGTTTCTTATGCAAAGCCAGAAACTTCCAGAGTGCTAAAAATGCTCAAAATTGCCCATTTCACATTCAAAACAGCACTTTCAGACTAGAAGTAGGATGTTTCATGAGGTTTTATGCTTGAAACGGTTTAAACAAAACATTAAGTCAGATTCAGGATTCACTTTGGGGGGCCCATGTGCACATTTAGTATTTTTAAAAAAGTGTTGTGGGTTTAATCTCTCCTCTACAAAGAGGAGAAGAGGGAGAAATAAAAATAAGAAATGGGGAAAACAGACAAGAGAGACATACTGCACCATCCTTTGTTTCTGTGCATGTAAAGGAAGAACAGCAGAAAGAGAAATGTGAGGCACACGCTCCTTTTTAACAAACATTCAGTGAAGCAAACCGGCAGTACTTTTTTTTAAAATAAACAATCGGTAATTTGTTTGGCAAGATGTAAACAGTACTTATTGCATTTATATTTCCCACTTTTTCTTTCAGGAGCTCAGGGCAACATATGTAATTCTTCCACCCCACTTTTATTTCAACCTTGGGAGAAAGGTTACAATGAGTGCTAGTGGCGGGATTTACATATCATGCTAAGCCACAATTTTGTTAGACATGGCCTGGTGAAGAGGCATACTTTACAGATCACATGGCTCAGCACACACAACAGGCTAAGCCAAAACAAGCAAACAATACTGTAGCTTAGCAAGATCACTGCCAGTAACTAACCCAAGGTCATCCACTGATTCTCCTGGATCAGTGAAATTCATGCCTCCCAGATCCTAATCGAAGACTGGCAGAAACTATATGCACTATAGAACACCAATAAATCATACTATAAAGAGGAAGATGCGGAAAAAATAAAGGGGCTGCTGGCAAAGCTGGAGAACCAAGTTCTCCATCAACAATATATACAAGTTTAATGGAAATCAAAGTTCTTTGTTCTGTTCAGTCCTTCCTGATTCCCTCCCTGGCTTACTGTAGAAACAGAAACTGTTTACTGGGAAAGTAATTCTGCTTCCAGTTTGGCCCTCTGATCATAAAAGGCTTCTAAGAGCCCTTTGATTATATACTGAAGAAGAGTTACACGTAACGTAACAAGGACAGAGCTCCGCATAAGCTTTTCTTATTCTTCGTGATGCTGCAAAGAACCTTTTGGATCTGATTCGTTGTGTTCCTGTGCTAACTATGCTTGGATTAAAATGTTATAAATTAGATGCTAAATGGAAGCATTTGAAAATGTTTGAGAGTGGAACCAGGCAACGTTATAAAGAGCCAGGGCTTCCTGTGGAAGTAGCGTGAAAACTGAGGAATTCTGTTACGTTTAAAGAACTCAAGTTTGGTTTATGAGCTCTTTCGTAAGAAAATCATCAACCGTAGTAACTGCACTGCGGGTTTCTTTTTCTCTTTTTTAACGAGTTATGTTCTGCTTAGTGAGATCTATACTTTCAGTTATTTCCAGAAATAGAGCTGATGTTGATTTGTATTGTATTTATATTACTATACAGTCAAGCCAAAAAGAAAGATGAGTCTAGTGTATTAAAGAGTAATTTCCTGAAAGTTGGATCTCAGAATATTAAAAACAATTTGATCAACTATTTTATACTTTCAAGACTCCTTTCTTTCCAAGAACTGCTTTTTAAAATCTTTATGCAGTTGCAATTGTTTCAGAGTCTCAAAAGGATTTTAAAAGACAAAATAGATTTCCATAAACAATATTCCAAATAAAAAAAACATTTTCTAAATTCACAATGTTTAAAATGCTAACTATGGAATTCCAATACGTATATATAATTTTCTATAACCATTCTTAATACATATCATGAACTATTTTGCTTCCCCCTCCCCTCCATTGCCACCTACTAACCTTTCGACTGGAGAATTCAGAATATACTTTTATACTATCGCAAAACATATCTAGGATAAACTCATGAGGTCCAATAATGAACAGCTAAAAATAGCCTCTTGAAAATAACAGTGTGTAAGGTTACAGAAATATTAGATCATTTACTATAGAGCAAAAGACAAAAACATTTCAGAATCCTGGTATATAATACAAGCAATCTGCCTTGTGACAAGAAGATACATATAGTACAGAGGGGAAATAGAGAAATAATTACATCAACAGCTATTAAAGCCCCATGGGAAAGAATACTTTACCTGTAATATATGCCTAGCTGTTTCTTTCCATTTCTGAAATGACTTACACTTTTTTTAAATAAACACAGCAATATATTTATTTAAACTATACATAAAATTGTTCAGTAAATGGCAACATTATAGAATGTACGTACATGTATATGTGTGTGTGTGTGTGTGTCTCTCTCTCTCTCTTTCTCAAGCGAAATCATGGGGAAAAGAAAAAATAGGCCTTCTTGAAGCAGATACTTTTTTCCAGAGATGAAACATTGGAAACCATACACATTAAATGATGAACATCAGACATGGCTAATATTTTGCCAAAAATAAACCAAGATCTGCCAATACAGAAGCATCTCAGCACCACTGGAAATACACACACACACACACACACACACACGTGTATTTGTGTATGTATATGTATGTATACACACACGCATGCGCGCACACACACACCATACACCCCCACAAACACACACTTCTGCACGCCTCAGCTGTACACTTTTTTCCTTCCAAGCAAGCCAGATAAAAATCAGCCATATAGGGTCTATCCCTCAAAAACAAATGCACATGCACACACACACAGAGACTGGAGTTTCCAACAAGATGAAAGCAATTTCTCTTGTATGTTGTTTGTGACAAAAAATAACAAGGAAAATATAATCCACCTTGTGTCTTGCAAGTAAGGCAAAATAAAGTGGGACACTGACAGTACAGTCCTACTATACTCTAAAATGAATCATATTTTGCTTGCTTCTGTCACTGAAATATACAGTACAAGTTAGGTATCTATAGACTTCGTCTACAGTTACCACATCCAACAGAACTTGCAGACATCTTAATTACTTGTTTTGATTTGCTTGCTTGCTTGTTTTCTTTTACAATGGATTGACAGGAAAGGGCTTGAATGAATGCAGGAGAAAGATGAAGTATACCAGGGAAAATGCCATCTTCAGTTACATTCTACATATTTAGCATTTTTTTCCCAAGAAAGTTAACATTTCTTTTCCACCATGAGAGCAGAAAATTTCTCACTCCCATTTCCCTTGCTATTAACATTTAACATTTATATGCTTGGGATATAGCATCTTACTGCATAGTCAGTAAGCAAGATAGCAAAAATTTGCAGCCTAAAGTGTTATTTTGTGGTCTGCAACAGAAACATAAAAGGAAGCAGATCTGCCTGGATAACATACTGTACAAGAATCAGCGTAACAAGTGTAAATGTGCATCCCTTTAATATTGGCAATATATTGACACAGCCAACTGATTCCACCCCTCCAGAGCCACACGGGCAAAGTCATTCAGAGAAAGGAATGCCCACGTATTGGCTCTCTAAAACTGCTGAAGGCATCACATTAAAACACACTAGTGTGAATGACCTCCTCAGTTTGGCTTGAGTAAGTCCATAACAATAATTAGCCAACTTATAGGGATTTTCTAAATTCCCAACACTTAATGACCTTTTACAGTAAGTCCTCTATCAGTCTGATGAGCAATGTCCCATAGAAGCTTTTTTAACAACTTTGCTTGCCTCAGAAAGTCTGATGTTAAGATTATACTATATTAGCCAACATTTTGGACTCAGTGAAAATAATTGAAGTTTTTTCTTAGATATCAAACTTATAATTACAGCAATAAAAGGGGGAAAGCCTGGGAAATTATACTATAAATAATATATGCTTCAAGGCCTTGCTTACAGACACTTATGCAGGCAGGATATAAATCTACAAACAAATGAATATATGAAAAATTGGGGTAATAATAGGGCAAGAGCAAGCCATATGAGTTAATGTTCCAACTCATGAGCAGCAACCAACTGTTAGTAAACATTTCCTGAGGTATCCTACATACATAAAAATGTTGTTATTGTATTAACATCATTTTATGATCCCAGGAAAATAATCTTATATTATTTAAATCAACCTCCACAAGTTTATCAGGCTAAGATTGGACATGTAAAGCTTATTATTCCAGAGTTTGAGAAACTAACTATTCAGTTGATGCAAAGTAATAATATTGTGAGAGGCTCAGTTTACAAAACAAAACGAAATGAAATGAAATAAAAACAATAAAAATAAAAAATTACATGCTATTTTTTAAATTCATGCTATCCCATAATTTTAGTTTTTCATGGGTGTTGTTGTTGTTTATTCGTTTAGTCGCTTCCGACTCTTCGTGACTTCATGGACCAGCCCACGCCAGAGCTTCCTGTCGGTCGTCAACACCCCCAGCTCCCCCAGGGACGAGTCCGTCACCTCTAGAATATCATCCATCCATCTTGCCCTTGGTCGGCCCCTCTTCCTTTTGCCTTCCACTCTCCCCAGCATCAGCATCTTCTCCAGGGTGTCCTGTCTTCTCATTATGTGGCCAAAGTATTTCAGTTTTGCCTTTAATATCATTCCCTCAAGTGAGCAGTCTGGCTTTATTTCCTGGAGGATGGACTGGTTGGATCTTCTTGCAGTCCAAGGCACTCTCAGAATTTTCCTCCAACACCACAGTTCAAAAGCATCGATCTTCCTTTGCTCAGCCTTCCTTATGGTCCAGCTCTCGCAGCCATATGTTACTATAGGGAACACCATTGCTTTAACTATGCGGGCCTTTGTTGTCAGTGTGATGTCTCTGCTCCTAACTATTTTATCGAGATTTGTCATTGCTCTTCTTCCAAGGATTAAGCGTCTTCTGATTTCCTGACTGCAGTCAGCATCTGCAGTAATCTTTGCACCTAGGAATACAAAGTCTTTCACTGCTTCTACATTTTCTCCCTCTATTTGCCAGTTATCAATCAAGCTGGTTGCCATAATCTTGGTTTTTTTGAGGTTTAGCTGCAAACCAGCTTTTGCACTTTCTTCTTTCACCTTCATCATAAGGCTCCTCAGTTCCTCTTCAGTTTCAGCCATCAAAGTGGTATCATCTGCATATCTGAGATTGTTAATGTTTCTTCCAGCGATTTTAACTCCAGCCTTGGATTCCTCAAGGCCAGCTTGTCGCATGATGTGTTCTGAGTACAAGTTGAATAGGTAGGGTGAGAGTATACAGCCCTGCCGTACTCCTTTCCCAATCTTAAACCAGTCTGTTGTTCCGTGGTCTGTTCTTACTGTTGCTACTTGGTCGTTATACAGATTCTTCAGGAGGCAGACAAGATGACTTGGTATCCCCATACCACTAAGAACTTGCCACAATTTGTTATGGTCCACACAGTCAAAGGCTTTAGAATAGTCAATAAAACAGAAATAGATGTTTTTCTGAAACTCCCTGGCTTTTTCCATTATCCAGCGGATATTGGCAATTTGGTCTCTAGTTCCTCTGCCTTTTCTAAACCCAGCTTGTACATCTGGCAATTCTCGCTCCATGAAGTGCTGAAGTCTACCTTGCAGGATTTTGAGCATTACCTTACTGGCATGTGAAATGAGTGCCACTGTTCGATAGTTTGAACATTCTTTAGTGTTTCCCTTTTTTGGTATGGGGATATAAGTTGATTTTTTCCAGTCTGATGGCCATTCTTGTGTTTTCCAAATTTGCTGGCATATAGCATGCATTACCTTGACAGCATCATCTTGCAAGATTTTGAACAGTTCAGCTGGGATGCCGTCGTCTCCTGTTGCCTTGTTATTAGCAATGCTTCTTAAGGCCCACTCAACCTCACTCTTCAGGATGTCTGGCTCTAGCTCACCGACCACACCGTCAAAGCTATCCCCGATATTGTTATCCTTCCTATACAGATCTTCCGTATATTCTTGCCACCTTTTCTTGATCTCTTCTTCTTCTGTTAGGTCCTTGCCATCTTTGTTTTTGATCATACTCATTTTTGCCTGGAATTTACCTCCAATGTTTCTAATTTTCTGGAAGAGGTCTCTTGTCCTTCCTACTCTATTGTCTTCTTCCACTTCCGCGCATTGCTTGTTTAAAAATAATTCCTTATCTCTTCTGGCTAACCTCTGGAATTTTGCATTTAATTGGGCATATCTCCCCCTATCACTGTTGCCTTTTGCTTTCCTTCTTTCTTGGGCTACTTCTAGTGTCTCAGCAGACAGCCATTTTGCCTTCTTGGTTTTCTCTTTCTTTGGGATGTATTTTGTTGCCGCCTCCTGAACAATGATGCCAACTTCTGTCCAGAGTTCTTCCGGGACCCTATCTACTAAGTCCAGTCCCTTAAATCTATTCTTCACCTCCACTGCATATTCCTTAGGAATATTAGTGAGCTCATATCTAGCTGATCTGTGGGTCTTCCCTAATCTCTTTAGTCTGATCCTAAATTGTGCAAGAAGAAGTTCGTGATCTGAACTACAGTCAGCTCCAGGCCTTGTTTTTACCGACTGTACAGATGTCCGCCACCTTTGGCTGCAAAGGATGTAGTCAATCTGATTTCGGTGTTGTCCATCTGGTGAAGTCCATGTATAAAGCCGTCTCTTAGGTTGTTGGAAGAGAGTGTTTGTTATGCAGAGTGAATTGTCTTGGCAAAATTCTATCAGCCTGTGTCCTGCTTCGTTTTGTTCTCCCAGGCCATACTTACCTGTAATTCCAGGTGTCATTTGACTGCCCACCTTAGCATTCCAGTCTCCTGTGATGAAAATAACATCTCTTTTAGGCGTGTTGTCCAGTAGGTGCTGCAGATCCTCATAGAATTGCTCTACTTCAGCTTCTTCAGCATTTGTGGTTGGGGCGTATATTTGGATCACTGTGATGTTAGATGGCTTGCCCTGAATTCGAATTGAGATCATTCTGTCGTTTTTTGGGTTGTATCCAAGCACTGCTTTAGCCACTTTACTATTAATTATGAAGGCTACTCCATTTCTTCTGTGGTCCTCTTGTCCGCAGTAGTAGATCTGGTGGTCATTTGATGTGAAGTGGCCCATTCCAGTCCATTTCAGTTCACTGACGCCCAGAATGTCTATCTTTAATCTTGACATCTCACCAATAACCACATCCAATTTGCCCTGGCTCATAGATCTTACATTCCAGGTTCCAATGGTGTGTTGATCCTTAGAACATCGGATTCGCCGTTCACCACCAGCACCGTCGGCCACTAGCCGTCCTTTCGGCTTTGAGCTAGCTGCGTCATCACGTCTGGGGCTAGTTGAGCTCATCCTCTGTTCCTCCCCAGTAGCATTTTGACCATCTTCCGACCTGGGGGTCTCATCTTCCGATGGTATACCGACATATCTCTGGTTGTACTGATCCATTTAGTTTTCACGGCAAGAATACTGAGGTGGGTTGCCATTACCTTCCCCAGGGATCGCATTTAGTCTGACCTCTCTGTCATGACCTTCCCGTCTTGGGTGGCCCTTCACGGTTTAGCTCATGGCATCATTGAGGTGCTCAAGCTCCAGCACCACGACAAGGTAACGATCCTTTGCTGAGTTTTCATGGGTAAAAGACTCAAAATTATATCTGGAACTCAGTATTTTCCATATTCTTCTTAAAGTAATACTTACCAGGATTTCAGTGGGGTCAAATAACAACTTTCCAGTTCTGCTCAAAGAAAAGCTGAATTTTGAAGTCCCAAAGTCTAGCCAGAAACTAGGATAAATATCCCATGATAAGCCCCAAAGTGTGACAACATTATATATAAAATATAGTAAGTTATATAGTTTAATTTAAAAAATGTCAAATATAATATAATATAATACACCTGAGAATAGAGAGTTAAGAATATAATTTGCTGTTGAAAGGAGGGAGAGATGGAAAGTACATGGAGAAAGGAGCTAATTCCATAGACTGGAGACTGTTTAAGGGGGCAATGAACATAACAGACCTATGGAAGGCCATTTGCTGTTTTAAATTATGGCTATTGCATTCTCTCACCTGGGAATTATCACCTTGATGTAGTGGGAAGGCTCAGTAGCTCCAATTAATTCCAGAAAGCTGAAGAACAAAGTGGGACTTTTAAGAGAAAAACCTTTGCCACTGAGGTTGAAAGGGAAGAAGAAGCTAAGTATAATTAACAAGGAGGGTGAGGAAAGATGAGCTCTGCAAACATGAGAAATTTAATCCATATAGAAGAAATTCTAAAATCAAACCCAGAATAAGAAAACGATAAATCACATTTAGATGAGTTTCAGTGACAAATTATGAGATGTTCATTTCGGAAGTTATTTTTCTAATTACCTCAGGAAAAAGGCTGATTTTCCAAGAGTTGTTCAGGAGGTGACAATATGACTAGACCAGAGGTATCTGGAATATAGGAGCTAATACAGTATCACCTTTCAAAGAAATACATCATAAAAACATGGAATGTGAGACACATGAATCAAGACAGACTTGAAAATGTTGAAGTGAAAATGACATTTGGATATCTTGGGAATAATTGAATTTAGGTGGGCTAAAATGAGGCATTTTAAGATAATTACATGAATGAGTCTACATAAAGGAACGGAGTGGCAATGATATTCAAAAAGAACATCACTAAGTATGTGCTTGACTACAATCTGATAAATGATAGGGTTGTATTCATCAGAATTAGGGGAAGGTAATTAAATATTAATGTTATACAAGTTTATGCCCCTACTACAAATGTAATGAAGGAAGACACTGAGGAATTTTATTTTGAGGCCAACATATGCTTCAAGCAATATAAACACAGATTCTACAGATGATGGCACTGGATACAGATCAGAATCAAATCAACTATATAATGAGAATGAGAAGGCTAACACAGTGCAATCAAGTCAACTAGGTCACTTCCAGGTACAGATCGTGGATCATGAGTTATTGGTGTTAAATATGTGAATTTTCTAAAAAAATTAAAGGGAATGTGTGTGCATACCTGTATTTATATTTACTCAGAATATAAAATCAATGTAAGGAACAGATTTAAAATGCTCCATTATGTGAAACTGAACATGAAGAGCTGTGAGAAGAACTGAGAGACACTGTGAACTCTAAAGCAGAAAATATCCCAGCATTTAAAAGAGGAAAAAATATGAGCAGCTTTTAGAACAACGTATCACAATAGCAAGATAAAACAGAGGATGAAAGCCTTGGCAACAAGAACATAATATAACTGGATGCATATTTCTGATGTCAAGGAAGAAAGGACAAGGAGAGATATACCACAATCCAGAATTTCATCCACAATCTCTCCCAGAGAGATAACCACAATCCAGAATTTCAACAAATGCAAGTATGTAACAGGAAAAAATAAAATGAGTTATTTTTAAGATATTCAGAGAACTTGGCAGGAAAATTTACATCTGTGACACAAATATTCAAGAGTAATCACAGAAGAGACCTGATAGAAGCCAATGAAGTTAAAGGAAGATGGAACACTGTATTAAAACCATTTACAATCAGGATTACAGAAGGACAGAATAAAATTTATTTTTAAAAATTATATTCAGAAAATAACCCTCCAAGAAAGTGAGATATGAACGCAAAATACCAGCTCTTAAATTGGAAAGTATCAGGTGTGAAGAAATTCCCCAAAAATGATTTAAAATTGCAGGAAAATTGGCAGTTAATAGTGCCCAAAGATCTGTCAGTAAATATGCAACAATATTATGGCCTAGAGCAGCCTTTTTCAACTTTTTGATGCTGGAGGAAACCTTGAAATATTTTTCAGGCCTCAGGAAAGCCCTGCACATTCAGGCTCAAATATAGGCCAGAGTTACAAAATTATTATATTCGTTTCATGTGGAGGCCTGTATATATGCATTCACAGTGTTCTTAAACTAAAACTAAAGAATGAAACTTACCTCTTCAATGTGAAGTCGCCCAAATTTGAAATAAGTTTTTAAATAAATTGTGATCTCCAGGGAACCCCTAGTGACCTCTTGTGGAACCCCAGGGTTCCACGGAACCTGGCTGAGAAACCCTGGCCTAGAGATTAATAAAGCTTGGTGTACACACCTGCACCAAAGAGGAAGTTGTAAAAGAATGCTCAATTACTGAACCATTGCAATTACTACTCACTGAAGCAATGTTTTGTTTGTTTGTTTAAATTTATATCACTGCCCATCTTCCCCAACGGGGGACTCTTTTGCTTACAAATAAGGAAACCACAATAAATAGAAAGTGAAATGCCAAATTATTAGGCATGTTACAGTAACTGTTGAGGGGCATGAGATCTGATAGTGACATAAGACATATAAAGGACAGGACAAGAGACTATACAAAGGAAGTTTATCATTATTTCACTGACTATAGCAAAGCCTTTGAAAAAAACGGTTAAAGCAATGGTATTTCCAATCATAAAGTACAACTGTGAAAGCTGGAGACTGAGAAAAAACAAGAGAAAGACGACAGATGTATCTGAGTTATGGATTTGGAGACAATTACTACCATGAAAGAAGAAGCAATCAATCAGTCCTGTCCCATATAAAGATTAATTGCTCTGTTGAGAGGATGATCAGCAAGCAAGAACTCATACCCTGAGCATGAGATGCAAGCAGATTATGTACTCGTAAAGTGATGATGGTTAGAAAGGTTGAGGAAAGTAGAAAAAGGAAAGACTACAGATAAAGTGGATTGATGGAATCAAGGAAATTACTTGAATATCCTTGGGAGAACTACAATGGCAAGCATTTCTCCTTGAAGTCACCAGGAACTGAATCTGAATCTAACAACGTTATGCCAAGAAAGCGAATAAAATTACATTATTTGCAATGCTGTTTCTGTTTTCTATTTTTTACATATTTATACTTGCATCCTGAGTGTGTGCCAGTATGCTGCACTGTCTCTCTATGTCTCTCTAAATTGGTCTTATGGGGGCAACAGTACTTTGGCTTGCAAGGTAGTTTCACTTTCCCTTAAACGCAGGGAGAGATTTCAGAGTTTTGGTATTACCCAAGAGATTGTCCTGTCTCTGGAGCATTCCAGTCAGATTTGATGGAGTACAGGAACCAGATGGACAACTTAAAATTTAGATTAGTTCACATGATCAAAATAATCCTTTATGGATGCCAATCCCAGATAATCTTCTTCTTTCGTATCCAGATCAAACCTTAAGCTGCCAATATGATGCCACCTTCTTGGCTTTGTCATTGGCCAAAAACAAGTCATTTTCAGCGCATACTATTGGTAATAATCAGCAGGTCAGCAGATGGGCCGAATTCTGTACCTCTCCACATTCACACAGCATGTTATTATCCATCAACAATCCCCATTTGGGCATATTATCTCACAATCGGGAGTATTCTAGGCAATGGCGAATTTGTCCTGCCAGCTAATCCTTCACACACCAGACCAAACCAAACCAAAGAAACCAAGAAATGACCTCATCAAAAAGGTCTTTGTCAAGACCAATGTTAACAATAATCTCAATCCCAGATTGCAAAGGTCTTCAATGGCCAACACCACCTTTAGGTCTAGAAATGGATAGCTGGGTGTAGTTGATGGAGGTAAACCATCCGTGGCTTATTTGCATCAACTAAAATTTCTTTAACTGTCTTTAAGGGCAGCCTATGTTGTCAAGGAGAAAACCTTGAATACTGAATTAGGATATTAATAAATGAGGCAGGGTTTACTTATGAGTCCAAAATTGTTTGCAAGAAATACAGAGTCATTAGTACAAATAATCCTAGCCTGTATCCAGGTTATTATAGGACAAACACCAATGCATTATAGGATATGCACACTTTATAGGATAATGCACACATTATCCATAAAAGGAAGTCCCAAGCTTTTTTAAAAAATCCCATCCATTGGCTAGAAAGAGATTTCTAATTCCTTATTTCATATTACCTGTCCTATCCAAACTGGAAATTACAGTATCAAAACAATCTTTTTTATGCACATGTGCACAAACACGCACAATCTTTGTTTTGTTATGATTCTTTGTAAGCATCAGATTGTATTAGTTAAGGGTTTATCTACTATTAATCCAATACTTAAAATCAGGGTTTGCCTCTCCTCTCCAACTCCGAACGCAAGGAACCACATATACTCATGTGCTCTATAAATAAAAGGCGTGCATTTATCTCCAATTAAAATCATGTGTAAATTTATATGCAAATGCAGTGAAAGCCAGAGGCTCCTGGCAAACTGCCAATCTAGTCTGTTAGCGTAGGAAAAGTTATGTATGCAGCACTGCCATAAAAATTAGCATGTTGAAATTTAAACTAGAAAACAAATACATAATTTTTGACAAATGAAGTGATATTATTCATATCAGCAAAGGTTTTTCAAAGGGAGGGTACAGGCTTCTCTCCTATGCCTCCAGTAAACTGATGGTTAAACTTGGTGGTTCTGCAAGAGTGAACATGAGGCTCTTGGTCTGTCTTTGCAGAATAATAAACAGTACTTCATTTAAAATAAATGGCCTCTACCAAGTTAAAAAAAACCCAAATATGTAAAAATTGCATAATTAAGACATGACTATTACATTGGAAATTATCTCTAGAGCAAGAAAAGATAATTGATCTGTACTCATCTAAATTTGATGTCCTTTGTAGTTGTGTTGTGTGTCATTCTTATCAGGATAACAATTATGATAATGATTCCTAAAATTCCATTCCAAAATACAGCAAAAAATCTCTTTATGTTGCTGTTAGAAAATACACTGCCCAAAATATTTTTCATAGCTTCTGCTTTATATGCAGACAGTAATGATTTTGAGAGTCTTTGAACATTTTTTTCTCTATGTAACTTAAAAAACAAAAAACAAAACTGAGACAAATGTCAGTTTTCTTTGGGCTTATTTATTCAAGACAACTTTTGCAAATCTTTTTTACTTTATCGTGTCTATGTATTCCAGCTCCTCTGGTATCAAATAGGGTTGCTTAATTTTCAGGAGGATTTTTCGCAATTCAGTATGCTTCTGATGTATTTGGACAACATGGAAGGGACCAACCTACTTAGTGAGCAGAAGCCCTTTCCACTAACACCACAGGCCTCCCAACTTTCCAACAATTTCTTAACAAATGTAAGCCTGCCACTTCACACCTCACTCCACACTGGATCCATTCCTGCATGTGTTACCCAAATCTTTTGGAATAACTTTAGAGAGCATAATGAGCTTCCACATGAATGAAGAAGCAGAACAGCCTTCAAAGAAATGCTCATGCCTCACTGGATCCATACAGCATCAAAGAAGTTTTTAAAAATATACTGAACAGGTAGTACTTGAGTTATAACCATTCATTCAGTGGCCGTTCAAAGTTACAGCGACGCTGAGCGAATGGTACTTACACCCAGTCCCCTAAATTATGGCTGTTGCAGTGCCCTTGCAGTCATGTGATCAAAATTTGGGCATTTGGCAGCCCGCCCACACTTGTGACTGCAGGGGCACAACTCTCCCACTTGCCTATCTTCCCCCATCTCTGCCCTTTTGGCTCCCTGCATTCCACGGCCCCTGCCACCCTGTGCTCTGCCACCCCGTGCTCTGCCACCCCCAGCTGACCTTTGTTGTCTTCTTGCTCCACGCCTGGCCTGGCCCTTCGTGAAACAGCTGCTGACCACATGAGCCTTTCTTCCCGAGGTCATGCACAGCAGTTTCCTCGTGAGACCTGGGAAAGAAGTCCTCACATGGCCAGCAGCTGCCTCGTGAAGGGCCAGGGTGGGCATGCCTCAGCAGCAGCGGGAGCAAGAAGACAGCAAAGGTCAGCTGGGGCGGCGAAGCGCAGGGTGGTAGGGGCGTTGGAGTGCAACAGGTGATGAGGGTAGCTGCGGCTTCGCACTGTGCTGCTGGGCCAGGTCGGGCTGGGCTGGGCTGGGGCTTCGCATTGCACTGCGGCTCAGGGGCTTCTGGCAGCCACAGAGCCACAGAGCACCAAGAAGGCCCTGAACCACAACACAGCAAGCAGCCCCAAAGCCATACAATTCTGAGGTTACTTTCTGCTCTGCAAGGAAGGACGCAGGGTTGTCAGATGGGAGGGACAAGCGGTTGGGGGGAGTTGAAAGCAAGGCAGTCCCTTACCTTGGAAGAACCAAGACTCAGGTCTGGGAGGAACCAAGCCACGAATGGCTTGGATCAGTGGGTTAGCTGTTGTCAGCTAACAACAGGTGGGTTTCAATTAATGATAGCAACAGGGAGTACCATCACTAAGTGATGTGGTCACATGACATCAAGCTTTATGGCTGCATCGCTTAGTGATGAAAATTCCAGTCCCAATTCCCATTGTAACTTGAGGACTACCTGTAATACAAGCAATTTCTTAAAGTTACGAAGTAAATTCATGCCGTGCCATGCCGTGCCATGCCAGGCCACGCCACGCCATGCATGATGCAGGGACTTTTTCTTATAGGCACTGCGCTACTTACTCCATTCAGTAAGCTCCCAAATAAATTTAGTTTCCAAACCACTCTCATTAAAAGATGATCATAATTCAGTAGATTAAGTACATAATTATATTCTTGTTTGCTACTAAGTCAGTTTGGTGTAGTGATTAAAGGCACTGGGCTAGAAACCAGGAAACCGTGAGTTTTAGTCCCGCCTTAAGACACAAAGCCAGCTGGGTGACCTTGGTCCAGTCACTCTCTCTCAGCCCTAGGAAGAAGGCAAGGGCAAATTACTTCTGAAAATCTTGCCAAGAGAAGTTCTTGCAGTCGCCAGGAGTCAAGGCTCACTCGAAGGCATGTGCACACACAGACACAAAAACTCCAGACATATACTTTATTTATGCCATGATAGTTACATGCAGACATACATGTCTATTTATGTTCTTCTTTTTTAAGGATTCACATACTTGATAAAAAATTCTGGAATAATAAAATCAGTAGTTCAATTTTTCCTTCAGTCTTTAATAAACTCCTAGAAAAGTGAATCAATTGAATAATTAATGCTGTGGTAGCCTTTACCATGCTATAATCACATTAGAAAAAAAGGCTCGAAGATGTATGCCATCTCTCAGAAAACAGTTTACTGTAATGCACATCTGTTGGATTCATTAAATTCTAAAGCTACTATTGGTTCATATGATCACAAATAATTACTATAGTCACATCCTTCCCTAACAGTTGTCAAAAGATGGTTAAGCACAATGTCTTTCCCAGTTTGTAATAGTGTTAATAGAAAATACCTCTAAGGTTTTCCTAACATGACTTCTCTGTGGCTGCTCCTTCTTGTGAAAAAATGCTGATAATCATGATAGAACACCTACCTAGAATATCTTTGGAGTCTAATGTAAAAAACAAAAAACTAGAACAGAATCCTATATATGAATAAAATGAATACTGAAGAACTGAAATTATGACATTTTATCTTTCTGGAAGTGAGTACACTTCCAAGAGAGGCTGTTTATTTTCTTATGCTGCACCTGAAGTTTTTAAAAATTCAACTTAAGATTACATAGCAGGATTTAAAGCTTTTAAACCATGTTTTTACAAGTGTTGCAATGGAAAAAATGACAGTGAGAAAAAGCAGGGCAAAGAAAATAGTACTGTACAATCAAAAGCATGTTAATCTGCTTGCCACATCATGAATCACATCACTGCTCTTAATTGAAATGAAAATTTGAAAGCTTCGAAAGAGCAAAGAGATGCAAGTACTTACACAAAGCTATACAAAAAGTGATTTAATGACCTACTACGCATCAGAAAAATAATGGACCAGAAATTAGAAAAAAGTTATTTAATGTACTAACATTTTATCCTGGTAAATCAAAGATTCTTCAGCAAAGGATCGTTACCTTCTCGTGGTGCTGGAGTTTGAGCACCTCAATGATGCCATGAGCTAAACCGTGAAAGGCCACCCAAGACAGGAAGCTCATGACAGAGAGGTCAGACTAAATGCGATCCCTGGGGAAGGTAATGTCAACCCACCCCAGTATTCTTGCTGTGAAAACTCAGTGGATCAGTACAACCAGAGATATGTCGGTATACCATCGGAAGATGAGGCCCCCAGGTCGGAAGATGGTCAAAATGCTACTGGGGAGGAACAGAGGATGAGTTCAACTAGCCCCAGACGTGATGACGCAGCTAGTTCAAAGCCGAAAGGATGGCTAGCGGCCGACGGTGCTGGTGGTGAACGGCAAATCCGATGTTCTAAGGATCAACACACCATTGGAACCTGGAATGTAAGATCTATGAGCCAGGGCAAATTGGATGTGGTTATTGGTGAGATGTCAAGGTTAAAGCTAGACATTTTGGGCATCAGTGAACTGAAATGGACTGGAATGGGCCACTTCACATCAAATGACCACCAGATCTACTACTGTGGACAAGAGGACCACAGAAGAAATGGAGTAGCCTTCATAATTAATAGTAAAGTGGCTAAAGCAGTGCTTGGATACAATCCAAAAAACGACAGAATAATCTCAATTCGAATTCAGGGCAAGCCATCTAACATCACAGTGATCCAAATATACGCCCCAACCACAGATGCTGAAGAAGCTGAAGTAGAGCAGTTCTATGAGGATCTGCAGCACCTACTGGACAACACGCCTAAAAGAGACGTTATTTTCATCACGGGAGACTGGAATGCTAAGGTGGGCAGTCAAATGACACCTGGAATTACAGGTAAGCATGGCCTGGGAGAACAAAATGAAGCAGGACATAGGCTGATAGAATTTTGCCAAGACAACTCACTCTGCATAACAAACACTCTCTTCCAACAACCTAAGAGACGGCTTTATACATGGACTTCACCAGATGGACAACACCAAAATCAAATTGACTACATCCTTTGCAGCCAAAGGTGGTGAACATCTGTACAGTCAGTAAAAACAAGACCTGGAGCTGACTGTAGTTCAGATCACGAACTTATTGCACAATTTAGGATCAGACTAAAGAGATTAGGGAAGACCCACAGATCAGCTAGATATGAGCTCACTAATAATCCTAAGGAATATGCAGTGGAGGTGAAGAATAGATTTAAGGGACTAGATTTAGTAGATAGGGTCCCGGAAGAACTATGGACAGAAGTTCGCAACATTGTTCAGGAGACGGCAACAAAATACATCCCAAAAAAAGAGAAAACCAAGAAGGCAAAATGGCTGTCTGCTGAGACACTAGAAATAACCCAAGAAAGAAGGAAGCAAAAGGCAACAGTGATAGGGGGAGATATGCCCAATTAAATGCAAAATTCCAGAGGTTAGCCAGAAGAGATAAGGAATTATTTTTAAACAAGCAATGTGCGGAAGTGGAAGAAGACAATAGAATAGGAAGGACAAGAGACCTCTTCCAGAAAATTAGAAACATCAGGGGTAAATTCCAGGCAAAAATGGGTATGATCAAAAACAAAGATGGCAAGGACCTAACAGAAGAAGAAGAGATCAAGAAAAGGTGGCAAGAATATACAGAAGACCTGTATAGGAAGGATAACAATATCGGGGATAGCTTTGATGGTGTGGTCAGTGAGCTAGAGCCAGACATCCTGAAGAGTGAGGTTGAGTGGGCCTTAAGAAGCATTGCTAATAACAAGGCAGCAGGAGACGACGGCATCCCAGCTGAACTGTTCAAAATCCTGCAAGATGATGCTGTCAAGGTAATGCATGCTATATGCCAGCAAATTTGGAAAACACAAGAATGGCCATCAGATTGGAAAGAATCAACTTATATCCCCATACCAAAAAAGGGAAACACTAAAGGATGTTCAAACTATCGAACAGTGGCACTCATTTCACATGCCAGTAAGGTAATGCTCAAGATCATGCAAGGTAGACTTCAGCAATTCATGGAGCGAGAATTGTCAGACGTACAAGCTGGGTTTAGAAAAGGCAGAGGAACTCAGGACCAAATTGCCAATATCCGCTGGATAATGGAAAAAGCCAGGGAGTTTCAGAAAAACATCTATTTCTGTTTTATTGACTATTCTAAAGCCTTTGACTGTGTGGACCATAACAAATTGTGGCAAGTTCTTAGTGGTATGAGGATACCAAGTCATCTTTTCTGCCTCCTGAGGAATCTGTATAACGACCAAGTAGCAACAGTAAGAACAGACCACGGAACAACCGACTGGTTTAAGATTGGGAAAGGAGTATGGCAGGGCTGTATACTCTTACCCTACCTATTCAACACGTACGCAGAACACATCATGCAACGTGCTGGGCTTGAGGATTCCAAGGCTGGAGTTAAAATCGCTGGAAGAAACATTAACAATCTCAGATATGCAGATGATACCACTTTGATGGCTGAAACTGAAGAGGAACTGAGGAGCCTTATGATGAAGGTGAAAGAAGAAAGTACAAAAGCTGGCTTGCAGCTAAACCTCAAAAAAAACAAGATTATGGCAACCAGCTTGATTGATAACTAGCAAATAGAGGGAGAAAATGTAGAAGCAGTGGAAGACTTTGTATTTCTAGGTGCGAAGATTACTGCAGATGCTGACTGCAGTCAGGAAATCAGAAGACGCTTAATCCTTGGGAGGAGAGCAATGACAAATCTCGATAAAATAGTTAAGAGCAGAGGCATCACACTGACAACAAAGGTCTGCATAGTTAAAGCAATGGTGTTCCCCGTAGTAACATATGGCTGTGAGAGCTGGACCATAAGGAAGGCTGAGAGAAGGAAGATCGATGCTTTGGAACTGTGGTGTTGGAGGAAAATTCTGAGAGTGCCTTGGACTGCAAGAAGATCAAACCAGTCCATCCTCCAGGAAATAAAGCCAGACTGCTCACTTGCGGGAATGATATTAAAGGCAAAACTGAAATACTTTGGCCACATAATGAGAAGACAGGACACCCTGGAGAAGATGCTGATGCTAGGGAGAGTGGAAGGCAAAAGGAAGAAGGGCCGACCAAGGGCAAGATGGATGGATGATATTCTAGAGGTGACGGACTCGTCCCTGGGGGAGCTGGGGGTGTTGACGACCGACAGGAAGCTCTGGCGTGGACTGGTCCATGATGTCACGAAGGGTCGGAAGCGACTAAACGAATAAACAACAACAAAAAGAAATCGAAGATTACAATACTTAACTGCCTTCCTGGTGATTCAGCTTCTACAGTTACAGTGCTGTATTTAATTGCTATTTAAACATCTACATTAATATTGGCATTTATTTATAGATTTGTATTTGTATGTAGGATGGAAGCGAGAGTGGACTCTGAATAATGTGTTGGTTTCTAGTATTGCCCCTGCAACACTAAATGCAAAGTAAATGTTAGACCTGGGCAATTTTGTGATGTATGGATTTCAATTCCCAGAATTTCTCAGCCAATATAGACATTGCTAAGAATTCTGGGAGTTAAAGTTCACACATCTTAAAGTTGCCTGGGTTGGGAAATGCTGGGTTAGACAGTGTTGCATGAGGCCTGGGAAGGCGCATGTTCAAATCCCTACTTAACTATGAACTTGTTTGTGTTTACCTTTGACCAATCACTATTACTTAACAATCTATTCAAGGTTGTGATGAAGATCAAATTGATTACAAAAGAATGGAAAAACAATATACACTTTCTTTAATTCCTAGATAGGAGGATGGGATATATATATAAAAACATACAGAACACACAAAAACAAAATCAAAAACATATTGTTGTGTTAACTTGGTAATTTAATTTAGATCTGACAATTCATTATGCAGTTACTTTGTAACATCCATAAACCTGTATTTCTATTTCTGTTGTAGTTCAAAATACACATAATAGGTAGCAAATAGTAAAATGCTCAATAACAAGAAGGAGTTACCATTGAATTATAGCTTAATAACTGCAAAATAATATTACAAGCTTTCTTCTCAATCCAATTTTTTGTCACATTAAAGCGTTGAAAAGGCATGAAAACCTTTTAAGACTCCTTCGTGACAGGATTGAAGACTCTGAAAGAAGCAACAAAACTACTGTATTCAAACTGTGCATTTGCATTGAAGGCTTGAAAATCCTTTCTCAGAACACATTTCTGCTAGGTTTTGTTGGAATCGTCTACCTCAGATTACCAAATGACATTACGCATCTTGAACTCACAGAAAATGCTAGGATACATTCCATTAAGTCATAGCAAGTTGAACAAATAGAATAGAGTGTGGGTCACTTCCACACAGCGCCAGCTCCTCTAACCATTTTGAAGCCTGCCACGCAGTCGCTCTTACTAATGCTAGCCTTGTAATGCAGTGAATGGATATTACTGAACCAATCAGTGCTCCCCTCCAGCTGAACAGTGGAGTGCAAAAATGTCATTCAAGTCCATCTCCCAAACTACAATAGCTCTTGCCATAACATACCCTTCACACCAAAACTCCACAACAAAGGAACCCTTAAAAAACAGCTCCTCCTCCCCATTTTCAGAACAGAAGTACATTTGATGATGTGAGGGAAGCTGCCTAGGTGCGATGCCTTTACTCCTCCTGCTTTTAAGGTTTCCCTGAGAGATATAGTATGTTGGTGAAATAAGAAAGTTACAAAAAGTTTACAGGACACTGTCTGTGCCTCCATTATCAGAACAAGTGTGCTTTAGACTGGTTGTCTGGTGAGAAGGAGAGCTGCCTAGGTGCTAGGCTGCCTCGACTTGAATTTGAAGCCCCTCTCATAGTTATGAAGGTGAATAAAGTGTGCAACCAGGCAAAAAGGATTAGGGCAAAATGGGAATTTCTTCTCATTTTTCTGTTTTGTTTCTAATATACCTTCATATCTCTAATGCCACTAAACAGAAATGGTTGGCTCTACCTCCCACTGCTGAAAGGAATGTCTGAATCATATCCCCAAGGTGTTGCTTGGAACTCAATATAACATAAAATCAGTTCTGTCTTACCTATGTAGTTACTTATTTAACATACTGCTCTTCCTTTAAAAAAAAAAGCTATTTATTTATTTATTATTCAAATTTAATTACCGCCCATCTCCCCCAAAAGAGGGACTCTGGGTGGTTTACAATAAAATCGAACTACGGTCATAAACGTTAAAATCTCATTAAAAACCAGATACATTACAATTATTATAAAATGCAATAAATAAATATAAAATCCAAGAGGCTATAAAATTCCAAGCTGGTGGGAGGGACTCTAGGGTGAGAGCCACCCCCAAGAACGGTTACCCACTTTCCCGCCCCAGGCGAGACAGCAAAATCAAGTCTTCACCGCCTTCCGGAAGGTCAGAAGTGAAGGGGCCTGCCTCACCTCCGGGGGCAAGATGTTCCAAAGGGTGGGGGCAACTGCAGAGAAGGCCTGTTTCCTGGACCCCGCCAGATGAAATTCTCTTACAGACGGGGTCCGAAACATGCCCTCTCTGGATGATTGGTTAATTTCCAAATAAACTGAAAATATGAAGCTCAGTGCTAAAGCTAATTATGTGAAAGCTATACAAATTTAAATAAATTAGCAGAAAACCACAGCAAGAAGATCCAAAAAGGTTCCATTTAAACAATCAACAAGATTAATAGTCAGTGAAATTGAACCACCGAAGATGTCTGACAACACTCAAAAACAGGGACTCTTCCCCCAAGAGCATCATAACTGAAAAAATGCAGGTCACTATTTCACAAGCACTGTCTTTTGGCAGTTACACAAGGAGTGCCTCTGCCCCAAAGCCTAAATGGCTGAACAGGTATATACTGAGAGGAAGCAAATCATTTCAGATAAACACAAATTGACATCATCTACTACCTAGACCTGGGTGTGCAGCAGGATCATGGTTTTTGCCCATTTCTATTCAATTGAAAATCAGAGGCAATTTTGAGGAGCTTTAATTTAGACAAATCAGAAATTGGAATAAAAATTGGTGGCAAAAACCTTAACAATCTAAGAAACAGAGACAACACTACTTTATTAGCAGAAAATGAAGAGGATATGAAACAGCTTATCCTGAAAGTCAAGACAGAAAGTTAAAAAGCTAGATCAAAGCTAAACATCAGGAAGACAAAAGTAATCACAACAGCTGGAGATGGTGACATCAAGGTAAAAATTGACAATGAAGAAATTTGATCAGTTCTAGATTTTTCCCCCCTTGGTTCCAAAATCAGCTGAACCAGAGACACTGGATCCAAAATTGAATGTAGAATAGCATTGGGTATACAGCAATGATTAGCAATGGAGAAGATCTGGTAAACTAAGGACATCAGTTTTAATACCAAGTACAGGAAAAAAAAATTCTACTGCTTTTTCTATAACTGCCTATAAACGTGAAGGTTGGACAAATAAAAAAGCAGATAAAAGAAAACTAGACTCCTATAGGTTTGGAAACTGCTGTTCGCACACCTTGGACAGCAAATATAGCAAATGAGATTTTAGACTACATCAAGCCAGAAATATCACTGGAAACTAAGATTGCCAAGATAAGGCTGTCTTATTTTGGTCATGTCATGAGATCAAATTCTTTAGGAAAATCAATTATGCTAGGAATGGCTGAACATACTAGAAAATGAGGCCAGCAAAGAATACTATCTTGATAGATACTATCAGGCAAGATGCTGGTTTAAACTTTAAGTCATTAAACATCGGAAAAGAATAGAGAAAACTAATCTATAAAGTCTCTGAAAGTCAGATGTAACTGAGAAGATAAAGACAGACAGGCTCCCAAGACCAACATCTATTGTAAAATCACAAATGATTAGGAAGATTTAAAGAAGGGACCATTTGCTTGGAGGAGAGCAGCAGAGTTCATCGCCATTTTGAAGTAACAGTAGCATAAATTCAGACCCTGTATAATCTGGAGAGGAGCCATGGTAATTTGAAGGAGGAAAAAAGGGGGCAAAACTCCCCCACTGCTCCCCATTCTAATTTTTCTCCCTCTTGATATGCTTCTCTTATTATTTTTTTCAAAGACTATGGAAAACCAATGCTCCACTGCCAAAACAAGAACATCCTGACAGGTGGGATTGAACACACAGGACACATATATCATAGACCAGCCTTTCTCAACTTTTTGACTCTGGAGGAACTCTTGAAATATTTTTCAGGCCCCTGCACATTCAGGATCAAATATAGGCCAGAAGTTACAAAATTATTATATTCGTTTCATTTGTAGGCCAGTATATAAATAAATAGTGATCTCCCAGGGAACCCCTAGTGACCTCTTGTAGAACTCTAGGGTTCCATGGAACCCTGATTGAGAAACCCTGTCACAGATAGTACATGGGCACATTTTTTGATATGGTGTATCAATATGAATATTAATTATCAGATAAATGGATTACACCCTAGTGTTCAAAAAGGAAAGATTAAATTCTCCATACAAGTAATAAATGGAAACCTGGGCCATACTGCCTCAAAAAGATGGAAGCTGTTGCATAGCATACAAAGTGGGGACCAAGTTAGAGATACAAGCTTTATAATTTAATTTGACCTCAGCTGACAAATAAACCATATAGGATCATATTCAAATGTAGACTGATATTTTAAGAACTTAAATACATCTATCAGGCATTAACATCATCTTATTATATTAATTCATTTTTGATATTTTGGGGGCGGGGTTAAAGCAGGCAAATGAGATAACAAAAATTTCCTCAACTTGGCAAAATGACTAATGTACCTAAACAATTTGGTGGGCAATATCTACCGTGGCATACATATTTTGTCTTTAAATCGATGGAACAGATAAATTGTGAGGAACAAACCATCAATCTTCTATCCCTACTATTATAATTAAAACAAATGTAAATCCAATTAAAATCTTTGTGCTCCATTCTCCAACCTACTACAAAGGACTGCAATAAAATAATTTATAACTGTCATGAGCACTGATGGTGAGCAGGAGGGGGCCCCGATCCAGGGGGGAAAACGCATGCGTAGTACTGAAGAGTTAAGCAGCCATTCAAAGAGAAACAGATCAGACCCGCCTTGACTTTTGGGGTTTATCTGTCTGGGTTTTCCCACGGTTCTTCAGTTTGTTAGGATTTTCTGTCTAATGTAGTAGTAATAAAACACTAGAGACCTATTCCTTGTTTCAGCATGGTTCCTGACTGTTAGGACATCAATCCTAACAAACTCTACTACTCCCATTGAAAGAGGGAGGAACACACACACACACACACAAAAAGGAAGAGACATTTGGAAAAATGTCTTCGGAAAACCAGGAAATTCGGCAAGCCATCCAACAACTGGCAGCAGCATTGCAACAACGTCAACAACAAGTAGATCTCCAGATCAACACATTAAAAGCAGCCATGCTACAGCAGTTACCACAACCAGCTCCAATTAACCCACAACCGGCGCCAGCTGCAGCAGCAGCTCCGCCAGTAGTCTTGAGATCCCAGGGCAGTCTACCAGAGAAGTTTGGAGGAGAAGCAGGACAGTTGAGAACCTTTCTCACACAGTGCACAATGTTTTTCGACAGCAGACCGGCAGAGTTTCCCACAGACAGAACCAGAGTCACCTTCATTTTAAGTCTGCTAAAGGGCCCAGCAGCCAAATGGGCTATTCCCATGGTGGAGAACGATGGCCCAATTCTCAACAACTACCAGAATTTTCTGGCAGGGTTCCGAGCACACTTTGATGATGCAATCAGAGAGGTCTCTGCCAGCCGGGAAATTCGGAAGCTCAAGCAAGGCAACAAGAGGGTGGGAATTTACATTGCTGATTTCAAGCTGTTAGCAGGAGATCTGGACTGGAATGAGAGTGCCTTGAAAGACCAATTCAAACGGGCTGGATGAAGAAATTAAAAATGAATTAGTGCACCAGGGAACACCAGCTACCCTAGAAGGTTTATATCAACTGTCTGTGGTCGTAGACGCCAAGCTAGAAGAGCTCAGACAGATGCACCCAGGGAGAGGCAGGGGCCTCAGAGCACTTCCAGGATTTCCAGCTCTCTCCGCAGCATCTCTTTACTCAGGACCAGAGGAGCCGATGCAGATCGGGGCGAGCAGGAGGCTTACTTCCGAGGCTGAGAGACAGAGAAGGAGAGAGAGAGCCCTCTGTTTCTACTGCGGAGTCCAGGGGCACATGGTGAGAGCTTGCCCAGCGAGAAGCCAAGCCAATTCTGTAAGAGCCCAAGGGCAAGCAGCAGAACCAAGAGCCACCTCCACTTCGACTTCCAACCAGGGAAACTCCATTGGTCTCCCTCCACAGAGCTCAGCAGGGAGACCATCAATCAATTAAGGAGGGCTCATTCCGAGGATTCCAGGCAAGCCTTTTACTACTTACCAGTCATAATGCACGTAAACCGAGAGTACCAGGTCAAGCTAGAGGCCCTCGTGGATTCCGGAGCTTCCACCAATTTTATTGATGTACAGACTGTACAAGACCTCAACATCCCAACCATAGAATTGCCACGTCCCACAGAAGTGGAGACCATTGACGGCCAGCCCCTCAAGGCAGGGCTGATTCGAAGTTTCACAGAACCTTTGCAATTAACAATGGGAGACCACACTGAGTGGATCCAACTTTATGTTACTGCATCACTTAATGTGCCTATAGTCCTGGGCACACCTTGGCTGAAGATCCACAACCCATTGTTGAACTGGACTATGGGAGCAGTCTCCTTCCCAGCTAAGGAATGCCAGCACCACAAGATTCAAGCCGCTCTTCTCTCTCCAGCAACCAATGCAGTCACGGAAGCAGGGGGGGTCCAGTTGCCAGCCAAGTATGCAGATTTTGCAGATGTTTGCAGCGAACAAGAGGTCACAGCACTACCCCCCCATAGGGACTGTGATTGCACCATTGAGTTGATACCAGGAACCAAGATTCCAGCAAGGAAATAATATCCCATGTCCCCCAAGGAACTAGCCACCTTAAAGATTACTTGGATTCTAATCTCCAAAAGGGTTTCATCCGACCATCTACTTCCCCAGCGTCTGCTCCTACCTTCTTCGTACCAAAGAAGCCTGACCCGTTGGCACGGGCAAACCAGGAGGCACCCATGAGAGTGGTGCATGATTTCAGCTCCTTCAATAAAGTCATGGTCAAGGAAAATTACCCACTCCCCCTAATATCTGATCTGCTGAATCGCTTACAGAAAGCATGCATTTTTACTAGGTTGGACCTCAGGAATGCGTACAATCTGATCCACATGAAAGAGGAGCATGAATATCTGACTGCCTTCGATACCAGGTTTGGTAAATTTGAGTACCTTGTTTTGCCCTTTGGCTTGTCTAATGCAGGAGCCATATTTTCCCGATTTATGAATCAAATTTTCTCTGATTTACTAGATAAGTATCTGGTCATTTATCTAGATGACATATTAATATTCTCTGAGGATGCTACAACTCATGTAACCCATGTACATAATGTCTTACAAAGACTGAGAGAGAACAAGCTGTTCGCCAAGCTAGAGAAGTGTGGCCTCGATTTAACTGAATTACATTTCCTGGGCTATAGAATATCAACAGAAGGCATATCCATGGATCCTTCTAAGGTCCAGGCAATTCTCTCTTGGCAACCCCCCCGAAATGTGAAAGATGTACAAAGATTTCTAGGGTTCTGCAATTTTTACAGGAGATTCATAAATAAATTTAGTGACAGGGCTAAACCCCTCACACAGCTTTTGAAGAAAGGAACTGTCCTAACAGTGAGACACACACTGAGACGAGGAGTAGTTCTCTAGGGTTTATTACTGCTACATAAACAGAATCCTAACAAACTGAATAAGCGTGGGAAAAACCCAGACATATAAACCCCAAAAGCTAAGGAGGGCCTGATCTGTGTCTCTTTGAATGGCTGCTTAATTCCTCAGTACTACGCATGCGTTTTCCCCCCTGGATAGAGGCCCCCTCCTGCTCACCGTCATTACTCATGACAGGATCAAAATTCATTTGGGGGGAGAGGGAGCAAGCAGCCTTCCAAGAATTTAAGCAGCTCTTTGCATCCCAGCCGCTTTTGAAGCATCCTGATCCCACAAAGCAATTCATAATGCATTCAGATGCTTCAGATTTTGCTACTGCGGCTGTTTTATTGCAATATACTAACAAAACAGAGAATACATTGCTACCTTGTGCATTTTTCTCCGGCACGCTCTCACCAGCTGAGAAAAACTATGATGTTTTTAACAAGGAGTTGCTAGCAATTAAAGCAGCATTTCAAGAGTGGAGGCGCTGGCTAGAAGGTGCAACCTTTCCTGTGAAAGTTTGCACCGATCACAAGAATTTACAGCTTCTACAAAACACCAGATCCCTCACCCCACGCCAAATCAGATGGAGTCAGTTTTTCTCCCGTTTCAATTTTGTTATTTCTTATGTTCCCAGGGCGCAGAACTGTTTGGCAGATGCCCTGTCTCGATCCATTCAGGCAACCCCTGCCACTCACCAGGAAGTACAGGCTACTATATTACAACCCCACAACTTTGATCAGTCTATGAGGGGGAACCAAACAGAGATTTTAGCAGCAGGCAGACAAGCAGAGGACCTATTTACAAGAGTCAGAGCTCAGTAGCAACAAGACCCGTATGCCAGGGCCAGGATGGATGACCTCCAGAGGGCCCCGCAAGACACTGCCTCAGCACTCAATGTGGAGGCAGGAATCCTCTGGCATAGCGGGCGATTATACATCCCCCCCTCATCGAGGGAAGAAGTACTGAGACTTTGCCATGACCATCACACGACAGGCCACAGAGGTGTTTTCAAAACTCTCCATAGAGCTCTGAGAGACTACTGGTGACCTAAGATGACTGCAGACATAAAGGGTTACGTTGCTTCTTGTCATACCTGTAGATGAGCCAAGCCTCTCCCAGGGAAGCCCACAGGACTCTTGCAACCCCTACCCACCCCCAGTAGGCCTTGGGATACAATCTCCATGGATTTCATCACTGATTTACCCCCGGTCCAGGGGCTGACTTCCATACTAGTGGTGGTGGACCTTTTCACTAAAATGGCGCATTTTATTCCGTGCAAGGGCCTCCCATCTGCGCAAGCCACAGCGCAGTTGTTTATGGACCATGTTTTTAGGTATAGAGGCATGATAAATCACTTGGTGAGTGACAGAGGCCCTCGGTTCACTTCCAGGTTCTGGAGGGTCCTTTTCCAGTCATTAGGGGTCCAGATCCACCTGTCATCATCGCATCATCCGGCTAGTAACGGGCAAGCTGAGAAAATTAACCAATGGTTACAGCAGTATCTCAGGTGTTACACCACTTATCAGCAAGACAATTGGCCAGCCCTGCTCCCCATGGCAGAATTTACTTATAACAACTCTGTGCAATCCTCTACCAAGATGTCTCCTTTCCAAGCACTCTATGGGGTTAACCCTCAGGTGTTGCCCACCTCCTCCCAGCAAGGAACTGTTCCAGCCGCGGCTGATTTTCTTAAAGAGCAACAAGCCGCACAGGAGTTGTTAAAGGAACAGCTGAACAGGGCAAAGAATGCTTACAAGAGAGCTGCAGATGCTCACAGACAAGAGGGGCCAGCGATTGCGGTAGGAGATGAAGTGTGGCTCTCTACCAAGTTTTTGACCTCTGCCAGACCCTCCAAGAAGTTGGACTCTAAGTTTGTGGGCCCTTTCACTGTGGTACAGCAGATAAATCCAGTGGCTTATCGCTTAAAGCTGCCAGCATCCATGAAAATCCATCCAGTCTTTCACAGAACCTTGCTAGCCAAGGACCCTCCCCCAAGTGCCTTACGATCACAACTGCCCCCCCACCCCCAGTAATTCTGGAGGGGGAGGAGGAATACGAAGTCAAGGAAATTCTGGACTCTAGGAGGAGGGGAAGGGGCATCCAATATTTCATACACTGGAAAGGGTACCCTGAGGAAGAGTGCACGTGGGAGAATGCCAGAGATGTGCATGCACCAATGCTGGTTCATCGATTCCATCAGCTTTTCCCTCACAAACCCAAGCCTCGCACTCTACCAGAGATTCCTCACTTGACTGAGCAAGCAGAGGAATCCCAAGCAGAGGAGTTCGTAAGTTGGCAACCTCCACCCCCGCCAGAGGCTCTGAGGCCAGAACGAGAGGAGGAGGGGGAGCCGCAGCCCTCCACCTCCGGCTTGCATTTCCCAAGGGGGAGGGGGGAAGAATCTTCTAATTATTTAGCTATTTTCCAGCAGTAGCCACCTTGGCCAGAAGCGTTATCAGACCTGGAGAGCAGCACTGATTCGTCCTTGGAGGAGTTTTTCTTCGAAAAATCCATCGTTGCCCAGTTCCCGTGGGAGCTTGGAGGGGGAGATGGACTCTCATGAGACCCTGGAGGGAGGGAGGAACTCTGGAAGGGAGGGGGCTGAAATGGAATGTGAATCTGGAGGGGAGGGTGATGTCATGAGTACTGATGGTGAGCAGGAGGGGGCCTCGATCCAGGGGGGAAAATGCATGCGTAGTACTGAGGAGTTAAGCAGCCATTCAAAGAGACACAGATCAGACCCACCTTAACTTTTGGGGTTTATCTGTCTGGGTTTTTCCCATGCTTCTTCAGTTTGTTAGGATTTTCTGTCTAATGTAGCAGTAATAAAGTACTAGAGACCTATTCCTTGTCTCAGCGTGGTTCCTGGCTGTTAGGACAATAACAGTGAAACTGGAAGAAGAGAAGAAGGAAGAAGGTGCTGGGAAACTATCAGATAAGGATTATTATTCTGAACCTCCATAATTCTTGATGAAATAAATAAGGTCAAATTATGGTACCTTCTAAATAATGGCAAAATGACCTTCATTTTAAGAAAAAAAGCCAGAGGGAGAGAAAAGGTGTTCTTCACTTTACAGCCTACCATGTTTTCCCAACTAAATGCTTTGCCTATCTTTTTTTTAAATCCACAGTGAGTTTCAAAGAATAGTATTTACATTGCTCTTTTTTAAAAAAAAAAAAAGTTAGCTAAAACTCTTAACAGTTTAATGACTATTCATGAAAAAGACTTTTTCCCCTCCCTCTAATGAAAGCTATTTGCACATCAAATTATCATATTTAATTCTGGAAAAACATCACACTATTTGCAAACTAGTGTTTGTAATACATATCTCATTCGTTTTTCTTATTTATGGTAAGGGTGAGCAACACTTTGCAGCTAAAGTTTGTGCCCTTTAACTATTTTTTTCTGGTGACCAATTAACTCAAAGTTTGTAGGGGGATGGGCAATTACAGATTACTCTCCCCTTGTAAAAAAATTATGAAGTTTGTTTTTTCTTTAATTGAATTTTTTGTGTTAAGTTTATGATTAATGCATCTGTTAATTCTCATTACATACTTTCCCCAAGCTACAGAAAAATTGTGCACCTTTTACTAATTTTCAGTGGCACAATATCAAAGGGCCATTGATTACCCACTTAATTTGTGCAATGTCTGTGTTAGGCCAGACAGCGTCCAGCAACTACAAACATGCAGACTGGCTTTTATCTGTTAAATATCTTCCTGCCTCATTTTGTGCCATTGTTCTCTTGAAAGTTATTTGAATACATACTTCTAAATACCACAAACGATTGTTTTTTTGAAACTGCATGGATTAGTACTTTTTAAAAAAAAGTAATTGAGTAAAAATGGATTAATCTGGGCACATGGATTATCCATTATATGCTGAAGGGAACAGAGATATGAGGTAGAAAAATTGACAGGAACTAAATTGTACTGACTTAGGCCCACGTATTATGTCACAGTTTTAGAATTAACACTGGACTTCTACTCCATTCACGTTTTGTGTCAAAAAATGCAGAAAGTGGCCACACCATGCCTTTCTCTGCATGGCAAAGGCATTCTGTCCACAAAGAGAGGGAGAAAGTAGCCTCATCCAGTAATCTGGATGATTTCCAGGAGCCATTCTGGAACTGTTTAGCTGTAAACTATTTCCTACCCATACAGCAGAAAAGCTAATCCTTCAAAAGTTATACAAGGTTCCTATGCCAATATATTCTCAACAGAGAATATGTAACAGGGCACTCAGGACAGATACAGCAAAGTGTTTCACCTTGGCACTAGCCTTAAGGTGTAAAGAAACCTTTTACTCTCTTATGAAAATCAGGCCCTCATAATGGAAAAAAGAATCACCACAGAAATAAAATATAAAGGGGAACTTCTGTGCCTCCACTGTTGTCACCTGCCATGTTGGATCATGTGCCTGAAAATGAAAAATGGACATTTTTCTAAACATTCAGAGACAATTATCTTTGTATCACATATGAAAGCAGTCACTGCTTTATGCATGTGAGAATACAGCATTACTAAAAACTGCCTCAGGGGTTACACTGAGTTCTGACTTATTAATTAACTGCTTTGTTAAATAAAACAATTTGCAGTTATGTTATTGCATTAGTAAACACAAGGAATTTACATTGTTCCTGCCAAGATCAATGTACATTAATTTAAGCCTCTGATGTTAAACAAATTCTATTCCTGTCAGAGATAGTGAAAACCAAGAACAACACTTTCATCCATGCCGCACCCCCCCCCAACAGGGGTGGAATATAAATAACATGCAAAAAATAATTTGTAATTCTCCTAAAATACCACATTTTGTTAACCTGACCAATATAGTAACATTACCTAGCCTCCTAAAATTATTTAGATAGATAGATATGCCATCACAACCAAATGCTATTTATTTAACCAACTTTTAAATTACACCATCTTAAATTAATCACTTTCTCTCTATAACATCTAGACCATTGCACAACATGAAACCTACATTATGAAAATAAAATACTGTAGTCAAGTCTCACTAAGTTTCAATATAAGCATAAAAAGCTATATTGGGGAAAAAAAAGTAGAACCAAGGTTTGTTCTTTTATCATTTTCGAACTGTGTGTTCCCAAATTCAGTTTTTAATTTAATTGGCAAATGAACACCTTTATCCCCCCTCTCAGCTTCTTTGTATTCCACACCCAGCAGCATATTGTAAGATATATTTAATGATATTCAATAATGCTTTAGAAACATCCACCGCTATGTAATGGAATAAAACAGTAAGTACACTTAGAATACAGAAATCTGAGCTCTTCAAATGGAAGTCCTTACATCTATATTCTGTTCTATAGACTGAGGGGGACATTGCAGCATCACAATTTTTAAAATCAAGTTCATATTCTTCAATGCAGCTGACCAAGAGGTGAACATTTATTTCAAATTCACAGGTATTAATGTCCAATATTTCAAATAACCAAACCTCTGCCATATGCAATTTCTCCAGCCTAATTGTTCCACTTACAAGAATCCTGGAAAATGATGAATTTTAAACAACCACAGAGTTTGCATATTATATTTCTAAAAGATTAAGACATTTTAGTTAACAGATAAATTACTACATGCAGCATAATGAAATGATAGGGACACATTTGACAACCTGGTATTTAAGGTTTATAATCTGGCTAAGGAATTGTTTCTGATAATAAATTCTTCTACAGTAACATATAACTTTACTTAACAACAATAATTATATTACTACTGGTAGATATTTTAGCTGTGGGTTTGTTAACAGCTAAAGTATCTTTATCTATCCACATTGCAGATGAAGAACAAAATGAATTTTAACCTAAAACAGGTTTGTATATCACTGTTGTTTTAGCTTAAGAAATCTGGTAAAGCCGCTTTCTTAAAATGTTGATACATTGTGAATGAGAGAACCAAATTTAACTGATGCATAAGGACTGCACAAACTGCTTTTCTTCCCATTTATAAGATAGGAACAGGAGGAGATGGCAAGAACTGATTGAAGAGAATCTATGTTTTGAAAAAGTTATTGGAGGAAGTAAATATAAAAAGTATTTTCAGAGCCAAATACAAAAATGAGACCAATGAACGAATGTTCCACATTCAGTAATATACAAAATGTTATGAGTAGAACAGATTCACTTTAGTCTGGACTGTGGCTTTGGTAAAAGATTTTAAGCCTTTGTGTGCCCCATGTACCGCTCTCCAGACAGAAATTCCTACCCATGCTTTGTGCATGTTTTTTCATCTTTCAGGTTCTTTGATGTGTGTGTAAAATCACAGGACATTTTTAATCAATTATCTTCAGGTACAGTATTTTCATCTTCAGATCTTTTACACTTTCAAGGTAAAAATCATCTGTAGATTTCGAAACAACATTTGCAGTCAAGTAGGAAAGAATCAAAAGGGAAAAATGGGAAATGGTAACTAGGACAGAGGGAAAGAAATACTTGTTGATTGGTACTAATTTAATTTTCTTTAACACTGACAGTCAGTACGGCAGTTAAAGAATACCACTGATAAACACAGCAGTTTCTGCATACTTGGCTACAGAGAATATTAGTTTTAAAAAGGCAAAACCATTTTTAACATTCTCTCCACATTAGATGACATCTTTGCATAAACTCTGCCTGAAAGAACAGTAAATCAGTACGTATTTAAAAGCCCTGACAATGATGAATGCAAGGGGCAAAGAGCGCAACATAGCCATTGGCGAGTCTTCCTCAGTCCCAATCAACAAAAGCAGGAGAAGGAAATTGACAATGGACAGGCCAAATTTCCTGCTTGCCATGCAACATGAAAAGGAAGGAATCTTTCAAAGACAGCATAAGAAAAAGAGAATACACTTACATTATTGTACTATTGTGGAAAGCCAGGTTTTTTTGCACCCAGCTCTGATGCATTTAAGTAGAGCACTGCCAGGGAGGGCAAAACTGCTTAAGTTCTGTTTCTTTTGTTGCATCTTGTTGGAGTCTGTTTTAAACACACAACCCATTCACACACCCTTTACATTTCTCTCTTGCTGCTAGGCAATTATGTTTCAATTGCATCATAAAAGAAGCTGCTTTGTGACTTAACAATAAAAGCAAAGCACAGAATTAAGTTGCCATCCCTCCAACAGCTTTCCCCAACCTGGTGCTCTATGCTGCCTTGTGAACTGCACCCAAACACATCTGGAAAGTCTTCTTATAAATTTGTTGTAAGCTGCTCCAGAGAAACTTGATTTTGAAGCACATTTTAAAAAAAACCCAATTAACTGAACCAAAGGGTATTTTAAAAAAATCCTGTAATGCAATCTGGCAGCAGTGAATGAAGCACTAGAAACTGAAGGAAAGCAGTAGCCATCACTATGGCAGGAATGGCTGCTAGTTTTGTTTTTCTTTTTTTATTTATGTCAAGAAGGGGGAAGGACAGAAGGAAACTGGAATTTCCCCCATTTCTCTCTCCTTCCCCATTTTAAAGTTTCTCTGTGTTAACTGTGAAATAGATTGCTGCTTAACAAAAAAACACTGATTCCAAATATATTTGGTACTGTTGAATGAATCATGCCAACTTCCTTAAACCTTCTGTTCTGTACTCCTAACTCTTAAACTGCTTTTTGAAGTTATTCTGACCCATGAATCTACTTGTTCCACCTACAGTTAATCTGTCTTCCATCATAATGGATATCAATGGTTTTTAACCAAAGATTGGATTCATTTCTTTTTCTGGTTCAGATGATACTAGGAATGTTCTTGAAAAACTGTGCCATCTCTTCCCATCTACCAGTCAAAGATTCCAAAACAGCATTTCATTGTCTAGAAAAAAGTACTTGCACGTACACACATACAGACTTCCTGTAAATCTCAGTTTCTTAAGAATTGGCTTTGGACACTCTGCATCTTTCCATTTGGGAAGACAGGGAATATCCAGAGCTGTGGATATGCTAGCCAAGAGCACCCACAAGTATTGTTCTTATTGACTTCAATGACTGGAGTTGACAAAGGAGAAGGTGAGCAGGAGGTTGTATCTGAGGTCCCATAAGCCAAATGGGCTGGACTGAGAATCAGAACAGGTATATAGACCAGAGGTCCTCATTCCTGTTCCAATACCTTTGTGCATAAACATTCACACAAAGCCCAGTAAACTCTAAAAAAGAGAAATTGCTAAGTAAGATTTCCAGTGAGCAAATGCTGGAATTTTATTTATTTATTTATTTTCTATCCCGCCTTTATTATTTTTATAAATGACTCAAGGTGGCAAACATACCTAATACTCCTTCCTTCTCCTATTTTCCCCACAACAACAACCCTGTAACATCGGTTGGGCTGAGAGAGACTGGCTGGCCCAAGGTCACCGAGCTGGCTTTCATGCCTAAGGCGGGAGTAGAACTCTCAAGTCTCCTGGATTCTAGCCTGTTGCCTTAACCACTAGACCAAAATTTGTTTTCATCACAGTTAGGGGGCCAGGATTCTAGGCACAGAAAATAGTACAATATAGTCAAAATATGCAAATCATTAATATACACAATGTTATAAAAGATATAAAATTGGAGTCACTCAGCTTCTTTCCAGCTAAGGTCTAAAATATAGACACCATAGATTTTAATTCAACTTCAGGGAGACCCGAACATTAAATATTTTTCTTACCTCTTTCATTCCTGTCCCAGATTTAACACCAGTGACAATTTATTAAGGGCAAATGTATGGGAAGAAAAGGCTAAAACCATTTCCCAGACCACCATTTCTAAACTCTTCCAAGGTTGTTTATTAACAAAACATTCAGCTTCACTAAACAGAAAACTCATTTTTTAATTTTTCAAAAACATTTAATACTACTTTCAAACAACAATAGTTAAGTCTTGCTGACCTGACCCGAAGATTCCAACCACATCCCTACATAGTTAAGATGAGAAGCAATGAAGTGTCATGTCTCCTTGCCAATACACTTCCAATCATTCCCCAGTTTCACAAACTTACTTATAGTGACTGCATTTTTCTGCCTAATGGAACATCAGGTTCTGCTGAAAAGGCAACACGCTTGCCCCTTTTTTCAGAAAAAAAAATCCATCTATCATCTAAAGCCTACCAGTCCCACTTTACAGCCCTAAAAACACTTCAAGATTACAGTGCTGAAATTGGCAATTGGGGGGTACTTGTGGGGTCTTTTTCCCCCCAAAGTGCAAAATAGGTATATTAAGTTTTTGCAAAGTAACAAGCCTATCTGACGCTTTAGAAATAATCCAACCCCCACCCCCAGCAGCGACATCACTGAACACGAACACCCCCATGGCATTCTCTGGCCAATATAATAGAAATAATAATTTGCAGGCAAGATTTAAAAAAAAAAAAAAAGATTGCCAACCTGCGTATCTGGGAACAAAAATAACAACAAGATTAGGGCTGCAGTGTTTGATAATTTTGTTTTCAAGATTATTCAATTCTAATGTGTTGCTTCTAAGCTTTTATAACAATCAAAAAGATAAAAGCAATATTCTTCATTGTCTCACAAATCACACCAAACAGGAAAGCGTATTTTAAGATACCTGCCTGCTACAATATGAATCCTAGTCTAAAACCAAGGAAGATACACTGCTTGGCTAGAAATAGTTTGTACACATTTTTTTTCCTATCATTTTTCCCACAGGTGCAGGGTCTGCTTTTTCGGATCAACCAAATGTTGATCGGTTGGTTGCGACAGGAATTAACCAACCGCACGCACATGATTGCTTAAAATTAATATATTAATCAAGTAAAATGATTTGAACCCTTTTAAAACACCCTAATGCAGTTACAAGGGGCTAGCTTCAAGAAACATTTAGAACATTACATGTTTAGATGAAAGGTACACATAAAACAACAATAAGATCAAAATTCAGAATAAACCTTATGCATCTACTGTATATAGGCTGAATTATGGCCATCAACAGATGACCGCACAAGTGGATCAATGAACCATTCTAGTCCTCTTCACTATTTTGCACAAACTGGCATTAAAGAAAAAAACCCTTTCAAAATGTACCACTTGTTACACCAAATTACCTTTTGACCACACAAGTGGAAAATAATTGAAAAAACACTCCAATCTAAATTGGGTTCAAAACCAGATGGTGAACTTTAAATAGCAATTTTTTAAAAGGCAGGCAAAGGTTCCCCTTAGTGAGTCACAACTGGAAACAAACGTATCTTGTACGTTTTGATGAGGAAGAGGTTAAGAGATAAAGAAAAAGGAGCAAAAAAGATTCTGCACATGTAATACAATCAGTTTAAGACTTGAGACAGCGGGGGGGGGGGAGATATTCTTGCTCAAATTCTCCTTTACAGTATGGGCCCTGGAACAAGAGGGATTAAATTTCATTGCATCCCATTTCCCCAGGATCCAGCAAGAAAAGGGCTTTATTGACCATTTAAGTTAAGTTCCACAGTATCTTAACTGGGAACAAAAAGAGCATATATCTTGCTTCCCTTCTATACTGCTGCTTTCAAACCTGAATATGTAATGAAGTGCATAAAAGCATTAATATCTCAAATGGAAGGTGGGAGGCTGGGCAAGGAACAGAGAGGCAAGGTGAAACTGCAGTGCTCACACTGCATGATCAGTCTCTGGGTGGGGAATAATTACCGTCTAACAGTTCTCCAAAGGGGATCTCCAACCCACTTCAAGTTCAGGGAGACTTTCAGAAACCAACAGAAAGTTAAAATTTATACGCCCTTGCCTTCGAGCCATATAGACTGATTACATTTAGTTTAGCTCAAGCAGTAAGAGGGTAACTAGAGAAAGACTGCCATTAACTAATCTGCTTACAAAGAGTGTGTGCGCATGTTCATGTGTGTAAGGGGGGAACTTCATATAAGCACAAGCATAAGAGTGGTATGCTTTCAAATCCACCAAGAATAGATTTATTTCAAAAACAAAACTGCACATTCCATTTTGATACAATATGCTGTCAAGCACAGCTTAAGTGAAAAGCCATAGCTACTGAGGTTTGTTGTTGTTGTTAGTTGCCATCGAGTCATTTACAACTCATGGCGACCCTATGTATAACATACCAGGCCTCAAAACACTCCTTCACTCTGAAGTGAGCCACAGCAGTGGTAACTGCCAGCTGAGACACCCTGAGCAGACTTTCCTTTCTCCCAGCAGTAACTGCCCTGCAAGCAACGGGCACATACTGTAAATCAGAAACTGGAACAGATACGAGGAGGAGGTGGAAATTTAAAAAAAAAAGACATTTTCTTTGAACATTCTGCAAGATTTTTGATCAGATACCAAAGTGTGATAAAATACCCTACCCTATCAGGCAAAATAATACAGATGCTCAGTTAACCAAAGTGAGTATTTGGATAGACTGCCACTTAGTAGAGGGTTGGCTGAGTCTCATCCCTCCTTTGCCAAGGTTCCAGCACAACGCAGCTTACACAATCCAGCACAAATAAGTTTCTTCATGAAGCTTTCACCTCACGTCTATGTTCTTTTTTTAGAAATGCTAGTTCTACATGAAGTTACTTAGGCAAGATTCAGGTCACCAGGAAATCACACTTTATGACAGTATCTTCAAATAATGTAAAGCTTCTTCATTAATGCTCAAGCTGGCTGTGCAATTACAGATTCTGCCTGTTACATCTTCATTTATCGCAGCAGTCAAGTTGTTTATACTAAATTTCTTTTGAGGATGTACAGTAGCTGTGTGTACATGCAGTATTAAAATAACCTCTGTATAGATAATGACCTACATATAAAATATGCAAAACTGGGAGGTGCTGGATAGTTAGCTGCAATCACAATCCCTGTCGTATGAACATTTCTTTGCATGTCAGTAATACTTAAGCATGTTATGGTTTCCATAGGTTTGTAAGCATATCTATGATGCTGCAGAAAGTACAGCTTGAACTACATGGAGGTGCACTCCAGATGTACAAATAAATGTGCTTGGACAGGACAAGCTTTACTGCTCTGATACCATTCCACTCCAGGCCTATCCTGTCTAACTAGTGCTTTGGAGCATTCCTACAAATGTTCACATGGCCTGGGTAATTTTCCTTCCAATAAGACAAGAAAATGTGTTCCTTCTTTACTAAGCAGTCCTGGAGCAATAAACATCCATTTAATATTTTAAATTAGTATAATTTATTGTTCCCTTTCATATGCAAAACATGTAACATCTGAATCAATAATATCTAACTGCTTTCTAATACAATTGACCAAAAGACTAAATGTGAAGAGATAAATTTTCAATATTTTACTTTTTCATATAGATACGATTATCTTTTATCCTAATATCCCAAGCTTTGAGCATCATGCTACTGTTTAAAACTACAGTATTAATTCCACTGACTAAAGAATTTATAGCTACACATACATACTTTTTCTAGAAGACATTTTATTTTAATTCCTGAAATTTACAGCCAAGACATTAGCTTTTAGGATTTCTAACAGAAAAAATGGAAATGACCGCACTTACAGAGCAAATTGCCAAAAGGATCTACACTACCAGTAACAATCATCAACACATCCTTCTAAAAATTAACTTAATCCAAAAGCTCACAACTGAACTCTGATCAAAGTCACAAAAGAAAAAATTAGGAGCTTTAAGCTACCATTTTAAAAATCCATTATGCATTTTAATTAATGATTAAGAAGCATTTTATCTCATTTTACTTAATCCTCTTCATATATTCTATTTCAGTTAACATCAAATGTCCTCCTGTAGAAAATGTTTAATGTAACAAGAGCCCAAAATGCATTTTAACATATGCTTTTTATTATTTATAAGTGTATAATAAAACGTTATTTTGACAAATGGGTTAATTTGGCTGCCATTGCAAAATCAATTCATTATGTTCTGAGAATTTAAGTTGGGATCTCTTGTACCCATCTAAGTAGCGAGATTATTCTGAGAAGATCCGATGCACGTTGGAGACATAGAAGCCAGGACCAGGTTCACTCTCCATGTACACTAGAGAACGCATAAATCAGGTATAAGTCTGGAGACATTTTACTGAAAATTGGTTTAAATCAAATATGACAGGTCTCATGATTAAAAGAACCAATTATTATTCCTTTACTGAAGTATGTGATTAAGGGGAATCAATTGTTTCCCCCATCCCTTTTGGAATATTCCTCTAGAGGTGTGCAAAATGTGGCCATTTGGAATATTTGAATATTTTGAGTGCTGAACACCCCACGATCCAGAATTTTGTCCCTTATTTGCAACACAATGAAGTTTTCTTCCACATTATTCTGAATATTCTGCCACCCTTTGTTCAGGATTTAAAAAGTAACCCAATGGAATAACCAAAACACAGTTTTTAAGTCTTGTTTTTAAAAGAAACCTTTCCATTAGCCAATTTTTCTGCTTACTGGCTGGTAGGTATCTCTCAGCAAGGACTATCACTCTACCTACTGTTGCTATATTTTTATTTTAAAATTTTATCTTCCAGTGAAAGAAAAGTAGATAATTTTGTGTTCCCACTGTTCACTATGGTAAAATGCTGATTTTTTTGGCCTTGGAAGGCAGTCCTTTTGAAAATCTTCCAACAAATATTCCCTGCAGAGATATGTTATTCCAAGTTCAAAACAGTATTTTTGATTTTGTGCACACACTAATAGTATTCCTGCCTTATTCATAATTAAAGTCTATACATGCATAGTATCCCTAAAGCTCCTGCTATGCTGCTTCAACATGGCAGGGATTGGGGGTGTTCTTCAGAAAGACGAGCAAAGAACACCGGGAGCATATGCCAAGAGTATATACTTTCAGCCAGGTCATCCAAGATGAAAAGGTCATCACAGCTGCCCACCAAAAAAACCAGGCAACTATATCAGGCAGCAGTGATACTGCATACAAAGATTCTGAAGTTGACTTATTATTTTAATGACAATGACAATGGAAACGGCATAATTGCATACTGTACAGGAGAAGGCAATGGTAAACCACTCCTGTATTTTACCAAGAAAACAATATGGATAAATAATATAAAGTGATCAACAATACAGTGTCAGAGAATGGACCTCTCAGGTCAGATGGCAGTCAACATGCTACTGAGTGCTGAGGATATTTCAGAGTATTAACAGAGTTTATGGCACAGCTAGATTTAAGCCTTCAAAACATCTAAGTGCTAATGTTGCCCTGCAGGAAAAGAAAATCTGAATCTGCAAAGATAGAATTACAGGGGGAACATGAAGTATAAAAACATGAACATGGGAAAGCTCAACAAAGTGAAAGATGAAATGAACTGATCTTAGGCATCAGTGAATTGAAATGGACTGGAATTGGACACTTTCAGATGATCATACTGTTTACTACTCAGAACACAAAAAACAAAGAAGGAGGGGTGCTGATTTCATAGACAGGAAGGACATAGCAAAGGTAGAATTTGGTACCACTGATGCAGAAGAGGTGGTTGATGAGGTTTATGAACAAGTTCAATTTTAAACTAACAGAACATGTAAGCAAGACAGGCTGCTTGTGGTTGGAGACTGGAATGCCAAAGTTTGAAATATCAAGAACGAAAATGAAGCTAGACTGTATGGCCTAGAAAACTGAAATGAAGCAGGAGAACAATTTATCAGTTTCTGCTAATCCAATGATTTATTGCTAACACAATCTTCAAGCAACCACAATCAAGACTATACACATGGATATCACCAGCTAGAGTACAGATATTAAATTGATTATATTATTGGTACAAAGAGATATAAGAATTATAATAGCAAAGACATGGGCAGAGGCTGATTGTGGAACAGAAAACAAACAGCTTGAGTGCAAATTCCAAGCTAAAGTGGAAGAATAAAGCCAAACCAATTCCCTTAATACGATCTTGTGCATCTACCCACCATTTTCAGGGAGATCATCAGGAATTGCTTTGAAAGTAGCTTCCACCTTTCAGAAAAAAACAAGGAATACATTGCAGCCTAGCATTTGATAGGGTAGCAATGAAGGTCTTGGAAAAGTTATTCAGATGCTGTGATGGGTCCATATTTTGAAAGATTAGAATTCTGCGGGCAACTGTTTTTCCCGTGATGCTCTATGAAAGTGAAAGTTGGTCTTTAAAGGAGGACAGAAAGAGCACTGGTGTTGGAGAAGTCTCCTGAGAATACCACAGATAGTCAAGAAAAAAAAAATGCATCATAAAACAAATCAATCCAGGGTTCTTGCTGGAGGTACAAATGACCAGGCTCATTTAGTTTGGACACATTATGCAAAGACCTAGATCTCTTGAGAAGCCTATAATGCTGAAAAAGGTGGAAGGAAAGAGAAGAAGAGGATGACCAGCAGCAAGGTGGATAGACAGCAATGATGAGTGCATTGTTGGAAGATCTCAAGAGCCAGAACACAGACAGATTATCCTGCAGAAGGTCTGCCTATGTGGTGACTAACAGTCAATGCTGTATTGAAGGTATATAATCAAGCAATCACAGGCATAGCAAGGTACACCAATCAGAATGTATTATCTTACCTATGATTTAAAACCAGTATCAAACTCTAGATTAACTATATACTCCAATTAACATTAGCCTAAATTAATGTTAGTTCAAATACATTATCAAACCATGGCTAAGGGAAATGAATGAAAAGCAGTGGAATTCTGTGTTTGAGCATTCCTGAACTACAGTAAAGGAAGAAAATCTGTATCAGTATATTAATACCTAGGTAGAAATTGGTTGTGGCCCATTTTGTATGAGTGAGGAAGGCTAGTAGACAGGAAGGAACAAGTTGCATTGGAAGTTTTGCAGAATTGGAAAGTGTTCCTGAGTTCTTGAGAGCATGTTTAACTCTCCAATCACATGTTTATTGGTAACTTTCAGCTGATGCATAAGACTTGATGCATAAGAACACTACTAGTGTCACATATAAGTATTTAAAATCATATAGAAAGTCATATTATTAGCCACAACTCATTTCTGACTGAAGAAAATCCTTCATCTAAAAAAAATTGTCAGCATTCATATACTTACAAGGAGAACTAGACAACCCATAAGCCATTGGGTCATTGTTTCAGAGATATTTCCTTACCTAAACAGAGAAACAGAATGACCACGCGCAGGCAAAAAAGCAGTGGGAGCGACTTCTGACTTCCTGCCAGCTTCCCCACTGACTTTCCTTGTGGGAAACTGGCAGGGAGCCTTGTAAATGACATCACATTTCAGAGATATTCCTAACCTAAAGAGAGTTATCATGAAAATTAGACTCCCTAATGCTTTTAATTACTCATGTATTTAAAATAATATAGAAAGTCATATTATTAGCCACAACTAATTTCTGACTGAAGAAAATCCTTCATCTAAAAAGTAAAATCCTTCATCTAAAAAGCATAAAGAGTATTCTTAAATTATAAGAATTTTTTTGTACTTCAGATTTTTTTTAATGGAAAAATGGATTTGACCTTTGTAAACTAAATGACAATTCAATTTTAAACTTGATATAGTATTGCAGCTTTGATTATAACTATCCCTTCTCCTGCTTTCTTGGATTACAGACAAAATCTTTCACATCTTGCCTTTTCTACACATCTGATTTTCTCTTCTACTGTACATACAGAGGTACAAAGTGGTATAGGTATATGATCTGAATTCATCAAGGCCTCACAGTCCGGAATATTTGATCCAGCAAAACTTTAAATATAATACTGAAGTGAGAGGAACAGACTGACATCGCAAGTGTGGACCCACACACAGACTGACAGATGTCAATCTGATTAAAATGTTACTTGTTTTATTCACTGGCATTAAAATTAAATGTGTACGTTAAAAAACCCCAGAAAGCTAAAGGTAGTAATTTGTCTAATGTTTCTAATTAAATGCTACTGTAGAACTGAAACTTAAAAAAAAATCCTGCTTTATTCTAACTATGTTCATTATACTTTAAGTTTAAATCCTGAATAGCAGAAATAAACTGCTAGAGATTCATACAAACTGTTCCTACAAACACTGTCTGTATGATCTAATAAACCTGTAACCACTTTTCCATAAATTCCATCAAATTCAGTGAAATCCACTGTTGAATATTTATCTTATTTAAAACATTTTTACCATTCATGCTAATTTTTACAGAATTCCTGGAAAGGCTTAACCCACACACCCCTTTTTAAATAAAAATGCTTTGATTTCTGCCTTTTTCAGCTGACTGAAAAAACAGTTGTTTACAGTAGAGCAACTGAAAAACATGAAGGCTAAAACATTAATTTTCCAGTTTCAATATTTCTGTTTTCTTAATCGTTATAAATATGTAGTATATGCCCTTAAATGCTTTCTCTCTGATACACACACTTGTGTTGTAAATCGTACTTGTATTTTGCCCTTCACTTCGGCTTGGTGTTATGTGCGGATACCTCCGCTGTGGGGGTGCTACGGGGGGGGGAGCGGAGGAAGTCCAAGGTAAGGAGCACAGGGGTGCCACAGGGGGGTGGGGGAGGCTGCACACAAATTGGCAGAGACAGGTGCTATGGTGCATCTGGATAAAGAGTGTGCAGGGTGCTTGCAAGCACAGGAAGGCTAGCAAAGAGGGTGCTGGTGGGTGTTGCATGCGTGCAAGTGCAGGGAGGCCCAGGAAGGAGAACACTGGTGGGTGCATGCTTGTATGGGAACACAGGAAGGCTGGGGAAAGAGCACAGTGTGCATGCAAGCACAGAGAGGCCCAAAAACGAAGGGTGCTGGTGGGTGTGTGGGAGCACAGGTGGGCCCAGGAAGAAGGGCACCGGTGCTTGCGTCTGCATGGGGGGGGGAGTGCAGGAAGGCCAAGGAAAGGGGGCACAGGGTATATGCGTGTATGCAAGTGCAGGAAAGCCAGAGAAAGAGGATGCAGGGTGCGTGCGAGCACAAAGAGGCCCAGAATGGAGAGTGCTGTGGGGTATGTGCATGTGTGCAAGCACAGGAAGGCCACGGAACGAAGCACAACCTTCCCTGCTGGCTTCTCCATTGAGTTTCCTTGTGGGAAGCTGGCAGTCAGCGTTGAAAATGATGATCACATGACTGCAGCTGACCGCAGCGGTGGCACAGCATGACAGCGTTGAAGCAGACACAACTTTGCCAAATTTCAATTCCGCAGGAGTAATCGGTCCCAGATTTTGGACACATTCTTTAAGTTAGCCCATTTGAGATACCTTGGTTCAAAAATTGTTGCCCTATGATGCACCATTTCACCCAACTGAAGGTTACAAACAATCAGACAGACACGAGAGTTTTAGTAGTATATAAATAGATACCAACTGCTAGGTAGAATTAAAACTCCTGCTTTTTATTTAGATACTTCTGTTTCATTATGCAAATGCTTCCAGTACCTTTAAGATTAAAGGTTGGTTGTCAAATATTGACATGTATCAAGAAAGATTTTTGTAAGACAACCTCTTGTGCAAATTTTCCATTTAGTCAATAAAAGTTAAAAAGAAAGCCCTGTCTAGGATGCTTCCTTACACCCTCTTAATGAGGCCAGCTGCAAGCCAGAATATGGCAACAGGAGGCTGCTGGCAGATGGAAACAAGGGGACTAGGCAAAGGAGGAGGAGACTTGTCTTCTAACATCCTCTGGTCAAACTGCTGCATATCTCACTCCATAACCGAGCACAAGATCAAACAAAGGCAGTTGTGTTTACAACATCCTGAGCAATTTAGGAATCCCAGCAGACCCAGCTTCCTCCTCCTCTCTCCTTTTAAAAGGTATTGCTCTAATGAAGCTACTACAAGTTTATGGGTTTATAATCACCATGAGTCAGATTTGCTGCTAAAGGGGATTTAAAAGCAAGCTAAAGATTAAGGGTTTCCGCCTTCTTTGCTATAAGCCTTTCTCCAAAAAGCATACAGTTGAAAAGAAGCTTTGTTTTAAAATTACTACTACTACAAATTCATGAAGCTGTGGTTTCTATTACCAATCCCCATTTCCCAGCAGTACAGCAGGATATGTCTCAGTTCAGATATTCTCACTTTCAGTCACTTAAAGAGAAGATTCAGAACACAAGTGTCTGATACAGCATAGAAGATGTTCCACACATCTGTTTTATATACAAGTATGACTGACATTTTAGGGTTTTTTTGTGTGTGTGTCAGAAGCACCTACCAAAGCACTTCTGTACTGAAAGGATTTTAGTTACTTTCATTATATCACAAATGCAATTGTTATTATATTGCATTTAGTGGAAGAAAGTGCACTCACAGCAAATTTCATCTTCAAGAATGAAACATTCTGGTTTTGTTGCATTTTCAAAAGAGATCTGCAGTAAAGCAACTTTAATCTGGTTTTAAATGTTGTGGACTAGAGTCCATCCCATCAGTTGCATTAATCTTTAAATGATAGCTATACACATGAACACCAAGAGAGAGATGGAAAAAAAGAGATGGAGGGAAGAGATTGGAAGCTATGGAGGGAAGCTGGAAGGAAATGAAAAGTACAAAATAGACAGCACACTGTGCCATTTGTATAAATCTTAACATTGTTCTAGGAACCATTTACAAAGCAGTATTTGTAATAATACAAAACATTTTGACATTGTTAAAATAATCAAGTATGTGTACTCTAAGTCAGGAAGTTTATGACAAACAAATGTGGTAAACTCCACATTTACTTTTAAATGATTTTGTCAATATCCTAAGCAGAAACATATAGAAATAGACTCAAAATCTTACCTATCCTATGAATCTTACAGAATAAAGGTTTTAACATTTAAGCAATCTTACTTTTATTGACCTAAGTGTACACTCTGTTTGATATGCAAACTTTCAAGTGTACACAGATCTCTCTGATGTTACGATTTCCATCACTCATGCATAAACATATATATACATTTACATGAATACCAATGATTTCATTTCCTCTTCTGACATTTAACACTTCGAGATGTTATCCAAGCAGCAGGACTGCATATAGGAAAAGCCAATTCAAATACAATATACTAAAAGCTTGATCTTCACACCTGCTGTGCCAGTAAATAAGTGAATAGGACAAGGCATACCAACTGCTGTGCTAGCACAGCATCACAGAGCATGACATTACGCCACTATTTTGAGATATTAATAGTGGTTCAGTACATACAATAACTTGGAGGAAAGACAGGGGTTCCAAACGGATTTCTCTATGTTCTTGCGCTAACGCTGAGAATATTGTAGCAACAACAACAATAAATCACACACACAAGTTATTCCAAACATATGCTTTATATTAGCCACAATATGCTGTCAATAATATAAGATAATCCAGAGCAAAAAAACAAAAACAAAACTCAATTCAGAAAAACTTGGTCAAATTTCAGTTCTAATTCATTTGTGCTTATGTTATAAACCAAGACTTCGTATTTTATTTTCTCTAATGCTTTAATACAACAGAAAAATATTTTAATGTGCATGTGCAGCTTGAATCACAAATCTATTACAAATTCCATTTCCTGCCTATCTTAAATCTATTTATGCATGCTAAATGGCTTTTCTCTATTACCACATAACAGATTTTAAAAGCTTCATTTAGTTAACATTGGCTGATAACAATATGCATTCAGGAAATGTGTAGCATTTTGTCATCTATTGGAGAGCGTAAGCAGAAAGAGAATCTGTTATCTTCTTTATAAAGTATTACATATATACATGCAAGTTTCTTCTAATTTTGTGAAAGGAGAGAATCCATTGTATTTAAAAGACATATATTGATCAAGAACTGTGCACAGGGAAACTGTCCTATTAATGGTTCAGGTTTAAAATGGCATTTCACTTTTTAAAGCAGCCTTAATTTTCTCCTAGGATCATACACAGCGGTTATTGGAAGGCTTCTGCTGCAGTCAGACAATTCTGGAAACAGACCAAGCTGCCTTAATAAGTGACAGTCAGGGCTCCATTCATGACTCTGCACATTCTGTAGTGTCTCTTCCAAATCAAACTCAAAATATTGCACAGCTCTATTATTTTAGGGTGTTAACTATGTATATTTATTTTAGTGGATTCTCCTTCACAACACAATTATTGTTTTACTTAGTCATTGTAAATTATACCTCTGACCATTGGAAGAGCCAAATTGCTATAGTTGCCTATTTCCTATGCTCATATTTTTCATCAGTTTCTCTGTACAAAAGATCTGTCATGTTAATAACTGAAAGTATATGGATTATTGTTGTGGAGAAAAATAGAAGGAAGAAACGTTATGTACATCACCTTGAGTTCCTTTACAAAAGATGGGATATAATTCTAATGAATAAAATATTTATATTCTGCACTACAAAGACACTAATCAGAAATGCTTTCCTTGAATGTTCACATTGAACACAGCTAAATTTGCAATCACTAGGTTGGTTAGCAGCTATTGGGATGTAAATAAAATCTAGACATATTGCTGCCCAGGAAATACCACTAGTTTTTTTCAACCTTCCCCAATCAGGACCTTAATTGTAGTTTCTTTACATAAGCTGCATTTCTGACCATTTCAAATGAGCAACAGAAGGATCAGGTAACATTCAAAACAAATTACATCATGAACTTGATTTAGACACAAATTAAATACTCATAAATCTCAGGATATCAATGAGATAGTAAAGTATACTTAATTCTTTCTCAATGAAATCAAAAGGACTTGGTTTTTGCTGGTCACTGGATACTTTATATTTGTACTGTACTTTAAGTACTTACAAAGAAAACTAATCTCTGGATTACTGCAAATTCAGGCCAAGCAAATCAACAAATTTGTACCTTCTCAGATATACAATATCTGTACAGATGTGTTGCAAAATCTGAATAGTAAAGTGGGTCCTATCATAAGCTAAAGAAAAGCAATGACTTCATTTACAGTATATATTTTGGATTCCCTCAAAGGCAAGAGAGGAAGGACCCAATCCTTTCTTGCATAATTATTTTTGTTTCACCTTGCATCTGCCTTAATTTTGACCCCTCCATTGTTCCACAGGTGTCTGGCACAATTCTTATTTATTTATTTGCAGCTCTGTAGTATTCAGAAGAGACCTGTTTTCATTTCTAGGTACTCTGATAAATCTTTTACATCACATTCATTCCTCATTAGTTCTAACTATCTTTAAAGTTCTTCATCATCTGATGCCATTCTATGATGTTTATTTGCGGAATAAACTATGAAATTATCTATCTTGGTTGCCACCAAGTGACACTGCCCATGTTATATTATAGTTACAAAATATAAAAAGTAACTTCATCAGAAAGCTGTTAAAATGCATAAATATTTTCTCTATTTAATCTTTACACATCTGGCCTCTGAAATGTAAATTATATCCCATTACTGATTCTTCTAAGTTACTTGAACGAGAGGTTAGAAATTATTATTTCAGATTTCCAAATGACATAAAAATGGTGGGGGGTTGCAAACAGCTTAGAGCATAAGATCAAGATTCAAGAGATCTTGACTACCTGGATCATTGGACTGAAACCAGCAAGATAAATTTCAGCAAGAACAATGCACATCCTATACTTGGGTAAGAAAAAACAAAACAAAAGCATTAATGTTGGATGGTGGAGACAGTCATACATGGGGAAAAAATATAGAGATCTTAGTGGATCACCAGTTGAGCCAACAGTATGATGCAGCTGCAAAAAAAAAAAGCAAATGCAAACTCAGACTGCATCAACAGAAGTACAGTGTCATGATCAAGAAAAGTCATTACTCTTCCCTATTACACATTGGTCAGACCACACCTAGAACAGTGTATTGTGTAATAGGCACAGCATTTTAGGAAGGACCCTGACAACTGAAGTATGTCTGGAAGGGACAGTCAAGATGATAAGAGGCTGGAAAGAAAAAACTTACAAGGGAGGGATGGAGGTACTGAGTATGTTTAGTCTAGAAAAGATAAGACTGCAAGGAGACATGATAATGGTCTAAAGCATTGTTATGTAAAAGATGGGGCAGAATTATTTGGAGTTGTTTCAAAAGACAGGACAATACACTACAGGAAGTAGATGTGGTTGGAGATCAGGGGGGGGAAAGTTGTTCAACAATGGAAGAAGCTGTCTCAAGAGATTGTAGATTCTTCTTCACAGGTCTTTAAATAAGACTGGAAATCCATCTGTCCATGATGAGTAGATGATTCCTATGCTGGGGAGAGGATTGGACTATATGATCTCCAAGTTCTTGTCCAATCCTTTCATTCTAATTTCTGTGAAGAAAAATAATTGGGTATGCTGTTCAGGGCAAATGGAATAAACATTTTATTATAAATTTTTAAATCATTTTTAAAGATGCATTTTGCATTCCCCATTATAAAGCAGGGAATGTCATTCTAAGCATTTCTTGAGTTGCAGGCAGGCAGGCGTCATTTGAACAATAAAGAAAATGCTCCCTCCCTCTACTTAAGAATCAACTAATTATCAAACTCCTCTCATTAAATTGACCAAGATTTCTTTAAGGCTAATGCAGCTAAAATGCTGTAAAAAAAAGCAAAAAAAAAAAAGGGTGGAGGGGGGCTATTGGTACAATTGACACAGCTAAAAATAAGATACAGCAAATGAATAGACATGTGTTAGACTTCATTTAGGCATGTAAAGTTGGAACTGTGGAGGGTAGCAAGACTGTATGTTCCACCTCATCCTTTCCTATGTCAACAGGGAAGGTATGATTGCACCAATCTTGTCAAGGACTGTGTTTTCAATCTTGTCAAGGACTGTGATCACATTCAATAATACTTATTCATAGGTCCCTTTTCAGGTCCTCCTTGTGAACCTGAATTGGGCAGATGTTCTTACTTTATTTTTTATCTACCCACTGTGTCACTAGACACGGAAGCAAGATCTCATTACTACTACTTTTCACACCTACTATAACCTTCTTCATCAATCTGTAAAGGTAAGATTCCTTTGCAAGCTGGTAAGAAAATTCCAGATTATAATAATTAGGACTTTTTTTAATGAATGTGCTGTTAATGCCTGCCTACTACATGGTTTGGGAAAGTGGATTTAGAGGTACTAAGGTATCCGTGGTATAATTAGATGACATTTTCAGATTAAATCCTTCTTTTAAAATGAAACATGTCACAAAGAAGCCCAAACCCTACAATATCACAAGATCTTGTGAGATGCTAATGATCTCCTATGCAATTTCACCATTCTTGGAGGGTCAAATGGCCACTGCCTCAAGAGATACGACCTTCTCACAAAATTTCAACCATTTATTTCTTGTGGATCCCTTCACTTGAAAGGGTTGCCAATATCTGAGCTATTACAAAACTTGTGAGTGTCAGGTAGAGAAAGGGGAATTGCCTTTTGCTCTGCATTGTTCAAAAAAGAGTACATCAGGCCTGCACAATAAAAAGCCCACCAAGCAGCCTTGTGTGGTCCACCAAGGTTTTTTCAAAAATAACCAATCCACTGCCACTAAATGTTGTTGCTGCCACTAGGAAGGATCCACCACAACCACCTCCACCCTGAAAGACGCTGCTGAGAACCTCCAACACCTCCAGGCCTCAGGGACGCTGCCAGCTCCATTGCAGCACCATTAGCTGCCAAACAGCTGATTGGTGCACCAGCTGTTCCGTTGTTGTTGTGGTTGTACCTTCAAGTCAGCACTGACTCCTGGTGACTGCCCGGACAAGTCCCTGCAGTTTTCTTGGCATGGTTTTTCGGAAGTGGTTTGCCACTGCCTCCTTCCTAGGGCTGAGAGAGAGTGACTGGCCCAAGGTCACCCAGCTGGCTTTGCGCCTAAGGCAGGACTAGAACCCACGGTCTCCTGGTTTCCAGCCTGCTGCCTCAATTATTTTGAAGGTATTAATCTGGCCCTTTCCCCTCCAGAGTTGTGCAGGCCTGGAGTACATGTTCACATAGTGATAAATACAACAAAACTAATGCAGATGTTTATCCATGAGATAATCACACACCCAAACTTACGCACCTGATTTTACTATCTTCTGGACCAAAAAAGTGTAATAAAAATATTTTAAATAAATAATGCCATTACGGTTTTTATTAAGAAGCTTCTTTCTTTCCTCTCCATCTAAAAAGAAAATTCTACTGATATGTCTAATATTTCACACTGAAACTGGGTATAATGTATGTTTCCTATGTGTTTGAAGATAGACAAAAATACAGCAACACCCAATTATCCAAAAAATTGATTTGTTGTGCCAATATAAAGATCTGACACCTAATTTATGCTACCATTGATGAGATACAGAACAAAAAATAGCTGCTTTCCCTCTTGTCATTATTAGGATTTGCCAAATAGAAATGACAAGTCACAACCAGAGAGAAAGAAAAATGAAGCCATTTGGGTGCAGTACAAACTGTATAATAAACAGTCTGTCAAGTTTGCTTCCAATCCTCTTTCAACGGGGCATTTTTAAAAGGGTATTCTGCATACTGCATGCAGCTTAAGTTAAACAAAAGCTACCATATCTTCCCAGACCACACACTGAGGCCAGCTGATACTGGTCATTGATGCTAAATGGTTTTGCAGTAAAGCTGTGGTCTAAAAATGACATTCTTCAATTTAATTTTGACAGTTTTCTTTTTAAGAGAAGGATGTTATTCTTTACAGAGTATGCAATCACTTACACAAAAAGCAATAGAAAAAAAAAATGTCGAAGAATAAACCCATGCAATTTTCTTTGTGAAAAAACAGAAAAAAGATTGGCCAATATAACGGATGTGTAGTGCAAGGAACTCGTGCCTATTACAAGAAAATCCAATTAGAAATACAGACTTGCAAGATTTTAGAAATTAAAAATTTAGAAATTAAAAAAGAGCAGATAAAGTATCAAGAACTTTGTTTCAAGAAACCAAATGTTACTACCAAATCACAACCTATGCTGAAAGCAAGCTTACTTAGCCATTATCTCTGTTCAGATACCACAATATAATTGGTAAAAAAAGTATATATGAAACATTAAGGCCCTCCTTTAGAGAAAAAGCCACCCCATGGGGGTCTTCACCAAGCTGCAACTCTCCAAATTTGCCCCCATTATCTCCTGCCAACATGGTCCATGCTTCATAGAGTGATGGGACTTCAGTATCACTTTACTAGAGGGCAATAGACTGGGGAAACTGGCCTTAAAACTTTAGCAGAGTTGGATAGGAAGCATATGGAAATGCTACCACATCCCTTAAGATCCATAAGAAACTATGGAAAGGGAGTACTTTGGACAAGTAAGGGATTAGGAAAACCTGAAGACGACATTTCCAAAAGGGCATAAGAACCGTTACACCATTCTCTCATCTCATCAGGGAATACTTCTGTTTGTTACATTTGACCTTTTGACATTTGACTCATACTGAAGCTTTAAAACACAAACAGAACAAATAACGACTTTACTTTGCACTGACCTTATCAAATGGCTATTAATGTTTGCAAAACAAGAATACACCAAATTTGCTTCCTTAGCCCTGGGACTGAATGAGTTCCCTCTTAGAAGAAAAACAGTCTCCTATTATTAGGACTTTATTATTGTTACTACTTTTGTTGTTAGAGAGAAGGAATCCATTGATACAAAATGAGACGTACTTTTTGTTCTACAAACCATAAGAGTTGCTCAAGTTTCAGGTATGTGAGGTAGGGTAGATCACCATAATTTAAACTTTTAAAGTATCAAAGTTTTTCTGGGTACAAAAACATGTGAGTGTCTATCATATTCTTTTTCTGGAAATTGTAAATCCTGGAAGCTTCCTTTTTATTTTACTAAAATAATTTCTACTCTGCTTTTTGGTGAGGAGGAAGTGAAAGAGGTCTTATTTTAAGAGTAAGTTTTATCCTCAGACTTACAGTTAAAAAGATATAACACACAAAGAAAAAGGGGTTGGGAGGAAAAGGAAAAACACAATTTCAAGCATCGGTTCTCAAATGTATAGTTCTTATTGCAACAAGCTGAGATAGGAACTAGTGGCTGTCTCTAACTGAAACACCTGTTTTCCTGAGATAGCCCAATTACTGCACAGATCATGGAAAAAGCACAACTCTTTTGCAGAGCTGCCAAAACACACAGCACGGGTGCCTAAGCTAGGTCCAAAGCAGCTTTGCCCACTTCAGGTCCAAATAATGCACAACTCTCATTTCCAGTAAAGTCCTAACAGCTGTTTCAAACTTAAAATAGAGTTTGGAATTTAAAATAGTTTACACACTTCTATATATCACTGATATATAAAGACAAAAATCTAAGAGACAAAAATTGGTTGCTAAACAAATTTCATAAACAGGCACAGAAGGCAGAGGATGTTAAGAAACTGATTAGGTGTCACAAATATGAGGATGCTTTTAGGTTAGCTTTAACTCCTATGCATTAGACAAAATGGACTTGTTTTTAAAAACTGTTAATTCAAATACAGACACAGATCTACGCTAACCAAAGTATATCCTAAAAGAAGCCAAGGTTGCTTTGATTCTTAGATAAAACTGGCCATGCTGGCTGGAGATTATAGGAAATTATATTTGAAAACATGTGGAAGGCAAAAAAATTTCTTTTATGATAGGCACTCAAAAGGACAATAATAAGAACGGTATTTTGACGAACAAAACAAACACCATCAAAATAGTCTGGTTTTCACCCACCCAGGAAAACCAGCCTTTTATTTAAATCAGTGTTTTTCAAATTTGGCAATTTTAAGATATGTGGAGTTCAATGTTCAGAATTCCTCAGCCAGCATGCTGGAATTGAAGTTCACACCTTAAAGTTGCTGTTTGAAAAAAACTAATTTAGATGTTAATCCTTAGCAAAGAACACAGGGAAGATAAATGACAGGAAACACAGGCTATGCGAGTAACAAAAGACCCCAAACTGGCTAGAATGTTTGCCAAAACTGTACATTTCAACCCCATCCCCCAGTGATCTATTAATTTCATGGTTAATACAACATGTATTTCTCAGTGGCTAGGTTAACAGGGTACAACTGTTTGCTAAGCAAATTAACTGGCTTTTAAAAAAAGAACTTACAGGAAAATAGTAATTGTATGAACAATGCAAAAGAACTTGTTTTACAAATAACAGGCAAACAGGTGCATAGTGGAAATGCAATAATTGTCTTCATTTTTAGCCCTCTTCAAAATATATACAGGAAAAAACATAAACAATATAAATGAAAAATCTAATTAACTGGAACATACCTATCTGGAAAGTATGTGTGCAGGTTCAGTCACACATATCCTATTCCTATAAAAGTCCACCCATAACTAAACACAACCAGTACAATGAGATGTACTCCCAGCTAAATGAGTATTCTGAACTGCAGCCATAGTTTTGTTATCTCAGTCTACCTAACAAATAATTCAAATGTATTGGATATCTAAATATTAAAAATTGAGAAGAAAAAGAACTAATTGGGAAGGATACTTGTTAATGTTACAGGAATTCCATATTGTAGAGTATTACATTCAACTGAAAATATCAAAATTCCTGCTCACCTCTGAACTCTGTAGTTCACCTCAACTGAAGCAAAGAAAAAGGACAAGGAGAATTCAGTGTTCTTGACTATCCTAGAATGCCAAGCGAAGCAAATATTTGTAGCTCAGGGTTGAACTGTGGAGTCCTTGGTGCTCTCTGAGCCTTGTTGTTTTCTTGCAGACGTTTCATTGCCAGACTGGGCAACATCTTCAGTGCAAAGGGGGAGTGGGCCTTGCTCTCAGTTTATATACTGTGGCTTGCCCTGCTTGTGTTGGTGGGGGTGTAGTTCTCTCCTTGGGAGTTCCTTGATTGGGCTGTTGTTTGCTGCTTGGTCGATTGCCTGAGTTAATAGTTCCTTGATTAGGGTGTATTGTGCTGTTTGATGGTTCATCTGGTGTTAATCAAGGAACTATTAACTCAGGCAATCGACCAAGCAGCAAACAACAGCCCAATCAAGGAACTCCCAAGGAGAGAACTACACCCCCACCAACACAAGCAGGGCAAGCCACAGTATATAAACTGAGAGCAAGGCCCACTCCCCCTTTGCACTGAAGATGTTGCCCAGTCTGGCAATGAAACGTCTGCAAGAAAACAACAAGGCTCAGAGAGCACCAAGGACTCCACTATCCTAGAATGGTTTTTTAATTCTTTTTTGTATTCTATTTTGTAGTCCTACTTGGATCAAAATATTTAAATTAATATTACAAAACATTTGCTAGATTATGAAATATACTATGAACATTCTAAAGAAATTCTCCTTTTCTGTATTTGAAACTTGTTCAACATTAGACACACATTATCAGCAAAATGTCAGTTTGGAGTTCAGAGTCTTATCTATTACAGAAAGACAAAAGATCAAGGAAAATTTCACATCTGCTACGTGCTGGGTTATTTTTTGACAAAAAGGAAGATACAGAATGAGAAACTAGAAAGGATGTTTTCTGTGTTTTACTGGCAACACACCCAATCACAATTACACACATTTTCCCCAAACATTGCTTTCTGAGCACCAGGTTCCTTGAAAAAGACTGCAGTTAATACAGGCTGAACACTGATTCAAAGGAAGAGAACATATTGGGGGGGGGGGGTGTGAGGACAATGGAAAAATGGTCGTTTAGACATAGTTGCCTACAATCTGAATCTTTAAGCAGTACTTAGTTCAAGTGGTTTTCATCTGGAGTGCAGGAACACTGTAAACTTTATTTCAAAACAAATCTTATACTCAGATGGTTAGGAAAAAACATTCCAAGAAAAAAAAAATGTAATATTTAATCATATTTTAAAGGGAGGCATCATGTTTATCTAGTGCTGACAGAAATGGCCTATTTAAATTTCCAAGTTCACCCCAAAAGATGTCCTAATGCAGCCTATCAATTCAAACGAATTTTAATAAGTTTTCTTCACTGCTATCTGTCTCTGATGCCCTTAATCAATCCCTGCTTGATCTTAAAAGTGTTCCTACTGGAACCAATTCCCTCTATAAAGCTCTAAAATACAGTATCTAATTTATGAGGAAGAATTTAGAAAGAGCTGCTCTTTATATACAAATATTTAATTATCCAGAACTTACTCCCCCCCCCCTCTACTTAGCAATCTTTTCAAGCAATGGGCACCACTATGCAATTTCCTGTGATGCCATACATAACAAAAATTAAAAATTAAATTCCAGTAACAAATCTTATTTTTAATGTAATCACCAACATCTCATGAGATCACAGAAATTTTATTGGATAAGGCTATCTCATGAAATTTTGGCTATTTTTACATGCATATATACATACTGTATATAAACATACATACATACATACATACATACATACATATATAAAATTGCAAGTGTATTTCAGAGGTCAGTGGATTTTGTCTAGCGATCCTGCAAACAACAGAAACACATACATCTCAAATAGAACTCTAAGGGAATTCTACATTAAATTTACACACTTTGAATCAACAATATGAATAACCACTATCCAATTCTATATTCATCCACACTAATTAAATTAACTTTATCTGATAATGGTACTTTGTGATTACTCTATCTACAGGCTTATTAATCCAAAACTTATTGAAAAAATCACATTCCATCTACCATTGCTTACAGCAACTGTTCAACATACCCTCACTTTTGACAAAACCTTGGAAACACTGATTGAAAAGCTATATGCCTGTCTCTTAACTACATTCTACTTCCAAGCAGACTCCTTGATTTTTATCTTATATAACAACGTATGCAAACCTAAAATCTGATTTCCTTCAGGCCTCCCTGAATAACTGTTGCTACAAACAAACAAGAAAATCAGAGTCCACATGAAATCGATTTATTCTTAGTCAACAGTGGCTTTTGACATTTACGACAAGACCTACGTCAAAGGAAAAGGCAATAACCTAGAACCAGTTTTTGCAGAATGGGATAGACAGCATTACTCCTTATGTGTTTTGTCAAACATGACTTCTCAGGTTAACTAACATACAACATAGTAATACACCAGATTCTTGAAAATTACACATATAAACCAAGCATTTTACCAAAAACATACCCTGGCAGAGACAATAAAAACACTTGGAAGGTTTGAAACATAAGGTAATCATGCCAGTTCTTAGAAAACATGCATGTTAATATAGAGAAAGTGGAGGAATGGGTTCACATTATGATTGTGCTGCAGAACCAGCTTCTTCAACTGATTTTGTTTTCCTGTTCCCGCTTGATATATTGTTTATTCTTTTGGATCAGGATTAGCCAACTTTTTAAAAAAGAGGTACACACTTAACCCTTCAGCAAAGGATCGTTACCTTGTCGTGGTGCTGGAGCTTGAGCACCTCAATGATGCCATGAGCTAAACCATGAAGGGCCACCCAAGACGGGAAGCTCATGACAGAGAGCTCAGACTAAATGCGATCCCTGGGGAAGGTAATGGCAATCCACCCCAGTATTCTTGCCGTGAAAACTCAGTGGATCAGTACAACCAGAGATATGTCGGTATACCATCGGAAGATGAGGCCCCCAGGTCGGAAGATGGTCAAAATGCTACTGGGGAGGAACAGAGGATGAGTTCAACTAGCCCCAGACGTGATGACGCAGCTAGTTCAAAGCCGAAAGGATGGCTAGCGGCCGACGGTGCTGGTGGTGAACGGCAAATCCGAAGGATCAACACACCATTGGAACCTGGAATGTAAGATCTATGAGCCAGGGCAAATTGGATGTGGTTATTGGTGAGATGTCAGGGTTAAAGCCAGACATTTTGGGCATCAGTGAACTGAAATGGACTGGAATGGGCCACTTCACATCAAATGACCACCAGATCTACTACTGTGGACAAGAGGACCACAGAAGAAATGGAGTAGCCTTCATAATTAAGAGCAAAGTGGCTAAAGCAGTGCTTGGATACAATCCAAAAAATGATAGAATGATCTCAATTCGAATTCAGGGGAAACCATCTAACATCACAGTGATCCAAATATACGCCCCAACCACAGATGCTGAAGAAGCTGAAGTAGAGCAGTTCTATGAGGATCTGCAGCACCTACTGGACAACACGCCTAAAAGAGATGTTATTTTCATCACAGGAGACTGGAATGCTAAGGTGGGCAGTCAAATGACACCTGGAATTACAGGTAAGCATGGCCTGGGAGAACAAAACGAAGCAGGACATAGGCTGATAGAATTTTGCCAAGACAACACACTCTGTATAACAAACACTCTCTCCCAACAACCTAAGAGACGGCTTTATACATGGACTTCACCAGATGGACAACACCGAAATCAGACTGACTACATCCTTTGCAGCCAAAGGTGGCGGACATCTATACAGTCGGTAAAAACAAGACCTGGAGCTGACTGTAGTTCAGATCACGAACTTCTTCTTGCACAATTTAGGATCAGACTAGAGAGATTAGGGAAGACCCACAGATCAGCTAGATATGAGCTCACTAATATTCCTAAGGAATATGCAGTGGAACTGAAGAATAGATTTAAGGGACTGGACTTAGTAGATAGGGTCCCGGAAGAACTATGGACAGAAGTTCGCAACACTGTTCAGGAGGCGGCAACAAAACACATCCCAAAGAAAGAGAAAACCAAGAAGGCAAAATGGCTGTCTGCTGAGACACTAGAAGTAGCCCAAGAAAGAAGGAAAGCAAAAGGCAACAGCAATAGGGGGAGATATGCCCAATTAAATGCAAAATTCCAGAGGTTAGCCAGAAGAGATAAGGAATTATTTTTAAACAAGCAATGTGCGGAAGTGGAAGAAGACAATAGAATAGGAAGGACAAGAGACCTCTTCCAGAAAATTAGAAACATCAGGGGTAAATTCCAGGCAAAAATGGGTATGATCAAAAACAAAGATGGCAAGGACCTAACAGAAGAAGAAGAGATCAAGAAAAGGTGGCAAGAATATACAGAAGACCTGTATAGGAAGGATAACAATATCGGGGATAGCTTTGATGGTGTGGTCAGTGAGCTAGAGCCAGACATCCTGAAGAGTGAGGTTGAATGGGCCTTAAGAAGCATTGCTAATAACAAGGCAGCAGGAGATGACGGCACCCCAGCTGAACTGTTCAAAATCTTGCAAGATGATGCTGTCAAGGTAATGCATGCTATATGCCAGCAAATTTGGAAAACACAAGAATGGCCATCAGATTAGAAAAAATCAACTTATATCTCCACACCAAAAAAGGGGAACACTAAAGAATGTTCAAACTATCGAACAGTGGCACTCATTTCACATGCCAGTAAGGTAATGCTCAAGATCCTGCAAGGTAGACTTCAGCAATTCATGGAGCGAGAATTGTCAGATGTACAAGCTGGGTTTAGAAAAGGCAGAGGAACTCGGGACCAAATTGCCAATATCCTCTGGATAATGGAAAAAGCCAGGGAGTTTCAGAAAAACATCTATTTCTGTTTTATTGACTATTCTAAAGCCTTTGACTGTGTGGACCATAACAAATTGTGGCAAGTTCTTAGTGGTATGGGGATACCAAGTCATCTTGTCTGCCTCCTGAAGAATCTGTATAACGACCAAGTAGCAACAGTAAGAACAGACCACGGAACAACGGACTGGTTTAAGATTGGGAAAAGAGTACGGCAGGGCTGTATACTCTCACCCTACCTATTCAAACTTGTACGCAGAACACATCATGCAACATGCTGGGCTTGAGGAATCCAAGGCTGGAGTTAAAATCGCTGGAACAAACATTAACAATCTCAGATATGCAGATGATACCACTTTGATGGCTGAAAGCGAAGAGGAACTGAGAAGCCTTGTGATGAAGGTGAAAGAAGAAAGTGTAAAAGCTGGCTTGCAGCTAAACCTCAAAAAAACCAAGATTATGGCAACCAGCTTGATTGATAACTGGCAAATAGAGGGAGAAAATGTAGAAGCAGTGAAAGACTTTGTATTCCTAGGTGCAAAGATTACTGAGGATGCTGACTGCAGTCAGGAAATCAGAAGACGCTTAATCCTTGGGAGAAGAGCAATGACAAATCTCGATAAAATAGTTAAGAGCAGAGACATCACACTGACAACAAAGGTCTGCATAGTTAAAGCAATGGTGTTCCCCGTAGTAACATGTGGCTGTGAGAGCTGGACCATAAGGAAGGCTGAGAGAAGGAAGATAGATGCTTTGGAACTGTGGTGTTGGAGGAAAATTCTGAGAGTGCCTTGGACTGCAAGAAGATCAAACCAGTCCATACTCCAGGAAATCAAGCCAGACTGCTCACTTGAGGGAATGATATTAAAGGCAAAACTGAAATACTCTGGCCACATAATGAGAAGACGGGACAGCCTGGAGAAGATGATGATGCCAGGGAAAGTGGAAGGCAAAAGGAAGAGGGGCCGACCAAGGGCAAGATGGATGGATGATATTCTAGAGGTGACAGACTCGTCCCTGGGGGAGCTGGGGGTATTGACGACCGACAGGAAGCTCTGGCGTGGGCTGGCCCATGAAGTCACCAAGAGTCGGAAGCTACTAAATGAATAAACAACAACAAAAACGCAGTTAACCGTATTCCAGAAAATGGCATGGCAATAGTAAAAGAACAGATGAGTATAAGTGGAAAAATATAATTTAATTATATATTTAAAAAATTAAATTTAACTTAACCTGTTAAGACTTAAAATTATGTAATATGCTAACAATTCCAGTGCCATTACCACCAAACTGCAACAGGGCATCCAATCTCTGTGTTATCCCCATTATAAATAATAAACCTGCAGACAGAGACCATCTTATCTTGATTGATCCTGTGCTGAAGAACATAAAACAGCTGTAACAGGTCTTAACCCCTGCTAAGATTGCTACCCAACCAAGAATGCTTGTACTGAGCTTTTGAAAGTTAAACTGAGCTGATGTGGCAAATCTTTTTGCCAAGGGGACTTTATACGAAAAGCTCTATACAAAAATATCATTTTGTCACTGTCCTATATTCTGCTGCAGAGGGAGCTTGGGACTGGATCCAAAGGATATTTTTTGCATAGAAGCCAAGGTAAGTTAAACAAAGGTTGTTTGGGGGTTTCAAACTGAAACCAGTGTATTGAACTTTGCACAGAAACAAATAGCCTGTACAAATCTAAGCCCAGAATTTATATTGGCTCACTACCACTAAGAAGCAGACTGCTTTTTGAACCAATTGAAATTTTCAAACAATATCTAACAGCAGTATCAGACAGACTGCTTTATAATTATTCAAATGACAGGCTACCACAGCACCTAACACAGGAGCATGGCTGTTATTCTCTAGGAAATACTGCAGATGACAAACCAATTCTATTACTAACCATACTCCTAAAGATGTGAAGGCCCACAATAACAAAGAAAAAACTGACAAGGAAGGAGAATAGGTCCTTACCCCCATCTGTGAGAAATGTCTCTGGGCCGTGGCTGTTACTAAGAACTGCAACTAGGGCTGAGCTCCTCCAGGCCCTTGCTCCACATAGCTTGATTCTATTCAGCTGGCAACGCTATAATGCTGCTTTAGAATAACAGTGCAATATTAATTGCTCCAAATTCCCACATAAATTCAGGCCGCAAGGTGCTGACAATCACAGCCTTGGCTTTCAGATAATTCTCTTCCAAAACTAAAAGTAAGTGCCATTAGATGACCTACCTGTCATCTCATACAGTAGCTAACAGGAGCTCTTTGATTCCTGTTACAGGTCATGAAAATGCTCGTCTACATTGTTTTCACTTCAAAGAAAATATAATCTGACAGTCACTACTCCACTTACCTGTTTCCTTTACTAGTTTGAACTCTTTATAGTCTGGCTTAACTAGTCTTAAACTTAAAACAGGGCTATGCTATCTTAAGGCCACACTGATTTTGCTATGGCAGACTAAACAAGTGGAGTGAAGATGCATGCGTGCATTCACGCACGTACACAAATTATTCTCCCTAAAACTATTATTAATATTCAGAAAATGCTGGTTCAGGCCTAATGCTTTCATGCCCTTGCCACTCATATTCAACTGAATTGTAATGAAGCCCCCCAACCATCTGTAAAGGACCTGCCCTCAAAATAAAGCTTCCATTTTAGTGTCAGCCTGCTGCTGAGGCAGCCTACAGGCAAGCTAAGGTGGTCTAGCATGAAACCAGTGTTTTCCAGTTCAACCCCAGCAGAAGCTGGATTCTTGGGTAGCCAGCTCAGGTCGACTCATCCTTCCATCCTTCCGAGGTTGGTAAAATGAGGATCCAGCTTGCTGGGGAAGGTGACGACTGGGGAAGGCAATGGCAAACCACCCCACTATAGTCTACCAAGAAAACCTTGTGAAAGCGGGGTCCCCCCAAAGGGTCAAACATGACTTGGTGCTTGCACAGGGGGCCTTTCACCTTCATCAGATAATACCTCCTATGTATTGTTGTTATACAGAAGAGCCATCTTTGGAGGTCATTGGGAGCTGAACCTCCATGGCCAATTTTGCTGTGGATTTTACAGGGACTTGACACCTCAGTGGTACAGCCCATTTCTCCTTTTTGTGAGTGTCATGAGAGTATCAATCTCATGGAAGACTCAAATTTCAATTACAAGATTGAAATTCTCATTGAGGGAGAAAAAGATTTCACAGAACATTTATGGCAAATATTGTTCCCTTGAAGTCTGCCCAAACAATTAAAATGACTTGGGCTCTCTGATTATGGTGGATATCCCACATTCTCTTGGATGTTCCTTCTTTTTTCCTCCTCTTTGTAAAGATCTGAAAAGACCCAAAGCAACAGATGAGCCAAGAGTTCTGGGGGTTGAGACTGACTAGGTGGCTCCCGCTTAATAGAAAGTTATTTGGGGTGGAAATTGACTAGCTTGCTGGCCACCTTTCTTCATTTGTCCTAACTAGCCAGGATCACTCTTTCCCTTGGCTTTATGGATACCCTGATCTGGTCTTCACAGAGGCTGCAATTGCTTACCACACCTTCTGTAAACTCAGGCAAGCCAATTCCTCAATGACTGCCTTCTTCACAACCCCCATCTTTCCTTTTCCTTAGGGCTGGCTTATCACCAACTGCCAATGGTCACCAGGTAGAGTGCTCCACATACTATGTCCAGAAGCATACTGACTTTAAGCTGTCAAAATCAAAGGAATAAAAACCAGAAAACATCAGGGGAGTGATTAGCAGTTCCTTTTTCCTGCTAGTACATGACACTGGGTGGGAGGGCAAGGGACAAGAGGCATTCTAACAACTGCTGCCCTGAAACCACCCTACATTAATAGTTGCAAACAGCAATGCCAACTGACCTATTGCCAAGGCAGGCTATGAGGGCAGTGCTTTTCATACCAACATTCTTTCCTCCCCACTCAAGGAGGGAAGGAAAACACACAACCACTGATGAGAAGAGCATGAAAAGAGGTAGATGGAGGGGTGTGTGTTCATTCATTCATATTCCTCTTTAACAGTGACAAGAGGGGAGGCAACAGCATCCCCAGGATTAGATCCTCCTGCTAGTGTATTCCCCAATAATGTGGGAAGTGAACAGCAGAGAAGCCATTCAGGCTTTCAAATGCACTGAATCCTTGAGGGGAAAAAACAGTTGTGTGTGTTCTTTCCATTCCATTACCAAGAAGTGGAGTCAACCGCAGACAAAGGAAAAGGCTAGAGTCAAACACTGCCACAAAATGTCAACACCCACCCATGTTAGTGAGATTCACCAAGACAGCCAGGACATACCAGGGACATTTACAAATTCAGTAGCAACATTCTGGAAGGGGCTTTGTGGAGGGAGTGCACTGAACATTTTGAAAAGCCACTTCACCGTTTTAAAAGATTTTAACTACATCAAATTAGCCTCTGTTTGTTCTTGATACACCTCAACCAGAAGTTTTATTTTCAAATTTCACTGTATTGTTGAATACAGCATTGTTGGGAAAAAATAATTTCATTAAAAATAATGACATCTATCTTTGATATCGATGCCTTTGTTTTGAAGAAGCTGCAAAGTACATTAAACTCTTCTATAGCAGCCTTAATTCTATCCTTATGAGTCCATAATGCATGGTACTGAAGATTTTTTTCATGCAATGATTAAAGTCTCTATAACCTGGCATGTATTCAAAAGTATACTAGTATCTCTCTCACACTCAAACACCTACCTTTAGCAAATCTTTCTGTTCCTGAACAATTGCGTATCAGCAGTCTAGGGTTACATTCATTTAAGAGGTGATGTTTTCCTCTCCATATGAAAGCTCATTTTGAAAGTAATAGCCTCGATGTAGTGACTGGAGATGATTACAATTATCTTATTTGGGTACCAATAGACATACCTGCCATGCCAGCAGTGCAAAACACCTCTCTCTCTCTCTCTCTTGCTCTTTGCAATTAAAACTCTGTGTTTCCCAGTTCATGGAGGGGAAATTTGGTGGGGGGAAAGAAAGGCAGTCTTCAAATGTTATCTATGTTTGTAAGCTTTAATCCAGTTTTATCATTTCTCCTCTTTTCCCCACCTTGAAAATTCCATTCTAACTGCAATCAAGCACTAGCTAAAGCCCCTAAACTGAGTTCATGGATCTTGAAAATTTGGGTATCTCTACATTATATGAATACTAGCTTTATACATTACCACTATTTTGCTTGTTAAGCCTATGTACTTGTAAAACATTCTCAATAGGTTTTGGCAATATTAACTTTTACTTTAAAAAGTCTTCAGGCTGAGAATGTGGACCTTGTGTTGTTAATTACAGGAGGCACTGTAGACTCCCATGTGGTTATATGATCTGATGTGACCTTTGAATAAGGGAACTATATGGAAAACCCTCCACGGTTAAAAGCAGAGGGGGGATGTTGCTGAGAGGAACATGCAGTTGATTAGCCTTTCAAGTGAAGGTGAAAGGTAAAAGGTCCCCTGTGCAAGCACCAAGTCATGTCTGACTCTTTGGGGGGGATGCCGCTTTCACAACCTTTTCTTGGCAGACTATAGCAGGGTGGTTTGCCATTGCCTTCCGCAGTCATCACGTTCCCAGCAAGCTGGGTACTCATTTTACCGACCTCGGAAGGATGGAAGGCTGAGTCAACCTGAGCTGGCTACCCGAGAATCCAGCTTCCACTGGGATTGAACCCAGGTCGTGGGGAGAGTTTCGGTTGCAATGCTGCCACCTACCACTCTGCGCCACAGGAGGCTCAAGGCCTTTCAAGTACCATCCCATAATTGGTTCATAAATTTCACTTAAATGAGAAATGAAATGAGGTCAATATGAACTATCTATGTTTTAAAATATGTCATTATTCTCCTGTTGGCAAATACTTTTCTAACCTTTCAGAGAGAATGCCTGCATCATCTTTATATTTATTTTATTGCTCTCAACTCCAAGTACAACCAGGATCTCTCTCAAAAATAAAAACAAAGACACACTGAATCCAGATCTCTGCAATCAACAAGTCAACTAATCAAAAGTGAGATGATTATTTAGGCAATCCAGGGAGTTCAAGTCACTGTGATAAACCACACTATCCTTTTCTCTCCTTCCCCAATGTCTTGTTCTATGAGCAGAGACCAAAACTATCTTATGAACACAGTATTATTGTTAAAAGGAATTCCAGACCTCACTTTCCTTCAGTTTATTTATATATTTCTGCAAAACTTGAAAGTCTGGCATTATTACTACCAAATAGGTAGAAGGCAAAGGAAGAGAGGAAATAAGAACAAGAAAATGAATTTGCCACATTCAACAATAATGGAAAAACACATGAAATAACTATGGGTTTTTATGAAAAACTTTCAAATACACAAATCTTTTTTAAAAAGCTATAATTATATTCATTAATTTTCTTTGTTCTTTTGCTTTAATACCCAATAACATTGGTTTATGGATTTATCAAATTATTTTAGAATCAAAACGGAAGAAAAATATGGTAATTGAAATGTAAGGTCTTCATACATATAACTGCTACGAAGATCATTTAAAATGTTACGAAAGCTCAGGCTTTTTTTTTTTTAAAAAAAAGATCACATTCTCAATCACCATTTATAAATGGAAATGCTAGCAATTTGTAAGACAAACTGGGTGATTTATATTAACATCAAGAGCACTGAGATTTTAGACAAAAATGCAAAAAGAAATGGAAAAACTGTTTGCATAGTCTAGGTCTACCAATTTAAGTATTAATTGGAAACAGCCCAAAAATCATGCAAGAATCCAATCATCACAGATAAGGAAAAAACTACACAAATCTGATACCATTAGAAGCTCCTCAGCTGCACTGTAATTGCAACTCTAACAAAACACGTGTTTTATATCTTAGTCATCACAGCTCTTCAAGGAAAGTTCTTGTTTCACATTAAGTTGAGCGGCATATCAATTGCCATTGTATTTTAAACACAAAACTCCTGCTGCAGGAAAGTTGTAACAACTTTGACTACAAAGGCTAAATGTAAATTTACACTGCAGACCACAAGAAAGCAGGCCAGCCTTCTTCAACCTGATGTCTCTAAAAGTGTTGGGTGAGAACTCCCAGGGAATAACACAGGTAGTGAGGCATGCTAGATGGGAATTCAGGGAGTTTAGCTGCAACAGAGCTAGAAGACAACAAGCTAGAAAAATAAGGTTAATATCCATGGCCAACCCAAAAAGCAGACTCCGGGGACGGGAAGTTGTAGTTAACTACGGTCTGCATGAGAGGCGAGAGAAGGCAGTCCCACTGAGAAACTGAGATCGCGATTACTGAGATAGCTCAGTAATCAGGTGCGAGAATCTAGAAAAAGCCTCTAAAAGCACCCATCAAAATTCCCAGGTCTTTCAGCCTCATGCTAGCACTATCAGCTCTTATCTGGTAATTCAAGGTTTTAGGAAGGAAAGTTAGAAAAGCAAGGAAAATTGAGACCTGTTCTTTGCTGTGCATTTCCTTACCTTGTAGTAGCCACCTTCCTAATTTGTAAACCTGTATTTGTTAGACACTAGAGAATTAAATGTTAAGGCACTAAGAGTTTAACCATGCTTACCAACAGGACGATTCCAAAAGTCTTTTTGTCCTTTCTGTTTAATTTCAGAGCAAGAGAAAATCTTGAGCCATTTACAGCAATAGACTCATCTCAGCAAGTCTATTATGTCTGGACTTCTTAGTAACTGCTAATCTATGCAATTTTGAAATAAGGCTTCAAAAGAGCCTTATTTCCAGACTTCATTGCTGGCATTGTCAGATGAACTAAGGGTTATATTAAAATGCAGATAAAAATAATGAGAACAAAAAATGGCTGCAAAAAAATCAATGATAGTTTCACTGAGTGTCAAAGCACAGAGGGTTCCCCTCTAATATGCATAGCTAGGAATGTGATTTTTTTTTCAGATATAAAAAACCTTTGAGTTCTGAGGGCCAGAGAGGACATTGAGGGCAGAATTTGGGAGGGCGGGGATGGAGAGTAAATTTTAAGACTGGGCCGCTCAAAACAAAGTTCACAACTGATTTTTTTAAATCCGTTCTATCGTGTCTGATTCTTGGAGTCTGCCTGGACAAGTCCCTTCAGTTTTCTTGGCAAAGTTTTTCAGAAGTGGTTTGCCATTGCCTCCTTCCTAGGGCTGAGAGAGTGACTGGCCCAAGGTCACCCAGCTGGCTTTGTACCCAAGGCGGGACTAGAACTCACGGTCTCCTGGTTTCTAGCCTGATGCCTTAACCACTGAACTAAACTGATTCTCTCACAACTAGTAACAATAAAGAAATAGAAAAAAGCGATGAAATTAAAAAATCAGGTGAGAGTAGGACAAATAAAACAAGAAGGGGGAAAGAGCAGAGAGAGAGAGAGAGAGAGAGAAAGAAAGATGGCACTTATTACTAACAAATAAATAGTTATGAAAAGTAGATGAAAAATGTGGAAAACAAAGACCAAAGAAAGATAAATGTGCAATATTTTACTGGGGTGATGTGGAGAGAGATATTTTACAACCACTCCAAATAATCCCTTTTGGGTATAGAAAGCTGATAAAATATAACAATTCACTGTAAATAAGAGCCATACCAGGGGCTGAGAATGCTATAAATTAGACATGCCTGATGTAGTCCATAATCCAGAGTGGTGATAATCAAAGGACAATAGCACTATGCACAGCAACACTTATTATTCAACATGAAAAGAGATTTCAGGGAGGAATCCTGGCTCAACATAAGTTCCAGCAACACCTTATCCTACTATATTTTATAACTGAAAAAAAAAATCACATTCCTAGCTATGCATATTAGAGGGGAACCCTCTGTGCTTTGACACTCAGTGAAACTATCACTGATTTTTTTGCAGCCATTTTTTTGTTATTATTTTTATCTGCATTTTAATATAACCCTTAGTTCATCTAACAATGCCAGCAATGAAGTCTGGAAAGCTCTTCTGAAGCCTTATTTCAAAATTGTATAGATTAGCAGTTACTAAGAAGTCCAGACATAACAGACATGCTGAGATGGGTGGCTATAGAAATCGAATGAATAAATAAAAATAAATAAAGCAAAGATATCATTTACTACACTAAGATAGGGTTTCCCTATGCAAAATTGCAAGCACAGATTAAAATCCTAACTTCAAGGCACAGACACATCTGAGCCTTGGGAGAGATCCCAGACACTGTTTTCAAAGGGTTAACTAACCTAATTTCCCAAGAGGTACTGGATTTGAATGTGTGTGTTTTGTTTCAGCTGGAGGCACCACTTGCTGACCTTGTTTGAGCATGAAGATTAAGCAAGGCTGGGCTGATTACTATTTGGATGGGAGGCCACAAGGCAATTCCAGGGCTGCTGACCAGGCAGAGAATTTAAAATGAGATTTCAGAAGGAGACAAGAACAAGCTCTGCTGTACTGTTGCCAAGAAAACTGTATGGACGTGTTCACAAAGTTACCATAACTTGAGCATGACTTGAGGGAGACATCTTTACTGTATTTCATCACTGCTAACCTACAACTGACTGCAGCTAACCATAATGAAGTTGATTATGGAATTCTAATGGTGATCGTTCAAATAAAATACTATGTTAACATAACATCAATAGTTAATTCTAGAGAGTAGCAGCTGTTTGGAACACATTTTATGATACCTTAAAGAAATTTATTACATATGTTTTTAAGAATTGCTGTATACTCATTATAAGATACATGAAATATATCCTTGATTAGTGATCCAGCATATATAGCCATTTTAATCAAAATACTAAAGAATGATTTTGTTTGGGGCAGCAAACTGGAATGCAGGTTGAGAAAGCTCACTGACAATAAGTAGTCCTCATTTAGTGACCACAACTGGGACCGACAACTCAGTCCCAAAAGTGAAATGGTCACTAAGTGAAACTGAAACTGTGCTTATGATCTTATTTCAGCTTTCCTTCTGCTTTACAGACCTGAGGAGGTCATAAATGAAAGGCTTGGTCATAAGTTACTTTTTCGTCACCGTCGTAACTGCAAACGGACGCTAAACAAGGCAGTGGCTAAACAAGGACTATATGTATATAAAACAACAAAGTATATTCAGCAATAAAGTCTCTGTTTTCAACTAACTATAATTCCCTGTTCTCCCTGAAATGGGACAATTTAACAACTTTATTTTAGGAAAAAAATTGAAAACAGCATATTTAAAGATCAACCGCAATTTGCCTTGATTCAAATAGCCAGTTGAAAACGGAGCAAAAGCATCCAATGTCTTAATAGCCAAGCTCTCTGAGTTGATAACATAAATCCTAGAATAATAAACTGTATAGGAATTCACTGGCTGAAGCAAAACACTGCCAATTCCAGCCCTGAGGAAAATCATCTTGTTTCTCTTTGCTGATAATACCTATGTATTTCAGGTATTTTAAAGCTACTACTGTGTCAGGGATAAGTAACTGGTTAACTCTCGCTAGCATCTGAAAACAGTCTTTAAAATAATGGCAAGCTTAGAAACTTTTCCAGGGAATCCATTAGGCCTTGTTTCAGATACCATATGGCAGAGGTCAACAGTATAAATTGCAGATGGATCATGCAAATAGTTCTTCCGAATACACTGTTCACTTTTTAAAGCCTCCCCAAATAAAATCCCAGAATTATGATGTGCAGAATGCTACCAAACTGATAACCAGATGTCGTATTGTGTGACTGCTGTTCAAACATACTACATAAAAACAACTGTTTTCCTAAATATAATTTTAATCCTTTAGCCGTAATATATTAAACTAAACACTGTAAGCCAATTTGTGTTCCATATTCTAGTAAGGTGATCAAGCTTTACACCCATTAGTCCTGTTCCAAAACTGAATTATTCTTGCTTTTCATATTGTTCCCGCAGAGACCAGAGGCATTTGGTTCCACAGAGACAAGGAGCCCTTATGAGGGCATTATTGAAAGTATATTACTTAATTAAAGAGGATTAGGGTTCTATGAATAGCCTTGTTTGTTAGACAGAACAGCTTTGCTCAGACTGTTAATGACTTTTATTTTTTTATTTAAAAAACCCTTGTTTTCCTAAAGAAGCCACTTTTAGCAGCATTACTTTTTATGGTTTCAGCTGTGTATCCTCATATTATACAGCAAAAGAATGTTTACTAAGCATCTGATGCAAAAGTCCTCAAATCTGTAATCTGACTACTGAGGTCACAAAATACAGTAAGAGTAAAATGGTCAACTGTATCTGCTACCAGTTTTAAAATGCTGACATTTCCCCAACTCATTTAGCAGCCTACACTAATGTTCTAATCCTGTGGTTTCAAAATATGCTGTCTCCAGGGAACCCTTTCCACGCTGACTCATCTGCTGAGGAATCCCTCCACAATGAAAAAAAAGTGCTGAGGCATGTCGTTGCTTATTTCATATAGATATTTGCCAACCCCACATAAAGTTGTACTGTGTTATATTAGCGATACAGGAGAAGCGATCTTGCAGTCTAATCTGGAGGACACCGGAAGGAGGAATGTTGTGCAATGTGGAGAGATTTCTAAAATGAATGAACTTCCACTAAACACACACAGACGTAATTGAAATTATTCAACCCCCATTGCAAATCAGGTTGATTCTCAAAATGTACAGACTTTCAGCTGTTTGCAATGAACAAATCAAACAAAAGCAATTGAAATAGCTCAACACAATGAATGCTTCAAGTGGGGTCCCCAAAGTCAACTGAAAATGCAACTTATAATGACTTCTCCAGTCTCAAAATTATTCAACCCCTTCATGGCAAGCATCTTCAGTACGTAGTAGAGCACCCTTTTGCTGTTATGACCTGCTGTAAATGAGATGCATAGCCAGACACCAGCTTCTGGCAGCATTCCTGAGGAATCTTAGCCCATTCCTCACGAGCAATGGCCTCCAGTTCAGTAATATTCTTGGGTTTGCGTGCTGCAACCGCCTTGTTCAAATCCCACCAGAGATTTTCTATGGGGTTCAAGTCAGGTGACTATGATCGCCACTGTAGAATCTTCCAGCACTTCTTCTGCATCCAAGCCTTAGTGGAATTTGAGGTATGTTTGGGATCGTTGTCCTGTTGGAAGGTCCAATGACGCCCAAGCTTCAGCTTCCTTACAGTCGGCATGACATTTTCTCCTAGGATTTCCTGATACTTCAATGAATCCATCTTGCCATCCACACGCTGGTTTCCAGTGCCAGAGGATGCAAAGCAGCCCCAGAGCATCACTGAGCCACCACCATGCTTAACTGTAGGCAGAGTGTTCTTTTCAGCGTATGCATCATTCTTCTTCCTCCAGACATCCCGCTGATCCATCGGGCCAAAAAGTTCCAGTTTTGTTTCATCGCTTCACAGAACAGAATCCTAAAACTTCTGTGGCTTATTTATATGATTTTGAGCATATTGGAGCCAACTTTTCTTGTGCTTTTGGGTCAGTAGTGGTGTACATCTTGGCATGGGAACCTTCTGTGTTTAGTACGCACCTTACTGTGCTCACTGAAACCTCAGTGCCTGTTGCCACCAAGTGTTGCTGCAGATCTTTTGCAGTCACTCAAGGGTTTCTCTCAACCTGCCTTCTCAGAAATCTGGTTGCAGCCATTGAGAGCTTTTTCTGCCCTGTCCAGGTAATGTAACCGCTGTTCCTTTAACTTTGAACTTGCGAACTATGTTTCCAATGATGTCTCTACGAACATTCAGTGCCTTCGCTATCTTTTTGTATCCTGTTCCTTGTTTGTGAAGGGCAATGATCCCTTCTCTTACCGTTTTGGACCATCGTTTTGACTTAGCCATACTGTATTTCTAACATGCAGTCAAACGTGACACTCAACAAACCCCTAGCCAGTTCCGGTACTTCATGTGTTCCAGCTCAAGCACACCTGGTACAACTAATGAAGCCCTTGATTAGTTGCATCAGGTGTGCCTGAGACAACACCTGTTTTGCATACTGTATGTGTGCTGTTGTGATGGATTCTATTCAGGGGATTGAATAATTTTGAGACTGGAGAAGTCATTATAAATTGCATTTTCAGTTGACTTTGGGGACCCCACTTGAAGCATTCATTGTGTTGAGCTATTTCAATTGCTTCTGTTTGATTTGTTCATTGCAAACAGCTGAAAGTTTATACATTTTGACAACCTGATTTGCAATGGGGGGTTGAATAATTTCGATTACAATTGTAATATGGGGTAATAGCAAACAGCTGTCAAACCACCTTTTAGAGATTAATTCTGCCATTATTGATCTTTATAAGTAGCTGTCTTTATATAGCAGGCTAAGCCACTGTGATCTGTTGATGGACCATATGAAAAATCTGGGTATGCAGGACAAATGGTAAAATGTTCCTTCCACCTACCAGAACATGACCTTCTTTCAGTGTGAATTTAATTGAATGGTGCTGTATATGTCGGTGGCTGTACTATTTCACTAAGCGATAACTTGTTGAAGAAGCCAAAGCCATGTTTTAGAAAACAAAATAATTGTAGCTTCTTTATTCAATTCTGGTTATGTTCTCCCTTAATTTTAGCTGCAATTAACTTCTTTCTGGATTGGCTAGAAGCTTCAAAAAGGCATAAAATCAAACCAGAAATAAGCCAAGACACCATGAACAAACCGTGAGTGCATGCTCACACATCACATTCACCTTTGTTGTAATAAATAAACAAACTGTTCATTGCTGTAAAACAAGCCAATGTTGCTTCAGTGGCCCCCATTTATGCATCAAACTAAGCCAAAAATGAAGCACATCACCTTAACTGAATATATGAAGAGTCCCAAGGAATCCATAGGAACCTTCCCAATTTTCTTTGTTAGTTGTAGATTTGAGACCTAATAAAGCATTTTAAACTTTAGAAAATGTTTAGTTCTATTTTCTTTGAGAGTACTCAGAATACCCAGGGAATGTTTTTGGCTGCTGTACACATATTTTGTTGACTGCCATCATCTACTCATGACCCTAGCAACAGTCATGCTTCTAGATGATTTTCCTTTTCTTCTTATCCCACAAAATACTAGCATAATGTCAGAAGCAATGCCAGCCCTCAGAGATGGCTTCAAAATATCAGAACATTAAACAATGTTTAAAGCCAAAGCTCAGTGAGGGTAGTATTGTTTGTTCTCACTCTAGCACTGTCTAGGTCAGTATTTTTCAAACTTGGCAACTTTAAGATGTGTGGATGGCAAGTCCCACAATTCCCCAGCTAGCATGCTCATGACAATCTGCCCCCAACCTAGCCCTTCAGGTCTTCCAGTGGTATACTCACTGCCACTATAATCAAGTCCATCCACCTTATTGCTGGACGTCCTTTTCTTCTCCTTTTTCCACTTTTCCAGCATTACAAACTTCTCAAAGAATCACCAGGGATACATAGGTGAAAATCTCCAGTCTTGTTTTTTGCTCAACATCTCCAATAGCCAAAATACTCTACCAACGCACAAAACGTGCAGCCTGTGAGTCCAATATAAAGGGTTCCTCCTTATTGCCATCTTAATCTGCTTTCCTTGCATCCTTGAGTTGGAGGAAAAGATATCAGTATAAAAAGCACTACCCCTTAACTGCACCTCAGCAACCAGGCTGGGCAGTCTTGCCATCCTTATGTAATGCAGCGAAGTTTTTATTTTCAGGTAGTCCTTGAGTTATGATCACTCATTCAGCGACCATTCAAAGTTACAATGGCAGTGGTATGAGCAGTACTTATGACTGGTCCTCAAGTTCCAGCCATCACAGCACCCCCGCAGACATATGATCGCAATTCAGGCACTTGGCAACCAGATCACACTTAACGACAGTCGCAGCATCCCACAGTCACGTAAGCGACCTTGCCTGCCAGCTTCCCACAAACAAAATCAACAGTGCAGCCAGCAGGGAAGGTTGCAAGTAGCTCCCAAGGAGCCCAGGGATCTCATACTCCATGGTGCCCGCCCACGCTGTGGCATCCCCCACCCCCATCCCCGCAGCACCCGTGCACCCCTGTGCTCCTTGACTGGGACTGCCACCTCTTCCCACCTAATGCCTGTGCATTCCTGGGGTTACAACGGCAACCAGGACTGCTGTCACTAAGTGATACAGTCATGTGATGTCACGCTTTGCAATCACATTGCTTAGCAACAGAAATTCCAGTCCCAATTGTGGTCTTAAGTCAAGGACTACCTGTACTGCCTACTTAACAGGGCAAGAAAGCTGACACTCAGGGAATGGACCAAGAGTGCACTTGGGGAGCAGGTGGCCTGCATCTTCACACATCTCTTCTTTTGCAGCAGGACTGAAAAAATGCAGATTCCCTCATCACTGACCAGGGCTCTGGAATGGCTCCTGCTGGAACAGCTGCCTCTTTTCTTCTTCCAGGAGCTGAAAATATTTTATTTTTTTTCCCCCAAAAGAATGGGAATGTCATCTCTTGGAACTCTAGAAGAGATCAATATTCACCTCACACGTCCAAGCCACTGCACTGGGCTTCTCTTTGAGAAATGCCCCAATGAAATGAAATGAAACACACATGCTCAATGGGAGGCGGGGGCTGCCATACAAGTCCTCTAGAGCTTCTTAAGGGGCCAAACTTTTTAAGGTTTATTTTTATTTAGCCATGGGAACAATGAGCTCCTGAAAGATCTACATTTAGTCTTCCATGAGATCAATATGTCTATGTTGAACATAAAGAAAAAAATAAGTTGCACAAGCAGAGTCCACTCTCCTACAGCCACAGACAAAATGACCATGAAGGCATATCTACCATTGATTAGAGAGGAAGGCCAGGCCAACTGGAACCAAGTAAATCAGAGATGCTGACCATGTTAGCCCAAGGGTCCTCTTCCGTGCACCCCGGATTGTCTGCTTGTGAAGTTCTGTATTGGGGTGTAGGGAAAAATCTGAATACTTAAAGCCAACTTCAGGATGCCTCAGCAGTAGGCTAGTCATGACATGGAGACAATGCTGGAAGGACATGACCTCCACAAGTGATTAGTGGAAGTCTTTGCACCCACTGCTTACAAAGACTTTGGAATGGCCCAAAGCTAAAAGGAGACAATTGTGACTCACTCGAATTAAGACTTGATATAGCATACACTAAACTCACATAAATACAAGATACTCTTAAGAATAGTACCTAGCTATTCTGAATGGGCCTCTAGCAAATCTTTACATGTATAAATTCTTCAGAAGGTATTTTTGCTCACCCATAGTTCAGCTGAATACCTCTGCCAGAACTATCTATCATAGGGCACAGAAGCCAAAACTAATGAAGTAGGTGGACAGTAATAACACACCCAACTTTTTCAAGGCCTGCATTAAAGCCTCAAAAGAACAAAGCCAAGGGTGCCACATGCATTTCAGATAAAAAGACAAAAGTAATGATTAGTTGGCTACCTGTCATTTTTTCCCCACCACCATTCCTATTACTTAAGCCTAAAACAGACTTTTAAAAGGGACCTTTAATGATCATTAAACATACCTTTACCCTTTAAATAAAATGCAGGCTGCAAATGAATGCACTGCATTAGCCAAAAATAGCAGTACAGCTGGGCCACCTTTGGCAGATTCTAACCCACCACCATACACAACCTTTATGTAGCTATTTCCTTTTGAAAGCACCACCTTCATTTAACTACCAAGTTTGAAAGAAATAGTAAACCTTTGCTTCTGAGGAAGAGGGGCAGCAGGAGGAGGGAGAGAAAGAAGGTTCCATGTGTAACAAGCTAAATTACTTTACACCATAAAATTTCAAAGCATTTTTAAGGACAAGCTTTTCATTAGCAAAGTTTAACCACAAGGGTCAAACACCAAGCAGAAAAAATGCTCCTGTAAAAAGGTAAAGGTTTCCCTTGACGTAAAGTCCAGTCGTGTCCGACTCTAGGGGGCGGTGCTCATCTCCGTTTCAAAGCCTTGGAGCCAGCGTTGTCCATAGGACACTTCCGGGTCATGTGGCCAGCATGACTCACGGAACGCCGTTACCTTCCCGCCGAAGCGGTACCAATTAATCTACTCACATTTGCATGTTTTCGAACTGCTTGGTGTGCAGAAGCTGGGACGAGCAACGGGAGCTCACCCCGCCGCGCGGTTTCGAACCGCCGACCTTCCGATCGACAGCTCAGCGGTTTAACCCGCAGCGCCACCGCGTCCCTTTGCTCCTGTATATTTGTATAAATACAGTTGTTTGTATGTCACTGACAAAAGGTTACAAAGCATGTAATACAGGATTTAAATAGCCATTCTGCCTAACAAAATTATACTCACTCATACATTATGAATTTACTTTGGAGATATCTCATACACAATAAACTCAGCACAACTTTCTCAGTTCTATATCCACATATATCGACAATCCTAAAAACATTACTAAATGAATAGAGAGAATGACTAAAACTACCCCGCCAATACAAGTTAGTAGAGCTAGTAGTGGTTAAGGCACCAGGCTAGAAACCGGGAGACTGAATTCTAGTCCCGCCTGAGGCACAAGGCCACCTGGTGACCTTGGGCCAGTCACACTCTCTCAGCCCTAGGAAGGAGGCAATGGCAAACCACTTCAGAAAAACCTTGCCAAGAAAACTGAAGGGACCAGTCAGGCAGTCGCCAGGAATCAAAACTGACTCAAAAGCGCGCACACACACACACAATACAAGTTAGTGAGGATGAAATAATTTGAATCTCGGTCTTCCACTGGTCAAGTATGGAAAAAAATTATCTACAGATTAAAAAAACCCACAACATTCAATTTAATGGAACTAACAAACAGAAGGAACAGAAGGAAACCAAATTTGTTCAACGGAAAGATGTAATAATTTAAGTTATTTCTCTGTACCAGTAAAACTTTAGATTTAACAGGGAAGTCCTGCGTTTGTCATGATTTGAAATTATGAAATACAAAGGCCTTATTTTTAATAGAAAATCCATCTTCAGGAGGTTACAAGTCTGAGTAGACAAAACTATCCCTTATTTGTCTGCTCACACATTTAGAATTCCAAAAAAGGGGGAGGGGGGCAAGCAACCCAGACAGAAAAGGAAGACTGGCAGGTAATTACAAACCAAACCCAGCAAATATTGGCCCCTGGTGCAATCAAACCATCATCTCCTAAAGCTGTTTATAAAAAGACCTAAACAGACATGCATTTGTAGAATTCCAGAGTCCAAGCCACTGTCTGATCAAGAAAGACGCATTCTTCCCAAACATCCTGTGGCATGGCTGGGGAAGGGAGGGATGTCTGCTCTTGGTGATAGGCTTTTGAAGAACATAGTATATATAAATATCTTGTTAATGCTTGCCTAATGCTTCTAAAAAAGAAAAAAGGATATGCAAGGAAGAAGGGTGTGGTTCTCAACAAAAAACAAAAATAAGACATCATTAGATGGGGAAAAGTACTTGCTACTTAAATGGAATTCACTGAAGTTTGTATCTAACACAGTTTGCCACCACATCTTCCTTGTCCCTTGGATATCTGCTTTATCACATGCATGACATATAGGAATAAAGGGTCACCTAATCAGGTTTCCATGTAAGCTACTGAACAGTTAATAGAGATGATAGCCAAAAAAATAATAGTGGCACAACTCTAATTTAAAAGCTTCTGTGAGATGGGTATACCTAAGCCACAAGGCTGTACAAACATTTCTAGGCTCTAAAGAGATTGAGCAATTCTTGATGATGGCTTGCAAACCGCAAGAGGGAAAGGCTGACTGACTCGGTATTTATAAAGTCTTACAGTTCAAACGTATTTTGTGTGTCTGGAGAAATACTGACAGTTTTATAACTGCACCAACGGTGCTTGCTGATTCTTAAGACAAAGGTTGGAGTAATACATATTTATTCTAAAGGAAGATCACTCTGAATTTAAGATGGCCCCAGTACAATAGGAATATTAGGACAGGAAAAATGCATCTGCTTCCATTACTGAAACTTTAGCAAATCTAAGACAATCCATTGTTGGTCTCCTGAATTTTAACATTTTCCTTTCCTTTTTCCTTTCCTGCCGACTTGGTTTATCCCCTGAATGCTGCTCTAACCCATTCCTTTTCCCTTTTTTGCTATTTCTCCTAGAAGGACAGAGGAAATGTTTGTGCTTATGTCTGTGCACTTGTATAAACTTGTGTCTGCATGTGTATTTCTGTGTGGGAGTGATAGGGCTGGTATTTGCAAAGGGTGAATAAATTAACTCTATAACTGGGACATCTTATTTTACAGGCAAATAATGTTAATTGGTTCTAAATCCAATGAGATTACTTTTTTTGTCATGGCCCTGGCCTTTTTGGGAGCATGGTTTCTGGCTGGAATACACTCATACAGAAACGCACGCAACAAGTCTGATGCATGCGCATCGAGAAGAAGAAATCTCCAAGATTTTTCTTGGCTTGGTAAGGTGGGAAAGCTGGGCACAGCACGGGATTTTTATGCAATCTTTTTTCTATCTAAGCTTTCTTTATTTGGGGGAGGTGCAGGAATCATCAACTTCAGGGTCATCTTCCTTTGGGGTAAATAATGTAACTTGGGGTAGTGATGTCTTACTGTTTAAATCTACATACACGTACATTAGTTCAAGCCTCATATTCCTCAGTCCATCCCAACCATCTTCTGCTAAATGGATGCTAACCTCACTAACAATCCCCAGAGGCACCTTGAGATTTTCAGCAAACTAGGTACTCCTGGACTCTTTGAATTGAGAATTATTAAAATAAAAGAGAAGTTTGAAAAAAAATTTCCCCTGCTTGGCCCACTTAAATTTACATGCAAACAAATTTAGAGAACATCTTCCATTAGCAAAACTGATACAATAATAATAAAACTAATTCTGGCAGTTTATACCAAAGTCATTGATTTTTATCTTCTTTTTGTTACAGCTAAAATACTAGCAGGAACAGCAGCACATTGTTCTATTACTCCTTAGCACAAAATGAAATGGCCACGCATTGGGCGGAATATTTAAGAGGTCACAAAGAGACCACGATTTTTTGCCCCAGGCAGAATCAGTTATAGGATAATCTAGCTAGCTGGCTATCAGGTTTATGGTCCAGCAGCCTTTTCTCTAAGGAGTTCAAGGCAGAATATATGGTTTTCTTCCTCTTGCTCCTATTTTACTCTTACTACAAATCTTTGAGATATGTTATTAACGCTAATTTCATAATAAGCATTATAGCTTATGTTCACACATACTCGTCAGATGGAATTTCCATTTTGTTCACTCTCATGTGCCAATGGAAAGATATCCCATGCTAATTATCAGCGCTTTTTGGAAAATAAACAGAATCCAAAAGCCTTTTTTTGGTTCTCCCCTCTAATTTCCAAAAACCTACATATCCATATTAATTAAATTCTGTGTATCTAAAGTTAAAGAACCAGACTAGGAATATTTATAATAACTACCTTATTCAGCAACCAGTTTGCTCCTCTGCAAGTCAATGAATGCAGTGAGCAATTATGTTCATTATACACATCCATAATATTAAAGTTTCTGTACACCAATAGCTCCTGATTTCAGCTATGTTGACTACTGCCTCTTGGCACCATTCCTACAATTTCTACAGCACCGAACAAGCTGTCAGCCTCTGTTATGCCATGTACATGATAAAGAAAATGCATAAGGCCAAAAGGTGCTAAGCAAGGTAAGGTGAATTAAAAAATGAAGTGAGAATTAGTCACACTTGCAAGGGGTATAAATCAATCTTCTCACTTAAAACTCTCCAAAACTTCTGAGCTGGCCTTACTCCTGATGGCAGAACAAAGAACTTTAACCAATCCTGAGAACTGGAAAGTATGTTTTTACAAAGGGAGGTTACACACCATAGAAGTGCAAAAAGCTGGCTTTCAAAAAATTTGCTGCCAAGATAAATCATTCTCACTCTGTTAAGTGAACTGTCATTTATTTCCGCAACACACACTTATAATGTATAAAAAATCATCTAGTGATTATGCAGCAACAAGCTTATTTGAATATACATGAACACACACAGATGCACTGAGTTCTGTATTTCATCAATTCAAAATCAAGATTCAGCAGGCTATGAATAATTAACTACTCTCAATAAGTTCACGTACAAAAAGTTTCATATGTGCTTCCCTAGGTGCCCAGATTAAACATAAATCAGAGGCCTGCATTAACATCAATAACTTGAAAATCATGTACAAGCATGTTACAATTTAATGTTTTCAATAAAATGGATATTAAAACAGACAATTTTGCATTGGCTTAAGTCACAATGGCTTTTAAAATTTACTGAATCAACACTCATTTACTTGAGAAGCCCTAATGTTAGGAAACAAATGAACCTCAACAGCAACAATATAGCAACGTTACCTTCAACGTATTTCATTTCATATAAAATGTTGGATATACAGGAGAACTATGTCAAACGAATTTATTTAATAACTGCATAATACTCTTCTGCCTCAGCAGGTGGCAGCACCTAGCTGAACTTTTCTAGGCTCAGAAGCTAAGCGGGATCAGTGCTGGTTAGTATTTGGATGGGACACTCTCAGGAAATGCCATGGCTGTATGCTAGATTGGGAAGTTGAAAAATGTACCAAAAGAGGGCAATCACAAGCCACTTTTGTACTACTGCCAAAAAAAGTATGGATATACCCATGGGATCACAAAATAAATCAAATATGCTTTATCCTAAATCAGACTATAGTATTCTTAAAATCAGATCCCCCCTTCCCTTTGGAGCCATCAACATTCCACATTATTTGGACCCAGAATGGTTCAATGCCATGTTTTATACATTAACAAAAATGACCTTATTCTGTTTTCTCCCCTTAACAATATTAAATTGATATCAGAAAGATGATGTGCCATTGCCTCATGCTAATTCATAATTGCAGGAGTGATATGAAATTAAATACAAAATTAAATTTAAATATGTAGCACAATAGACTTTCCCCTCTCAGAGATTGAAATATAGAGCTTGACTGCATTATGTCATTTATTTCTAGAACCAAAGCACATTAAAAGTAGTAATTCAATATTTCCTGCTATGTATCGGTTAAACACCAAATGACAGTTAATATAGCAGAAGGAAAGACTGGTGAAGTCTTAACTCTAGATAAACAAAATAAGAGAAATTTCTTACTTGGTTCAGGTATCACAACCTTTATCTGGAAATTAAGGAGTATTGTAGCACCTTAAGGACTATGGTCTAATCTATTTTATTCTACCAGACAAGCTTTTGTGATTTGTTAAAATAAAATGGGTTAGTATTTAAGATGGCACCAGACTTCTGTTTGTTTGCAAAAACAAACATGGCTACTTCTCTAGAAATTTGATCTAGTAAACCAAAATGAACATTGTGCCATCTACTCTATCTTTGCCCTTTCACTTATTTTTCCAGGGATGGATCTTTAATGCTTCTATGATGGGACTCGCACAGCCATTCCCCATACTTCAGAGAGTAACATATCCACAAGCTGCACTGCTAAGCAAAAGAATCAAGAGTCTGGTAGCACCTTTTCCAACCAGTCCTCCTGATGTTTTGCTACCATAGACTAACACAGCTCTCCTCTCTATGTTTGCAGATGGCATACAATTAATAGTAGCAAACAACTAGCTTCTTAGGAAACGACTTCAAGACATTAAAAGAACAATCCACGATTGGGAATGATACCTGTATTTTACCTTTTGGCATAATGTTCAACTGGAACTATAAGTATCTGAAAATGACTGCACTTCAACACTATCAAACAAAAATTTAGTTCCACACAAAACCACATAAAGTGATCATATGAGGTAATGGGAAAAAACAAATAGAAAAGAATTATTGCTACATTTAGTATGTTATCATATCAGAAGGAAACTACAAGTTATACAACCATCTAGAAACTAGAAGGAGACAGAGGAAATTACACGCTTAGACAATGTTAGCAGTGTCTGTGAGCACACTTTGCATCTTACTGAGCAGGATAAAGCTACTAATAAGTATAGTCTCTATCTTTTATCAAGAAGAATTACATAGTTAACCTATGGTTATAGCCAATAAGAAAGGTAGACAAAATATAGGGATACCTTCTAAAGGTGAATCATTTATTTAGAACATTGATATGGCTGCCCAACTCAAACAACATGACTCATTAGAGCAGCTGACATTTAATAACATCAGATACAATCTTCTGTGACCTATTCATTATTGCAACAACTCTTTCAGCCTGTATCTTCTCTGCCTACCCTACCAATTTTAGGGCTGTTAGCTGATTTCTCTAAATGTCAAAGTATAGCATGTTAGGCAGGAAACTCATGGCACACTTGCCTGACTCTGGCTTACTTGCTCTGATGGCACACCTGGCCTAGAAAGCTACCTGGTGTGGAGGATTTAGTAAGCCTTTGAATTACAAACTGAGGAGAAAAAGAGCTGGGGAACCTCTTTCTAAAAAGCCAAGAGAAGAAGATATGAACAGGGGAAGCTCATTTATCACAGATTGCAACCCCCCAAAACAAGCAAGAAAAATACTGCAGCTGACATCATGTGAATAAAAGTTAAAATAGCACATATAATCTAAGCAAAATAGGGCACTTGCTTTAAAACAGGATCCGGTCAGTATCTGTTTCCTAATTCACATATACTCTTAACCCCAGTTGGAGCAAATGAGATTGTACTTCATCTTTATTTCAATTAGTCCTGAGCTGCATTTTAAGAACATCCACATGAACAGATTTTTCTGACTTTCACTCTTTTTAAAGGCTTCTAACAAGAAGGTAGCTCCTTAAACATGAAGTGTGTAATCTTCACTGAAGGTGCTTGCACCTAGAGCCTTTGTATCGCTCCCAAAACAGATACTGAGCTGTGTGTTTCTATTGCTTAATATTCATCAGCTGAGCCAATTAATTCCTAGCTCAGCTGCAGGGTACCCAAAATTTAAAACAACAGCCTTTGCTTTCATAACAATAAAGCTCTGCAGAGCTTGTGGGCAGTCTGTTTCTCACCTGTCAGGAATGCTTGTGGCAGTTCAGCTTTCAATTCTAAGGTTTCAGTAACACAGCATTCTGCTGAAGGTCCTTAAAAAGGAAAGGTGGCTTGACAGCTTCAGGGTACTCCTTTACAAGCAATTATTCAGATTTTTTTTTGCATGGACTAGACCAACACCCACCACCAGGCTGATTCCACTTTACAACACAGCCAGAACCAATCTTGACTATTTAGAGATCCTTACAATTCTTCCTACCTGCATAGCAGCCCAGGCAAAGGGAGCTGGGATGAGAGAGACAAAACTGCATGTTTCCCTCTTCCTTTGGCAGGGGAACAGCCAGCTGCCAGGCACCAATCTGTTGCCTTTTCCCCCCTTTAAAGCTACTGCCTTTAGATGGCAGGGGAAGATAAAATTGTTATTTCTCATTGGCACAGAAGAGGGGGAAGGAAGGGATTTCTGTTGCTCCAGTACATTTCTCCCCAACCTGCGGGCAACCTCTGAGGTCCTGTTCGTGATGCCTGTCCTTAGGGGCTGTTTCAAGTGTCTATTTCAGTTCAGCCATCAGAGCAATGTGCCATCATGGTTACAGCTACTGGGAAAACTGCCTGGTTGCAAATTTGCCAACGTGCTACCAAGAAGCTTTAAATGAAAAAGAGGCCTAGACTAGGTGACTTCAATTTACTACTTTACAGAAACTACTCAGGTTATTTATGTGTTTGTTTGCAAACAGCCAAACAAATGCACATAACACATTTTGGAACCTAGAGGAAATAGTTCTTTTTTGCATGGAATGGTGGGTGAGATTCCCCCTTCCCCCTAAGGCTGGCAGTAACGTTGGACTGAGTATGGATTGAATGTGTTCTGCATTCTCCTATTACTCAGCTGAAGGGAGAGCACTGACTGGATTCTGGTGCTCCCTGCATTCAAAGGATAGTAGTATGGATGGAGAGAATGGCAGTTGGCTTCAAAACTGTTTTAGAAGGATAGAGTGGAAACAGTGACATGTGGAATTGCTTTGGTGCTTAAAGTGGAACATAAACAACACATGTTACACTTATACCATTAAATTTGGCCCTTCCATTTTCTTAATCTAGAGCTAGCTAAACTAACTACAAACGGAACTACTTGTATGGTAAGCAAGAGAAGACTTGTTCACTTGCAGCTGATGAAACACTGAGGAGAATTAGCATTAGTATAATAGGCAATCTTGCCAGGATTAAGCACAAGCATCTGTAAGATTACTCCAAATAAAAATACTCTATTTCAGCATGTAACACTTTGGGGAACTTTAGCAAAATGAAGAACATAGGAAAGATGGCTAAGGTATATTCTTCTTGATCCTAGCAACTCACAGGCATGCTCAAAGGCCTTTTTGTTCCTAACAGAACATTCAGACTCTTTAGATTTTCTACTTAGATAACTTTCTTCTAACAGGGAAAATATTCTTGATACGCATAAGGCCACAGAACTTACCCTAAAGGGTATTTCCTTACACTTTAGAGTTTCTAACAAAGAAAAGCTGTTCATTTGTCAAAATTATTATACATGATTTTGTAATTTCTCAGAATCAATAAAAACAATTTTCTTGACATCTTAAATGATGGACAACTTTTAAAAAATATCTCACTAAGCATTTACCACTAAACCACAGAACAAAGACTAATTGCAGCAACTCTCCAGCTTTAGCAGCCTCCCCACACAGCCCCAGTATTCTAGTGCAGCCACATGGAAATTGAAAGCTTCTGTTTAGATTAAAGCTATATAAACTACACCTATGCTCTAAACTGGAATCATCTTAAATGTGGTTTGTGAAAACAAGCTGATTTCAAAAAATGTAATTTGAAGTTTCTATTTACCATATCTGAGACTAATTTCCCTTTATCCACAACACGCCATGGTTAGTCTAAGAAATCTGCATCAAATGTCTTCTAGCACTGTGAAAACTACCAAATTTATTACCATATAAGCTTTTATGGGTCATAGTCATCTTCTTTAGATGCATGACAATCTACAAAAACATCTGAGTCCAGTTTGGTTGTCCTTAAGATGCTACATAAGTCTCTTGTGAGAGCTGCAGCAAATCTTTCCCCTTTGGAAACATCAATAAAGGAAGTGAACATTTCAAATTCTTCTCCCAGCCACCCCTATGGAGGAAGGAGGCACAGAGTAAGACAAACATCTTGCAGTTATAGTGTTATTTATGAACACAAGCAGAACCTCATTTTACCATTCACTCAAGCAGTGTCTGAATTTACACACTGTTTAGCAAATCTCCAAAAATATGATCATTGAGGCGCAAACAAGAGAAAACAAGGATACAGCACAGGACTATACTATTCTCCTTTAACCCTATACGTTTTGTAAGTCACAGTTCATGTACTGTATGGGATTTTGAGGGCCAACATGAGCCTCATGCATCATAAATCTAGTTGAACTCAAGGACCCATTTCCCACCCCAAGCACTCCCTTGGGATGTCACTTTGGGTCAGGCTACAAATCTCTACTGAGCACACACAATTCTACTCAGAAAGGCTCTGTGTATACAACGATATGGATATTGGTCTCTATTTGAACCTGAACTCAATGCACTCAAGTTTCAGGCTCTTGGAAAAGACATCACACATTTCCTTGCATGTGTAAAGGCTTCCTCAATACCCATGCCACATGCCTGCTCTAATAAGTATAGGGACAACACTGGGGTTTAAGCTTATCAATGCAAGAAACCAATTTTAAAAAAACAGCTGTTGTATTAGATACCTATATTTATTCTCCAATGCATTTAATTCATTTATGAAGGAGAACTCTACAAAACAAAACAAAAATCTTACTTCCTTGAACTGCACAGCTTGGTCACTCAATATGCTCCAAACTACTATTTTGGGGGAAGGGAGTGTGTGGAGTATTTGTAGAGCTGTGTATGTTTTTTTCCCCCTTCACAAAGCTAATCAGTACAATTTAGAGAGTTTATAGTTATTTGGAGAACTTTTAATCTTAAACACACTGACCACCAATCTCACCTCACTTTTACCTAAGTATAATATTAAGATAAAAGTAGAACTTAATTCTATAAACAGAAATTCAATTTCAACAGCAAAAATAGAATGGGGAAAGGGTTTGTATTACTTCAAAGTAGAAATTCCCTGCTCTAACACATGTATATGACTGAATTCTACTTTATTTGGTTTCAGTGTGTTTTTTCCAAGAATTTTCTGAAATACAAAAACCCACAATTTAACTAAGGTTGTTTGTGCTACATTCAACTCTTGCAAGCTTTACAACCATCAGTTCATTTTCTATCATTTGCCACAAGTAAACAATGGCAAAACCCAAGACAGGAATCCTTTCATCACAGCATGCTATCTTGCTAGTTACCAACAGAAGAGATTAGCATACTTAGTTCATTAAGTGTGTTAGTGGCCTTTTTCACTGAAATTAATGCAAGTGAAATACCCAAATAAAAGATTTAATGCAGGCACACAATTGCTTACATTTTCAACTTCAGCACCTAGCGAAACTATGTATTTGGAAAGGATGTTCCAAGCATACAAAGAGAAGTAGCAGCCTTAATGGAACTCCTTGGCTCTCAATTATATTTTGCTCTGAAGTTCTAAAGATCTCTCTTCCCATCTCAGTTCTGTGGTTCTATTAAAAATGTTTCAGCATTAAGAAAACACTATGAAAGGGGAAATCATGCTTCACAAAAAAGTAGGTGTCTGCAACTAAAAAAACTCAGTTGCCTTTGTCTAACAATTGTTAAAGAAACAATTGAAGACAACTTCAGGAAAGCACAGAGAACAAAACATGCAGCAAATTGAGATAAAAAGTGAAAGTTATTCTCAAGGTGAGCTCATTGTCTGTAGCAAACCTTTCTCTTTATCCACATATAATTATGATATCTAGTCCACTCTTTTGTCTGCTATAGTATGCTCTGTTGTTCCATAGGCCAGTCTTATTTTTACAGTAGTTCTACCTGATTGCTGAGACTGGTTTACTATTGTGTAACTGAATTAAATTAGAAACATCTTCCAGCTGCAGGACTTCATAAATATGATCAAATATCATAGCTGACAATAGCTTTCCATTGAGAGCAGTCTATGGTTCCAGATTTAGGGGCTCTCTCTGATATTCATTGCCCTCCAGCATGCTCTTTGACTTAAATACTCAGTTTTCCCACATCATGCTTCCTTTTTGTTACAAATCAAAACAGCAGAGCCTGATCCAGGTCTTTTGCTATCACGATGAAAGAATCAAAAGATAGTGGAGAAAAGAAGACATCTTAAAAAAAAAAGTCTACAGACTTAATAGTACAGCATATGCTTGAGTGCAAAAGGTCTAGGATTAAATCCCTGGCATTTTTATGGTAAGGCCTGGAAAGACCCAGTCTGAAATCAATTGGTCAACAATGTCAAGGTGGATGGACCAAAGGTCTGAATGGACATAAGACAATTTTTAGCAATGTCCTGCACTCCATTAATGAACAGAAGCTTGCATCTCAGAGCCTGAACATGTGCTGCCTTGCTCTTCATGTCCTTCAAGATATTTGGAGCAATTGTGACAAATCTACTTAAGAAATCTTTTTTTCAATTAAACATTTAAATAAGGGTGCAAAGAAAAGCCTAACCTATCTGGGAAAACCAAAGGAATCACCTTATTAATACAGAGTAGCAAAAATAAATCAGAAATAAGGATGGAAAGATGTCCCATTAAAAATTGAACAGAAATCGTAAAAATCTAAAATTAGTTTTCCAGTAAATCCTTCAATTGTTCCTTTAAAAGAAGAAAAGGTAGATTTTTTTCCCTGATGGAAAGTTTTGTGTGGTTCATCCCAAATTGGAACTAACTTTGTTGGAAATCTTTAATGCCACACAAAACAAAAACCAGTTCTTCCTCCAGTGCTTAAAAGCGTAAGATTCAGTCCATAAGCGGAGAGAAACTCAACTCAAATACTATCACCAGATGGATACCAGCATTAACAAGCTGAGTAAATTAGTTTTTCTCATTTTGGTTTTTTGGAAGCAGGCGTGAAAAGGCTTCTTTTTTGGCACAGTATAGGACACGAACCATATACCACTGGAAATCTCAGTGGTATATCAGTATCAGTACATCAGTATCCTCCCCAAGATATAAGTGCCACAATTACCCTTATTCCCAGTGTTCTGCTCTTTTAACTCCACGGTTACACAGCTTTAGTATCTGGGTTTTGAATAAAAGCAGCTTTGCCTGCCACCCTCCTGCTTACCTTTCACCTCATCTACCCACAAAACAACACACACCTAGTATCTGCTGACACACCTTGATGTATGTATGCATAAAACAGGGTGTGTTTAACCCAGGTGTTAAGTGGTTTCTTTCTCCTCCTTGTGTGACTAAAGCCTCATCTTGTGCAAAACAACAAATTAAAAAAAAACAAAAAAACAAAAAAGGCCCAGGAGGCAATTTCTCAAGCAGTCAACCCAGGATGCTCCTAAAGACATCACTGGCAATAAACAAACAAGCCCATCAGGAGGCTCTCCTGACAAGACTCATTCATTTCATCTGGCTGCACAAAAAAGTGGATTGTGCTAAGTGTGAATTAACTGGAAAGAGGGATTGCCAGTGGAATTTTCTTACCTGAGACCACAGAAAAGTTTGGGCTAACCCTGATTTATCATTATTTAACATGCCTAGACTTTTTTACAATTCTATAAAATTAAAGACCAATTAAAAGATACTCCCTGCCCATCTACAGAAATTATGCAAAAGGGAAAAAGAAATGAGAGCCCAAGCCAAGCCTGAAATAGTACAGGTAGACCTTGCTTACCAACTACGTCGTTCAGTAACCATTTGAAGTTACAATGGTGCTGGGGGGAAAAAAAACCAATGCCCATAATTGCAACCTTTGCAGTGTCCCTCAGTCATGTGTTCACCATTGCAGTAGTATGTGTTGTTCTGTGCCTGAGCTGTTGTTTTTCTTTTTTCCCTCCTTGCAGAGTGGAGAGATTAGAGAGAAAGGGATTACAAGAGAATAAGCAGGCACACAATGGGGAATACACATCAAAAGTAATGTGGTGGTGCCAGCAACCCCAGGTGCACTACGCAAACAGCTCAGTGTATTTCCCACTATGTGCCTTTTTAATCTTTTGTAATCTCTAATCTCTCTACTCTGGGGGGGAGGAATAAAAGAGGTCTGGCATAGGAGAAATTGCCTACAGAAATCACTTGGTTTTTTTTCTTTTTCCCCTCTCACAGAGCAAAGAGATTGCTTGAACAGGCAAGGGGGGATAAAAGGAAAAAAAAAGCAATCCCTCCTGTGCCTGACTCATTTTTTCTCTGCCCCCCAACAGCAGAGAGACTGGTGAGGAAGGGATTACAAGAGAGGCACACAATGGGGAATATACCGGGCTGGGGTAAGCATTCCAAAGGGCAGGAGAGTGAGGAAAAGGAAAGCATAGTCATGTGATTTCCCACTTAGCGACCACTTCACTTAGAGCTGCTGGTACCAATTGTTGTCACTAAATAAGGACTACCTTCATAGGCCAAAGGATGGGGCTGGCCAGGCTGAATTTGCTGTTGAATAAGTACTGGTTGGGTTCATACTGTGCACTAAGCCAAGACCAGATTTGTGTTATGACTTCCTGCAATGTGCGAACCAAGCCAATCTTCAGCTCATTTGACTGTGAGACAGAACACAGTTCTTGCCCTTAATCCATTCCATGTGTGGTTTCAGCAGCACCTTAATATTCCTGCTATTAAGGATTTCAGAAAACAGATGCTAAACTTGCCCCCCTTCCCCAAACTGGTCAGCATTTTTAATTACAACTACCAGCTGCTCTAGAACAAATATTCTTCTAGTCTACTAATTTTAATACACAAATGTTACCAGATGTCCTGCCTGGCTGTGCAGACATATAAAATCTATGCCTTAATTATACTACTGTTCTGAGGACCTGCCCCAAAGGCCACTGATTTAAATGGAACTTTCAAATAGTTCCCATCTGCCTGTTATACTTCAAATATGAAATCCTGCCTTTCGATTAAGTTAGCAGCAATACGCTAACCAAACAAAAAAGAAAAGATTGTTCGTTTCACGTATTTGCAACATTTAACCTTATTTCTGTGTGCCGTCTTTGCAGACAAGCGAAAACATATTTGGATTTTTAAAAAATGTTACATTTGAAAACACTGAATATTTGGGAAGTGTTTATCCAAACAGCTATTTTTAGTTCTTAAATCGGGAACAAAATAATGAGGGAAAGGAGAGGGATATGGGTAAGCATATAGTTAATATATCTTGAAATATATTAAACTATATATTTAAGGCCAACATTGCTTTGATAATAGTCCTACTATACCTCTAAATGGCCTGAGGTTGCCCTTGGATCAATCTACTATAGCCATACCTCTGGAGGCCACTCTTGCCCTAGGCTAAGGAACAACATATTACTCCTGAGAGGAAACCACAATCAACTGCATGTGTCCCCACCCACTTATCCAAAAGAAGGTGCCCCGAAGCTAACTCCAAAATGAATTGCTCAATTCCCACAGGCGGGGCAGAAATCCTATCTAAGTTGGCATCTAGGTCACAGCTAGGTGAAAAGCATGACTTTTTTGGGTTGAACCCAGTTTCCTGATTAAAAATTCCCTCTAAAATCTGACTGAGCAGTGTACATTACATCTGCTTTCAGAGTATTAATATTACAAACAGCAAACAAAATACACATTTGTGCACAGAAACATGGAAAAACAGTCAAAGGACCACAACCATAGAAGTAAGCAAACTGCCATCTCAGGCAGCAGATACTTGGGGAATGATCTATTCATCATTATGACTTACTATTTATTAACTCCCTCAATCTGCATTATAGTATAGAACAAGCCTGTCCAGTGGTTCCATATGCATTTGCCTCTCTTACTTTAAAAACCCATTATTATGATTAGAGCAGCCAAAGGCTCTACATGCTGTTTCCTATTTTTTAAAAGTTAGGAACACAGAATCCTCCATTTTGATTTATACTGCCCTTCAACACTAACACAAAAGAGAGCCTTGTATCTAATCCCAGCCTTTTTAATTCTCCCAAAGGCAATCTGAGAAAAAAAGCACAATTTCTTATTAGTCTGAAATCACAATAATATGCCCCACTCTGTTCTTGTCACCCTAGCAGATTCATAGAGAATTATGCTACTCTGATGTAACACTGAAGATACAAATGCATTCCTAATTCCAACCCAAATGAGGTAACTTCCACCCCAGATTAAAATTTTAATTACCTTGGCATACAAGTACTACTAAATTTATTGAGACCTGAACAGACATAAAAGCTGAGATGGAAGGCACAACTATCATCATTTAAGCTCACATATTTCAGTAGATTTTTAAGTGACAAGTTTAAGGAAGGCAACATCATGGAAAGTTGGGTAAACCACTGATTTAAGCAACCTAACTATAGGTTAGGTTATATTTAGATTATTTTACCATCTTTGAATTGCACCCTGGGGTAATAATTTACAGCATCTGGAGGCTTATTTTCCACTTTACAACTACATACTATGTCACATTTTATAGACATGCATTGGCATACTATATCTTTAACACTTTTCAATTATAAAGGAAGGAATTTCAGGCAATGAAATAAAAATGGATAAATCATGGATGTAAACACACCAAGGAACAGCTCACATCTGGGTCTGAGCTGCAGTCATCTCGCAGAGGACAGCTGGAGAAAAATCATGTGCACCTCCTGCTTAGATGTTTCAAAGAAAACCTTTTCTCCAAGCACTTGCGGTAAGTGAAAGTAGCCTCTTTGGGAAGGCCTTTGCTTTGTCTATCAAGGACAATACATCTATGATATCCTGGGTCTAGCCAGCAAATCTATGAGCTAAACCAACCATCCTAACAAACCTGGATAGAATTATAAAGAGCCAGTCTGGTTTTCACCCAACATCTTTGTGTAAATGGGATTACATGGGGGCTGTTCGTTTGGGAAACAAAAGCTGAATTCCATCTAATTAGGCACAGGGTTGATTTATCAAATGTTCTAGGGGCACATTCTTTCCACTTTTTCTTCTACTTTATCAATTATAGTAGTCATTTAGGATCCACAGTAGCCCTTGTCTATGTTGGCTGGAAATTCTAGCATTACAATCATAAAACATGTGGAGAATATCTAACTGGGAACGGCCGAGCTATACTAACAATTCAAACTGGTTTCAAACCCAAGTTCATTATCACAGGTTTTTTAGATAACCATAATGTTCCTGAAGGAATAATTCTATTACAATTTACAGATTTACGATACTCAGAAACAACAATTTCTGAGATTATTTGGGGACAAAAGAAGAAACCACAAAAATTTAATCCTCTTAGACCTGTAGCACTGACAGATATTTTTAGTGAGTTTCAGGAGAAAAAAAGCTGATAAAAATCAAGCAATAAACAGCTAAAGACTAAAGGAAGTTATCTCACTGCAAATGCCATGTAACCACTATTTTAAGTAGCTTCTGAGGTAATTGTATACCTGCTGACAGCCATTAAAAAAAATAGTTCATGGCAAGTGGGAATCCTAAACTCCTCACAGGTTGGAAGCTACTCAAGTGCTCTTATTCCTACTCCAAATTCATACTATAACAATAACACTATAAAACAACGATGCCTGCAGCATGTACACTGCATGTTGGAATGGATTCCTCAGCTTGGCCTCACTGCTTGTACGTTGGATAAAACAAACACTGACAGCTTTTTTCCATTTGTAAAGGCCCTATAGCAGCTGCGGTGATCCCACCATAAAGCAATGAATTAAGCCTGAAACCCAGCTGGGTTGGAACAGAAGCCGTCTTTTTTCTTCACAATATAGCAAGACTATCATTGTTAACCTAGGCATTATTGCAAAATATTCCACATGACACAGAGAGAGAGAGAGAGAGAGAGCACACACCACCCTAGAAAATTAGCTCCTATAAGCATGTGAATACACACACACACATGCCTGGGCTGGTTGCAAATTTCACATGTGGAGATTTGGAAATGGAATGAAAGGCAAATCAAGTTATCTCAGTAAATTCATCAACTGATAAACAATATTTATAATATACACACACTCTACAGTAAGGTTTTTTTATCCAATGTTTTTGAACTCACATTTCATGAGGAAATACTTGAAAATAATATATGTTTAATATTATTGAGGGGGGGGATCTAACCCAAAGAACAACTCCTTCTAACAGGTCACTCATATACTAGACTGATTTCTGTTTCTGACAAAAATAAAAACCAAGCTGAAGAGTTTAGCAGGATGGACACTCTCTACACAGGAAGAGGATTTTTGCTCTTGGCACACATGGAAAGAGCTGACAGTTACTTTAAAAGCAATCTTGACAAAGTATATTAGTTTATATTTTTTTAAGGGTCACAATAATCAGAGTTTCCATCCAAGCCATCAATATTAGAAGCATTATCTTCTCTGTGCTCTTGTACAGAGATCCTCAAGAAATCCACACACTATTATGCAGAGATAGAGGAAAATATGTTGATTGTCATGGATTTCTAAGGGCATTAACAAACTTCATTGGAAAGGAGCTGCAATTAACTGTTTAAAGGTAGAACCCCATAGTACATACCAACACCTGTAAGAAAACCCCAACACATCTGGAAGGAAAGGGATAAACACCTCATCCTTCCTCCCACAGGCCACATCTCAACTGCCAAACATCCCCTGTCGTAACTGCTTTTCCTCAGAGGAAGCAGCTGTCCGTTTTTTGTTACGCACATGTGTATTTAATACATAGAGGGCCTTTAAGTCTTCCAGGACTGAACTGGTGCTTCAATGTTCACGTTAATAAATCTTACTTGGACTGTCTGGAAGTACTGCTAGAAGATTAAGCATCACTATAATCAATTTTAGTACTGAATGGCCATTAAGAAAGCATTTGTACACTAGCAAAATGTATATCATGAGTAATACACTGTAAGTTTGAAAGCATCTAAAGAATCAGCCAAAATAAGTTGCTCCATCATGAAACTAAGTGTTCCAGATCAGACTTATAAAATCTGAATAGACTGGTTCCTATAAAATCTCAGGTCAGAGTTCAATTGAGCCCTATATATGTAGCAAAGCAGACCTTCTGTTTTAGGCTGATACTTCTATTGTTAGTCTGGCACTGAGTCTATGCCTTCTGATCCCATTCTTTCTTCCAAACTAATAATCTAGATGACAACATTGGGGGCCAAGAACCAGAAGGAACATTGATAAATACCTTCACATACCCCTAATATATAGCACTTGTTGGGGTATTAAACTAGAAGCAATACTTACAGGTAGACATTGGCTGTATAGCAGTTTATTTATTTGGTCATATCAGTTCCATATGATAAGAGAAATGTTTGCCTCTTATTTTCTCTCCACTTGGCTCATATTAAAGATATTTGCTAGAACTGGTAAGAAAATAGGGATTCAACATGTAATAGTTTCTAATTGCTTCATAAGTTCAGATGGTCTTAGTATTTTTCACAGTTACTATGTACACTAAATTCACACTCGATATAAATCAATATGGTCTCTAACTAGGAATTTTTCTCAAGCAAGGAAAATGCCCTGAGAGTGCAATCCTGTCCATACATATCTAAAAGTAACTCTCACTTTGTTCAATGGGTCCTATTTTCTAACAAACGTTGCTGAAGAATGCACTAAATTATTTCCTAAGATGGGGGCTAGCTTTGTAGCCCTACCAATGCAACAAAAACCCATTATGACTCTGTCTTCCATGCATGTGGGGAGAAACATGTTAAATGTGGAAACCAGCCACTGGATCTGCAAATATGTGTGTTTATGTTCAGGCTGATGGGCATATTTGGAATTCTAAAAGCATGGTATTGGTATTCTCACAAATGGATGCCACTGTTATGTTGAGAGCAGGCAATTGCAACCATTAGAAAGGAAACTGGTTGATCCACCACCTCCTCTAACTTCTCAGGATGCTCTTTATTGTCTCAGCTTCTATTGTCTTTTACTCTGGGCAGGCAATCACAATTCAAAACAAAGTTTTGGACAGCAGCCACCTACTATTTTTATTTCCCCAAAATGCCTCGGGGATCTCTGTGGCACCAAGAGGCACTCCTAGAAATGCAGATTATGCTTTAGGGCAGTATTTGCTGTGCAGCATGCAACTTCCTGTTTATTTTTTTTTATTTAAAAAATTGAATAATAGAAATAAAAGCAGGTGAGGGAGGGAGCTGGGCATGCACAGGGCAAATACTATAGGTTACTGGTGCCCACAAGCATCCTGCAAGGCCTCCTAACCTGAAGGAGAAGTTTGGGTAAGCATGTGCATACACATAAAAGCTTTGTTTTATTAATACGGCTGGCAGATAGGTCCCCAAAGGCAAGTCATTGCTCAACAAGGTTTTTCTTTTTTGAGACTGGGGTGGAGTGAGGGGCAAGGAGAAAAAGAAAAAGATGCAGCCAGGGGAAGCCTATGGCAGATGGAAGGAAGTTTAACCCCACATCTAAGAAAGCTTTGTAATTTGGATCTACTTTAAAGTAACCAAATAAACTAGTGATTGTGGTCAGGATACACAACAGAACATACTTTTAAAAGAAAAATATAAATAGTTCTGTCCTATTAATTTTTGATCTAGGAATATCTAGCTGTCTTAGGTGTTCAACTAGTGTTTTATCTCAGAAATAAACAATGGTATTCCGAAAGCAGGCTTCTCCAATTCAATGCCCTCCAGATGTGCTAGACTGCAAAACAGCCAATATTGTCTATGGTTGGCTGGAGCTGATGGAAAATGTATTTCAGCACAACTGAAAGGCAGCAGGCTGGACAAGGCTCTCTCATAGGATAATGGGATATGAATCACTCATAACAGTATCAACCAAGTTGAGTATTCCAAACAATGTATATTTCCATTACTGCTTTACACCAGACTACCTCTAGTTTTCCATGGATTTTTGTAAAGACTTAAAAGAAACCTATACTTGTATGAAATATTTTCTTGTTCATCCCTGTCATCCTTAATCCACATGAATTCCAACAGAACAGAAATTAATTCAAGAAAAGTAGACCTTTACAGAAGGGGTCTGATGTTGGATGAAGTAGAATGTTCTATCCAGACAGCTGGCCATCCTCCCACACAAGGATATAAAGATGCTTTAGAAGAGCACACTAACATTTTCATTTAGTCTTTCCTATATCCATCTATAAGTTTTGACATATAAATCCAAATACCTCCAGCTGGCATAGCTAATGGTCTGTAAGTGAAAACATCTGGAGGAATCCATACTGACATAGTCAGGAGTGATGCAGACCAGTGTGAACAATAACCTTCTTAGTATTTTTGGAAGCTCTCAGGCATATTGATACCGTAGTTAGCTCCTTCCTTCTCATCCAATTGGACACCCAAAACTATGTATATCTCTGATCTCCCAGCCTGGTTGATACAAGATTTTGAATCATAAAATGGCATATCTGTTTAGGCCTTAGTATGATACATGAAAGAAACTACTATGGTTTAAAGCCATAGTTTATGGTTTAGTGTTATGCACGAACACAACCAATGGTGGTTTATTCAATAACTCATGGTTAAACTACAGCTTATTGAAGGGGCATTCAACCTGTTTGAGCTGTGAGCACACGTTGTGGGTGCTCTCACAAAGTTGCTGTCATGGCAACAGAAACATTTTGGAAAACTTGTGCTTTGTAACTGGTTATCTATGACCTTCTCTAGCCCTTCCCATTCCCCTGTCTTTTTCTTTGTCAAATGGACAGACTTCCAAACAAAGCAGCTGTCCTCCATTTTTATTTTCTAGGAACATTTAGGACCATTGGGGATCTACAGATAGCCTTGGAAATAAAAATTATGCTGGAGACTACACTTTGCTTTGTACTGTGCTACCTTCCCAATTTTTTTTAATTAAAAGATTTTAAAAAGAATGTAGAAAGTCCAGTGGTATATAGCAGACTTCCAGGAGGGAATCTGCAAGCAAATTAGCACATCTAGATGCCATACTGGAGATTTCAGGTTTATTACAACGCACAAAAGCAGCCAGAAGATGTGTTCACAAATTACATCAAAAGCTAAAAATAAACTACAATATGGCTTAATGTGATTATTAATAACCCACTATTGCATGTATAAGTGGAAGGGGGAAGATATGAATATCTCCATTGCACCTCTGTAAATGTAAAAATGGGGAAGGGAAGTATAAAATATTAAAATATAAGAAGTACAGCTAATTACATAATAGGTAAGTAAACACCCAGGCAGGCATGTACATGAGTGAGTCACTTGCTATATTATGCACATAGAAAATGTTTAAGCTGAAATAGTGACAAATGAGACAAAGATCCTTTTTTAAAAAAAATTCTGAAGCAGCTGAAAATAAAATGTTTCTGCCTCTTCTCTGTTCAGTTCATTGATAATAAATGACCAACCTGCTGTGCCTTGCCATAACACTTTTATCTTCCTTAGAGTAATACAAACACTCCAATCTTAGCAACTTATTACATTAAAATGAAAATTACAGAAAGAGTTTTCAGTTGAAGAGTTTAATTAAATATCAGCATTTGACAACACTAAAAAATACATTTGCATTCCTTTTTAGTAGAGAAATATAATTGGAGAAGTTTGTTTTGATTTATGAAATAAATGTAAATAAAAAGTAATTTTTAAAATTTATTTCATTTTATATAGTTATTTATTTCAATGTATACTTTTAAAGAATCTAGGTATGAATCTAAGTGCTTCTGTATCTACAATATGGGTTCCACTTTTCCTTTTTTATCAAAAGCCACACTGGAGGATTCCTTGAATTTCCAGAATAGCACTTAGTGTCATCAAAGGCCTTAAAAGTCCCGGAACATGCATATATCAGCCTTCTAGAGAAATGCTACAACGATAAAAGTAAGGTTTACACAGTCACTTTGTCTTTCAAAAAATCCATTTGTTTTGCAGCATTTTTCTACAGTCTCTCAACTGTTTACCGGACTTAAGCGTACATTCACAAGCAAAGACTTCAGTTCATTTATAACTCAGATCCTGAATTACTGAGTCTACTAATGTTGGCTGGGATCATACATTGCACTAAACTCAGGTGCATTTAGCCTATTTCTGCCGTTCATTCCTCTCTGAGTAACATGATGAACTAAAGGCTATGGGTTATTATGATTAAATAAAACAGGTTCCATTAAGACCAAAATAAATCCTGGTTTAAGCTTGGTTTACCATCCTAGAATGTTTAGCTAGCATAACCACCCATGCAGATATCCTATTAAGATAGCCCTGCCTAGTTAGCTCCCTACTCATACAAAAGGAAAAGCAAGCTATCGAGATGTTCACGCAATCACTCATTTGTGCTAGAATTTAATCAGCATTTTGGCCTCTCATTTGATATGAGAGCATACCAAAACCTGCAGCAAAATTTGGCTCTTGTTTCTTTTTTGCCCACCACTAATGATAAAACGTCATGGCCAAAAAGGTTGTGTCTAACAGCAGATAAATTCATACACGCTGAAACTCACTAGCAGGCATAAAAGGAACAAGCCCAAAATTTAGTATGATCAGCTGAAACAATAATCCCTTCTAATGTCATCTGTAAGTAAATTCTACTAATTTCAATGAGGCTTATTTCAAGACTAGGGCTACCAGGTCTGGACTGTAAAACTACAGATGGCCACTAGATGGCAGGAATGAGTTGAGTCTTCTCAACCGCTTTGATCCCATCTAATGATCATATGAATTTCTGCAGCACCAATCTGGAAGCCCCATGCACAACACACAGTGACTTACAGTTGTAATCTTACGGCTACCCTGTAAATCATTAGATAAGAACATGGCTCACATTTTGGCTGTGTTTGCATGATTCCCAGGACTAAAATATTTGGAAAAACAAGCTCAGGTAAGTGACTACTGTATTGCATTACATTATATATGACTCTTTAACCAAGCTCCATGGTTAAATCATCATTCTAGTTTTCCACAAATCAAGAACTGTAAGCTATGATAAATCTTGGGGACCAATTCTGCCTTCCTGATATCCAATATATCCATTGTGGAATTGGATGGCACAGTAAGCTACAAACATTAAGGAGCCATGCATGACAAAAGATAAAATGTTGCTACATGTGTGCTAATTAAGTTGAGTTTTTTAGCCTTATGTGTTGTGAGAACACAACCTTTGGGTCACAAAAGATAGTTAGATCCATGAACATTTTTGACTTAGTAGTTGGATTCATCTCCTGCCAACCTAGCAGTTCGAAAACATGCAAATGTGAGTAGATTAATAGGTACCGCTTTGGCGGGCAGATAACGGCGTTCCGTTCAGTCATGCCGGCCACATGACCACAGAAGTGTCTACGGACAAACGCCGGCTCTTCGGCTTTGAAACGGAGATGAGCACCGCCCCCTAGAGTCGGACACGACTGGACTTAATGTCAAGGGAAGTTGGATCCATAAGTCACAGTAAACTATAATGTGCTTGTCTGATTTTGGCTTAGCGTCATACCACTATGGTTTGTAAAGCATGGCTTATAGTTTAGTACAATGTGTGAACCCAAACTGTAGTTCATTCAACAAACCCTATTTATAACAAATCATTAGGCTTCCAAAGAGAAAAATAATCTTCAGACAACTCTAGTCACTAACACAAAATTTATGCTCCCTTCTAAGAATTCGTATCATTTGTTGTTAGTATTAGATAAACAAAAATGCACTTAACAAGTTATGGATCTGTAAAGCCATCTTCAAAGCAATCAGAATGGATCATCTTCATCTTTCTAGCAAAACTTGGCTCAAATTTCCTGATACAAATATGAGCAGTCCTATTTTTTTTTCATCAACCATAGTTCAACAAAGTTAATTGTCTTGGCACATGCCCTGAGGTTGAAGAGTTATGTTTGCTATTCTTCTTAGCACAAAGCCCATACTTCCACAGCAAACTTAATACATGATGTAACACAGAACCAAATATACAAACATCTTTATTTTGACTGATGTCTCAATAGATTTAGGTTCCAAATTGTCCAACTCTTCCACAAATGTATAGCCCTACAAAACAACAGTTCCTAGGCAAGATACATGCACTTAATTGCATTTAAAGTACTCACAAAATCTACAGTTAAATAGAATGCAGTAGATTTCTATTCAATATAACATGAGCAGGAACTGCCTGCAAACTCCTACCATTCTCAAGCTACAGACAGAAAATTAAGTTCCTGTTTGAACTTCTGATTACTTTAAAAAACAGAATGGGGAAGCACTCCCTCTTTGTAAATTAGAAGCTTGTAAGCTAAGTTGATTTATAATCAGAAGTTTAGAGGTAAATTTCACTGGAAACAGTAGGATTTACTTCCAAATAAACATGCTTAAGTATGAGCTGCACATCCTTAAATATTTTTAAAGCCTACATTGTGTTAGATTGCCTGCAACCTTTATTGAAATTCTCATTGTTATATTTATAGTCAACCTTCAGGGTCAGACCATGGCCTATCCAGTCCTGCAATCTGTCTTTCATAGAAATATCTAGGATGGTTACATACAAGACACACAAAATATCAAGTAACAATAATAAGCAGAGGAAAATGATAATAGAAATGTATAAAAACATCAACTCCAGGGACATTTAAATCTCAGAAATCTAAACTATAGGATCTAAAATGGAAGAAAGGAATATCTTTCTTGGAAGGAATATCTTCCTCTAATACCCAGAAGACACTGTATAAGGTGGCCACCACATGGATCTTCTTGGAGAAGGCACATCATAAACTGGATGTCAGAGCTGAGAAGACTCACAACTGAAGCCTACTAAAGTTCACCACCATTAAGAATTAAACATCTGAACACACATTGCCTGGAACTTTGAATAAAAAAAGGAAAATTGGTTCTGACAAACAAGCTATTTTTCAAAGACAGCAGTTCTGCCATTACTTTTTGTCGCTTAACCCAGTAAACTTGTGAAACACAACTGAAAACCAGTACATTGGAACTTAGCATCTTCACCTGTCAACCTGGAGACATTTCTTGAACTTTGAGAATTCCAAGGTAGCGAGCCATTTCATAAATCCATTAGTTTGGCATGCTTGCAGTTTCAACTCTCCATGCAAAATTAATGATTTTGTGATTGTTAGCATCTGCAAAGAAAAGCACCTTATCAAATTGCCATGCCACAGGAGTATATAGTGTGGCCTACACTAATATTTGTTAATAGCTTTTTCCCATCTAGCACCCTTAGAAATTCCCTTTAGGCATTTGCCTGAACATGAAAGGACATGAAAGTCAATGAAGATTGAAGCTCCACCCCTCATTTCCATTAGTTAACCTCTCTAGGTAGACCAGACCCAGAAAACCCAAATTGGCTATAACAACAGAATTTTGCAAGACTGATTGTGCTGTACCTCCTCCTCCCTCTTATAGCTCAGCAAATTAGGGAGGTGTCTGCATGAGCCACTTCCAGATGTTATCTGACTGATCTGGACTTCAGCCCCTTTTGCCTAGACAACAACTTCTGCATATCTCCATCAAGGTCATCTTTCTTACTCTCTACACCATGCCAGGAGGTATAGGGGCATTTTGCTTGCTTTTGCTTGAAGACAAGCATGCTTTCCTTCTCCATTATGCAACCCAATGAACAAGGAAGCAATGATGAAGTTATCTACAGGAATTAAACTTCCGATGTGATTTCAGTCACCCTAGCCTACCACAGGTTAATATTGTGAGAAAAGCAGCAAGAAATGCTAAATGTGCCACCTGGATCTCCTCTACAGAAAGCAGTCTATGAATCTAAAAAATAAAGGAAATAGCTAAACTGGTGAGATAAAATATACAAAAAATTCAGTTTTAGGTATATAAAATTCTGAACAAGTCTAAACATAATTTACTCAGGTTCTTGGTAAATCTAATAGCTTTCTTTGTTTGTCCCACTCCTGGTGTTACTGTCACAATTTATGGACCTGACTGTATGTGGCAATTCTGAAAGGCTTCCTGCCCTTGCATTATAGATATCTTCGGATAACTGAAGGCCAGGAACTGTGAGTGTTCCCAGAGTTTCACAAGGAAAACATGAAATCAAATTAAGATTTCCCATTTCTAAAATCTCTTCTGTGGGACTGTACACTAGTTTCTCTGCAGGAACAACACTGTATTATAGAGCTGGTTAGGGAAAAAGACACCCCAGCATTTCTCACTTCCTTCTCACATTCTCTACCAGAACTGCAAAGGTAAGTAACTTGTTTCTTATCCCTGGGCAGAGAAAAGGGGCACTTGAGAATTAAGTCGTCTTACATGAAAAGTATTTCTTATGCCCAACACAGCATCCATGCAACTAAGCTTACCTCAGAGGTGCATAAGAAAGAGCCACAATTTCAGAAGCTGCAATTACTTTCCCGAGCAAGGTCACAACTTCACCATGATGTGATATAAATGGAGGGCCATGCTCCCTTGGGAAGATGAGAAATCCCAAACAGGCATGCAGCACCAGCCTCAATGCAATTGGCCCTTCAAGCTTCCCAACAGACAGAGTGACCTGCAGCCACTGCCAGGACTAACTGGCAGACCCTGACATAAATCCCTACCCATTCCTCACCAGGTTTTTTTCCCCCAACAACCAATGCCACAAGCCATTTCTTATGCCTAATACAGATGTAAAAAGCATGTGATTATTTAGAGGACTGAATGAACTTGTGAACCTTTTCTGATCCTTGCAATCCATAATTCAATGGCCATCCACATAATTGTGATAGTATCTGGGGACTGGGTTAGATTATAAATGGTCAGGATGCTAGAATTTTCACACCCCTGAATTTATTGTTCTCTGATGGCAATTTACCCATCTTCCACACTAATGGTTCACTTCAGTAGAATAGGAAGCTGATACCAATGTTAAATTGAATGGTCAATGTTTATGTAACATTGTCCTTCACATTTCCAGAGAAGTTAAATGTAAAGATGTCAAAAACTCAGTGATCTGGGAATCCTCCCAGTTCTGCTTCATGAAATGTACTTCCAGAAACTGCCCAACTGCCCCTGGAACAGCATCATCAAAAGAAGGTTCAGCATGGTCCAGAGGCAGAAACATGTTTTGGAGTTCTTAAGAGCACTGTATTCTTAAATCTCTGAATTCTATATAACCCTAGTGAGTTGTAAAAAAGAGATCCATATTTCAAATTCATCTAAAGCTATGACCCACTGAGCATGGTAGGTTATACTTCTAAGTAGATGATATGCAGAACTGTGGCATTAGTGATGCAGAAATTCTTTTTGAAGATTTTCAAAACTTTTCGGAGAATATAAAAACTCACCAAATTTTGGATATTTCATTGAATATACAGTATATTCACTGTGCACTGAAAACTTAGCTGGAAATTATCATGGAGTGATGCAAAGCAAAGGTTTTGATCACATGCGGTCCATGTTTTACCACTGCAGGCTCACGAGCCCTGGACAATTTCATTAGGAAAAAAATTAGTGACTGTTACTAATCTTCCCTTTATTAGAGACTTCCCCTTAGGCTTCAGTTAAATATTGATTAACTGTTTCTCATATAATTGTTCAACATATCAAATGTGGCTAATATTTAAGCTTGTCATTCAATCCACCATAGAGATATGTGTTTATGTCATGTACCTGAAATTATTGATGTTTGTTAGGCTTATATCCTTTGAGAAATTCAGAGTTTAATCCCATTTTATCCTCATACCCATATTATGAAAGAGAATTAAGTTAAGTGGAGAGTGTGTGATTGTTGCAAGACCACTTAAACAATTTAGAATTTGAATTCAGGCTCCCCTAGTTAAATCAACTAAGTCTGGGAGAAGATATTTCCTAACGAACTGAAGTAGCGGTCAAGTTGTTTTTAATATTCACACATTATGCAAGTACATTGTAGAGAAGAAAACATGCTCCAGAAATCTTTAAAATTACAGTTGGATATACAATAGTATAAGAACATATGCAAAACCCAAGCTATTTAGGGCTCTGCAATCATAACCATCACTGTGTTCATACCTTGAACTAAGTCATGGTTTGTTTTAACTATGATTTACAGAAAAAGCCATAGTGGTTTACGTTTGCATATAATAGGTTGTAAATCATGGTTTATAACCAGGTCCACATCACTCTCATGCCAAAGCAGATATATCATATGATCCTTATGAAATGTGTGCATCCAGCCTTTGATTTGTATCAGGAATGCTACTGGAATTCCCTGAAACCTGTGGATCAATTAAACAGTTACATTCCAGAGGTTCAGTTCTTTCAGAGTATGAGCTGCTGAATTTTAGCCCCAGATACAGATTCCAAGAACTCTTAAGGGGAAAAAAAATATTACAACTATATAAATGTGAATTGTGATAAACTGAACATGCTTACAGAATTCATACAGTCTCCCAACCTCCCCAGATTCTATCCCACAATATATAAAACAAGCTTGACCACACTTAAGCAAATAGCTCAGATGCCAAGCCATTCTATTCAGCCACAGATTAAATGACTGAAGAACATAGCCTAGATCCATCAAAATATATTCCGAAACAACTCTGGTGCCACAGGATACTCTTCTTAATTAGGAGGGGAAAAAGGTAATGCTTATATAAATGTTAATGCCCAGTGCAGGCCTTCTGGTACTTGAATTTTATACTTTAATCATATAGCTATTCCTCTATAGGAAGTTTCAGTCGGGGAGAATATTTACTATTGTATGATATCCAAAGATCGCATTTGAATGAAGAGATCTTTTTCCAAGTACTATTATTTCACTGTTGTCCTGCCCTATTACAAAACCTAAGTGCAGGTTACTGCACTGCTTATTAAGATATATAAAACATCATAAAAAACTCCATGCAACCTCCATAGATCAATATAATTCCCAGCTATTTAGGACTTGACCACTATTTGTGCTTGTAGTAATAACTACAATTTCATTTAAAATGCATGCTAACATTAAAAACAGGAATTACACAACACTTTTTCAAAGGCTCTGGATGAGTTGTGGCACTCTCTATATAGCTGTGCTTTCCAATTTCTGCATCAGCAGGAAACATGGGTTTTCATTTGATAAAACAACTTAGGTATATTCGAGCATCATCTCACAACATTATTAGTCCCCAATATATCATATTTCCAATTTCAAACCTACACTTGATATAAACTTCACCATACAGACTCCAAGCCAGCCAGCAACAAAAACAATGCATACAATGCCTACATACATTATTTTTCCCCATCACTAAATTCTTCCACTGAGAGAGTAACCAGATGACTGCATATGCCCAATTTGCAAACTGGTTACACAAGAATATTATGACATTTCATAGGCAGGGATGCAAGCTAGTTTACATGTAAGTTCAATCATATGTGGACAAAATATTCTCTGAGTACATCATAATGTTCTGACATCCAATCCCTCAGCCACCCCTTTTTGATGAACAAAAGCTTCCTCCAACTACTCTAACAAACACATTTTCTCTTTTGACTTACAACAGCAATCTTCAGGGCAACTGCGGCTTTGTAATTTTGAACAAAATATTAAGTATTTGTGAAAAGATGGAATCAGAACAAAACAGATTACTGAGCAGGATGGCTTAAATTGAGGCCAATGTCATGCAAGAAAAGAGAACATAATTAACAGGTGTGGCCATACCTGGGCTCCTAATATACCGTCATTAAATTTCAGAGGATGCATTTAACTACAATTAAAATTTGTTACAAAATTCTGTTCTTTGTGGCTTCATTTATGTGACATAACGATCCCATATATTTATCATGTGGCATCAGATCTGTGCCAACTCTTAGCAACCACATGGTCCTTATAGAAGCAGGATGATCTGTCCCCAAGCATATTTTAGCTTAGTGAACTATGCAAACCCATCCCAAATGTTCCAATGTGCTACACAAGCTAAAATGACTGGGTTGGGGGAAAAAAACCAGTTAAATTAACTATGAGCAAGTGTATCACACAGACACAACTATAGGTCACCAGGGAAAAAGAGTTAAGCTAATTTTTAAGAACCAGAACACACTTTATATGCATGGACACGAGAAATGTGTCTACTATGTTTTTGCAAAACAACTGGGGCATACAGAAAAGCAATCATCTTTCTTCCCTTCAGGAAAAAGTTACTTTCATAATGAAGGTGTCTGCAGAGAGGAAGCAGTTTAACCTAAGCAGGTCAGACAGCCAGAAGGGCTCCAGTATTACCTCGTGGGAAGGTGAGGGCGCCAAAAGGTGGAAGGAAGCACCAGAGCTATGCAAATACTTGCTACACCTGTTCGCCTAGCTAGTACCATGCTGTAGAGCCGCTTCCTCTTTCAAACAGCTAGCCCCTTCACAAGCCCTTTTTCTCATACACGTACCCAGTCTATACGACCCGCCTAGAATTTTGACGTCACAGAAGAGTGGGAGGGGGATCTGGAACTTGAGGAGACTAAGATTCCACAGCGTCCAGCCAGGCCCTTCCCTTTGTGACGTCAGAAGATCAACAAAAACTTGGCCCCGACTAAATGGCCTGGAACCAAGGAACTCGCATTGACATTCCGCTTTAACCTGTTGCTGGCGCTGTGTAAAGGATGCACTAAACCACCACACGTAGTTGCAACCGGCAGGAGGGTCCAAAGTAGCAGCCATACTTGCGATCGCCAGTCACTGCAATGGCAGAACAGTCCACCTATTCTTATCCCTCCTCGCAACCTGCCCCCCCTCGCATTTTTTTTCAACTTGACGAACTTGTATGAACACCGAAGATGTCGTTTTTCTCCTCCAGTAGAGCTTCTCCATTCGGAGTCACGCAAGAGGAGTGACACCCCTCCTCATTTTTTCAGTAAACTGCGTGAGCAGAGTTGCATTGTTCATTCGTGCAGACGTAGAATAGCTTAAGACAGGTTTTTGGCGTCTGTGTGTGTATATATTTTAACGCTCCAGATTCCCCACTCCCTTTCTGCTTTGTTTCAGTACACGGGAAACATGCGCAGCCAGCATGTTCAGTCGATTTGCTACATAAACACTTCTCTTGACAAAATACTTTCAAGTAGCGTACTTTGGAGTCTCAATTCCTCTGCAATGCGGTTGTATTTTTAATTCAGAAATTTGTTGGAGAAATGCTTGAAGTTGCCTTTTATTAGCTGGCCTCTTTCTCCCAAATACGTTTCAAGACTGCTAAAATAGCCCATTATGACTTTATGAAATATTTATTGAAAACAAAGAGGAAGGGTTTGGAAAATGATCCATCCCCATTCCTAAAACACAGAGGCCTCACAAGAGAATACAACTTTGTGTCAGTTACAACAGTTTTTTCTTAACAACCTATTTTTATTCAATATTTCGAGTCTTTTTTTAAAAAAATCGTCAGGTCTACAGTATATTAGGCTAATCTACTCTGTTGCTACAAACTTGACGTTAATTCGCCATCCCGATCAAAGCGTAGTTGGAGCCAAAGAAAAACTCAACATAATAATTTCTATACAGTTGTAAGAATATACATTTTCAAATTTTTAATGCACCGTTCTTACTATTAAAGGTACTTCTCTATGGGCATAAAAATCAGTCAAATGCAGAGCCATTTTTTGCTACCAGTACCTCCAATGCTACCAGGCCTTGCAAGTACATTTCTCGTAACATGCCCAACTGGTTTGGCTTCTGCTGCAAACCCAGTAAAGCAAACGATCATACAGGCTAGAGTTGATAGATTAACATTAAACTCGCCGTAGCTAGACATTAAATTTCAAGTTTACACTATCGTTGAATAAGCATGGTGCCTTCTCAAACCCCTAAACATATTACGTGATTCTTTGCATGCAAAGAGAAATATTAATCTGCTTGAAAAAACAGTTTAGTTGCATTACGAATTGCAACCCCCAGCCTCGCGTCTTTCATCTCTTAAAACTCGATTATGACTGTGTAATTTGAGATCAATACATTTATTCACTTGAGGTATCACAACACGAATCTGGTTTCTAAACCAGCTTTTTCAAATAAGAGGGCTTTTGAAATTCACCTCATTCCCAACGAACGGAATAGCCAACATTTCCAGGCATTCTTTAAAGCCATCGTTAACTTGACATTCACGGACATTTCCAGAAACCAAAGAGACAAATAGTACGGTACAACCACTTACATATTTCTTTTGAATTATATTCCTCTTGGGTCTTTCTTTGCTCATTCTGATATCCGGATTCTGATTGCAAATGGGGGCAAATGCTTCATGAATTAAAAGCCGCAACCAATTTCGAGGGGGGAATCCTTTTTTTGTTTGTTTGTTTCTTGTTTATAGTGGTTTCTTGTAATCCGATTTTCTTCGCACACAATGCAATTCTCCGTGCAATAAATCCAAAATATGTTGGGTTGCGAGGTCAAACAGAAGAAAAAAGCCAAATCCAAAGCAAACCACCAAAAAAATCACTTTAGAGAAACATTCATAATGGAAATTTTACACCCTATACACAAAAAGACACCCTTGTTGTCCCCCTTTTCTCTTTCTCAAGCCACCAAAGCGATCTGTAGGCCTGTAGTGTCCGAGATGTAGTTTACATCTTGAAAAAGGTGGGGGAAAGGATTAAAAGGGGATTTTTTTTTTGTAATGTTGGAAGTCACGTTTCAAGTGCTGCAGCAGACAACTCGAGCAGCGGCGAAGGCTGCACACATTGATTGTATGAGTCGCCTCTTCTTCAGTTCCCACACACACATATACAGAGACAGACACACAGACAAGTAATGAGGGCGGCTTTCCAGCAGCAACTTTAAGTGGCCCAATTCTTTAAAAAATATTATGTTATGAAGATAGACAGGCAGGCAGGCAGACAGACCGGAGGGGGGAGGAAAGGGGGTAAAGAAGGACTTAGGGCTTAGCCTCAATTCTTAACGTGGTACCAGCCGCAAAAAAGATCACTCTCGGTGCATCTCCGCAGCTGCAACCCAAAGGATCCCGGTGCACTGCAGCCTAAGGAACCCAGGGCAGCCTTAGTCTCCTTTCGCCCCGGTACACGCACTCCTGGTGGGTGCTCCAGCCGGAGGCACCAAGTGCAGCTCCCGCTGCCCAGCGAGGAATCCTGGCGAAAGAATTTGAGGACAATCCCTGCGTCCACGACACGCTCTGTCGCCAGCTCTTCTCCTTTCTGTGTCTGCAAAGCTCTTTAATTGTCCTCCCTTGCCCTCCCCCCTTGCCTGGCAAGCAAACGCAGCTTCGTCCGGCTACATCTCCCGCTATCTCTGAGCGCAAAGGCGAGCGAGCGAGCGAGCGAGCGAACTCCCTACGACTCAACCTCGCATGCAGCAGGAAGAAGAAAAAGAAGCAGCTTCGTGCGGTGCTTAGAATCGTCCTTGCTCTCTGGGAAAGTTGCAGCCAGCCTTAGACAAAATGGCTTACAATGAAACTACAGATCCCAGGCTGCACAAGGCGCGCAGCTGCATTAGCGACGCTCCGATTGGACGCCGGGATTGTCCTCGAGGCACCTTTCTTCCACCTGCCCCGCCCCTTGGGGTGCCATCCTGGGCTTAAGCGGAGGCGGCTTTTTGCGCCAGCCTCGTCAGCGCGTTCGTTCCGCGGTGATCTTTCGTGCGTTGGCTCATAGCTTCAGTGGGGAGGCGTGCGGGGGGAGGAGGAGAAGAGAGGTCGTGGCGGGTTTTCCCTCTCTCCGTTTCCTAATGCCATTTATGTGCGATTCAAGAAAATAGAGTCCTCTGGCGTAAAAGGGGCGAGGGGATCGGAAGCAGAGCGGAGCTTCTCTTTAAAACAGACATTTGCAGGAGAGGGGGTTGGAAATACCTGTGGCTGTGGAAGGGGCGGGGGGAGCCAGCATTGGTATGGATGGTGGGTTAGGGACACCTTTCTATTATCGTTGATTGGAAAGAAACCAAGGGCAAAAATGGTACGGGTGCCTATGCGAGAGGAGATTCCATCAGTGGTGGATGCGTTTCCAGTTGAGACGGAGCGATGGGGGGGGGCGGGATTTGCAATCTGAACATATCTATTATTGACCGGAAATAAGCCCTGCCCCCACCTTCAAGGGCATTTACTCTCAAGTAAGGGCTCCTGGGATCACGCTATAACTCGGGCAGAACAGATGCAGCTGAAGGAAAATGCTTCGAGAAAGCTGTTTCTAAGAGAAGGGAGCAAAGGAGCGCCTTTTAGATTCAGCTTTTTCCTTTGAAAAGCATGGATAAATAGTTTTTTAAAATAATAATAATCGCATCTATAGAAAAATAATTCAGGTAAATTATAAGCTGGACAGAAAATACTTCTTGCTGGACAGAAAATACTAAGGAGTCCTGCTCTGCTTTCCAGCTAGTGTCACCTCAGGACAGTGAGCCTGGTTTGTAGAAAACTTGCTTAACGTGTCTCCAAGGTATTTTAAGGTCATTCCCCTCCCCCTGTCCTTTCTCTAATACTGTAGGAAACCCGCTGCACCAGATTACTTTTAGCTTGTATATAGCACTAGCGAGACTGGTGGGAAAGGGCAAATTATAGTGACATTACTTACATAGAAGTTTTCTAAGCATTTTTCTCTGTTATACTGCCAGATTTAACATGTTGCATAATAGTCTCTGATTAAAAATAAACCAATAGCAGGGTTCTTGAAAGCAAAGGGATTTTAATACATGTAACAGAATTTAGTGAGGAAATAGTTACAGTCTCTTCCTTTTTTCAACAGTGGTGAATTCTGTCTTTGTGCACCAGTTAATCTTTATAGGGCATGTTCAGTTAAATCTCATGTCCCACTTCTTTCCCTCCCATCTATAAAGTAAAAGAATTGCTTAAATCTCTCTGGCTGAAATCAGTGGAACTTAATACAAGAACATTTTGGAAGAGTTATGTCATACTATTAAAATAGATATAGCCTGTTAAATATGCAAGTAATTTATTTTAAAGAAATAAATCAAGAGTGGGGAAACTGTTGGCCCTACAGATGTTGAACTGTAATCCAGCAGCTCCAGCCATCATAGCCAGTGGTGACAGCTGCTTAGAACAGTAATTCATATCTCTATCCCTGAAAAAAATAAAATGTTGAAAAGCAAAGTATTAAAGCTTTGAAGTAAATGAATGTAGCCAAGAGAAGTAACAGCCCTCCTTTATGTATCTCATGTCATGAAAATCAAAGATATTTGGGTATGTTCAGTTCTTCAGAGAACTGAGCTTCAAGGATTATACATGTTCTTTCCATATATTTGCCATGAAAGATAACTTATGCTTGAGGGACAGAAAAGAAACTATATTGATTTTTACAACTCATAATTTAAAAGACATACATTAAATATATATAACAACATATATCCAATTTTTTAAAAGTATCCTTTTGTATATTAATTAGCTGCAAAGTCTATCACAGTGGCAGAAATAGGAAGCTAATCAAGGTAACTGAAAAGCCTTTGGGAGAAGATCTGCTTGGTTTGGAGTCTAAAAACCAGCAAAGAAAATGCCAAGTGAACTTTTTGTAGGGAAGGAATTCCTCAACTTTAGTTGTACAACAAAGATGGTCTTGCCCTGTATCACTAGACTTCAGACAGAGGGCAGGCACCAAGTAGAATTTCAAAGGAAGATCTTATCACATGGTTAAGTCATAGAAAAACAGGCATTCCTTAAGGCATTAAAGGCCTTGACTAGTTAATGGTTGAGGTTGGATTACTTAAGGATTTTAAGAGTTGTCCATGTTGTCTAAGGAAAGGCCCCCCCCGATGTGAGCTCAATTCCTACTGACTGAATGGACACATCCTTACAGCCTTCTTTTCAACAGTGTGATGGTTTACCTTCTTCCAGAAGTTCAGTTTTTCTTTTTTTACTTCCAGGTTTAGCTTTTAGTCCTGGTATTTCTTGTTGGTCTTCTCGCCAACTACTAGCCAGTTCTGACCGTGCTTACCTCTTTGAGATGAGCCAAGGTCAGCTTGGTGCTGCCACTTAGCTAGGTCAAGAATTAATGCAGCACTTTCAGATGGGTTCACAACCCAATTGATACAGACTCATAGCAACCATCTAGTCTATTATGTTATCCATTTCACTTTTTACAGGGTGATGATGTGGATATCATGGTTGAAAGGGGCATGGTCATCCACTAGTATACCGGCAAGTTATACATGCAGCAACAATTAGTCCCAAATGCAGTTCAGCCAGATTGAAGCCTTGGACCAATCCTGTCTGGACTCAGAAGTGCATTACATCTGGCCTGGTTAGCACATGGAGGACCCTAAAAGAGGTTTTGTTTGTATGGGTTATATTTATCAATATTTATTGTATCAAAAATTAAAATGACATTTGTAGAATATTTATTTATTGAACCATGTAAAAATAAGAATATTAAACCCATTAGATATTAACATAAAATATTTTTCATGAAAAAACCCTATATATTTTAGCAAATGAAAAAATAATGAGGAGAGTGACATTGTTTTAAAATTTTGCAAATATATTCAACATCAGGCAAATAATTTTGATTTTATGGACCCCTGAGGGGGTCTTGGGGGACCCCCAGGGGTCCTCTGACCACATTTGAAGAAACAATGCTCTAGACTAAAGTATCTCAGAGGCTCTCTCACAAATGACATGAACAGGGCCTTCTCATTTGTGGCATCCTGGTCTCTTCTGTGAGAGGCTTACCTGCTATGGTCCTTACAAGCACCAAGCCAGTGCCTTTCTTTATTTTTTCCAGGATTTTTAAAGATATGAAATTCTTTCACTGCATTTTAAATATCTGATTGTCCCATATAAAGAGGAGACCTTGCCATATTCCTCTTGGGTTTTCTTTGTTTTTACTGGTGACTTAATTGCAATCTTTCTGACTTAGCTACCAGATTGCTACAATACTATGGCAGGGTTAAAGTTCTCAGTGTTGTGCAAAATACACCTTGATCCTAACTTTATAGGCTGAAATAAACTGGTGCTAGCACTCTGTTTCAAGAATGATCTGATCAGTATTCTAAACGCCTCTTGTCCTAATAAGCAGACTTAGAAAAACACATCTCTCTTGTGATTAGCCATCCATATAAAGATTTCAATAAAACAAACAATTTAAGTAAAAAGCCTGATACACTCATGAAGCATTCTCTTAAGCCAATTAAAGAGACTAATTGTAGTAGGCCTCAAAAAGTGAGTTAGCAAATTTATTCTAATGAGGAAAGTTAAGAGGAGGGACAGGATGTGAACTTGCTGCTGGAAAGGCAATCTATGCAGTCTTGAAATTTGGCAAACCATCTAGTCTGATTTTTTTTTTCATTCAAAATAGCAAAAGGTGCTGAACAAGCCGGCTAGTATGTCATTCCACAGGGCTGAATCCACTGACTTCCTGGCACATTGCAATCTACCCTGACAAGATTTTCGAGTTTTAAAAGATGTCAGAATAGAACTCCTTAATCTTGCAACGTGGACAGACTCAACCACAGTTTCAACTGGGAAATGTAACATTTTCAGATTAAGCCAAATCCAAAAATGCTAGGGAATTCTTAGAAGCTTGGCATTTAGACAAATCAGCCATCCATAGACACATAGAGGTAAACCCCACTTACATACTGTTAAAAAGACACAGTTAAAAGCCTAGGAAGGAAACAACCTATAACACATCCAGCTCAGCAGCCAACACCCAGATAAGCAGGAAAGAAACCAGATAAACAATCAGGGAGTAAACAGTATCCATCACGAAGGAAGCCATATTCCCACCAAGACTGGCAGGAGAAGCTACTATATGTAAACAGCCAGCAAACCCCACTCTCCTTCATACTGATGATGTTATCTAGCCTGATAATGAAACATCTGCAAGAAAACAACCAAGCTCAGAGAGCACCAAGAACCCATTACCTCAACCCTCAGCTGCATACATTCTCTTCTCTTGGAATGTTAGGGTTGATGTTATTGGAATGTTGAATGTTCTATTAAATATTTTAAAGAGTTAGATAAGTTAATTGTGAAAATGTTTCTGATAGGTCAAAGCCATTTGGACAGGAAATATGTAACACCTTTGACATTTTAACAAGTTTAGGATCCAGATACAGTATACTAAACTGGGATCTCTGTTTCCAGCCTTGAAAGCTGCCAGAAACATTTGATTATTAATAGAGAAGCAGTTATATTTTGATCCTGAATCATTTGAGAAATTGACATTGTGGAATAACCCACATTTGAAAATATTAGAGAGGACAGTTTACTAGACTACTTGGACTAAACAAGAGATCAACACTTTAAATCAGTTGATTTCTAATAGTTGTTTTAAAGATTTTGAGAAATTGTATGTTGAGTATTATTTACCTACAATATTAGCTTGGCAATATATACAATTGAAACATACTAATTAAATAAAATGGTCTGGATACTCTAGCAGCATCCACAATACCTACAATTTTAGGTTCCTTAAGAGATGCAACACTTGATCCGAAACCAATAATTAAGGAATTGAAAAGTAAAATGAATGTTAGCATTAATTATATATTTGAATTGTGAAAGGAAGAATTGGAATATCCAATTTTGGAGAATCAATGAGTCCAGGTGTTTAAGAATGTGAAATATGCTTCCTATGATTTAAAAATGAAATTAATTCATCAGAAAATGTTGTTTTGTGTTTATTGGATCCCTGAAAATTTTTTTCAAAAAGACATAGACATTAGATTTTTTTTATGTTGGTATTTTAAGAAATTGCAAGGTTCTTTTACATATATGATTTGATCTTGTTTTGGTTTTAATTTATTACATATGTCAGTACAATTTTGAGAAGAAATATTACAGTTAAGAATCTCAGTGTAATGTTGAACTGTATTCCTAAAGCAAGGAATTTGTTGTCTATTGAAGAGCTGTGGTTCTATCAAGTCTGGGACATACCAAAAGGAGAAGAATTTGCTATCTATTTTTGAAAAGTCTATGTAATCCGAAAATGAGAAGGTGATTCAATATGTTGCTAGGTGGTCTAGATTTCATGATACGTTTCAGGATTTAGTTTATTTTAATCACTGTAATATATCTAGGTTTTCTTTCTTCACTGTATAATCACTATTTATCTTTTATCTCTTGTTAATGTAGGGATTTTTTTGTATTTCAGCATTAACAATAAAACATTAAACATTCATTGTATTTTATATCCACAGGTAGAAATTTTCAACTCACAATGCTCAAAAACGTATTTGCAGTTTGATAGTGTAGCCCTTCCTTGAGTATGATAAGATACTTTGCTTGACAATATTTCCAGGAACAGTTTCATAGGTTTGCAGCCTAAAGACCTGTAATGGCATTTACAGTGGAGAAAACTCTAGGTAAATCTTTGAAACAAGTTTCTGAAAAACAAGTTTAGGGTCTGGGTGCATCTATGCTGTTTTGATCCCTGTGGCAGTGCAGTATTCTAGTCAAGAATATTAAATTTTTGTACAGCAAATCTTTAGTCTAATTTTAAAACATCTAATATTTTAATGCTACTCTGAATAACACAATAATATATGTACAGTATAATCAGTTTCACTCATCATTTCATTGACTTGTTTTTTGGCTTAGCCAAAATACATCCAAAAGAACATGGCAACCGTAGTTTTATTTCAGTAATTGTAAGGTCAAGCAATTGCTTCAGCAGATAAGACCAAATCTCAAATACATTTATCACTTTAACCTAATCTCTCTCTCTCTCTAAAAAAGGAGACAAAGAGCATGACTTCATTGTCCAGTTATTTATCTTACTTGTGTTATATTTTCCTAGATATCAAGGGTTGAATTTTATAGCTGATTGATTTTTATAAACTCTAAAACAGCATTTTCCAACTAGATGCCCTCCAGATGTTTTGGGCTACAGTTCTCATCATCCACAGCAAGCATAATCCCCTGAAGGTCAGTGAATTGGGAAATTCTATACTAAAGTGTAACAATCCAATTAATGTACAAGTTAGCTGACAACTATAATTCTGCATTTTCTCTTGCTTTTAGTTCAATTGAAATCCTACTTCTCAGAATGAAACTTAGAAGCCAGAATGCTATAATGTTAGCTTCATGACAGAAACATTTAAAACCTCTATCCAAGTTTACATGTTGCATTAGATCATAATGTGATTTGATTGGTTTTACTTCACATATGTTATTAATTCAATCATTGGTAATTGCAAACCATGATTTATGACTGAGCATATGGTGTGAATCCAACCAATTGGGGTTTATTCAATAAGAAAATCGTGGCTTAGTACAATCCGTGAACCCAGCCAAGGTGAAGAAAAATATAATGGACAATGCAGTAGTCTTAAGGTACATGCATAGAGAATCCAACAAGACAGGATATACAAATCATTCTCCTCCCCTGGTAGATTCCAGAATATTCTGGAACTGCAACCTAATTCATCTAGAAGAATCAGATTGGGGAAAATACTGCAAATGATTATCTTCTGAGACAGGTTTTGGTCCATAGACTACTTAAGCCTCTGAATTTAAATGGATTTCCTCCATTAGTAAATGTAGCTTGTTTCTTGACCCAAAGCACATAACATGATTTTTAAATATATTGCAATGCAATCATCATCATCATTAGACAGATTTACATGCAACTTCATCTACCAAGGCATCTTGATATAGTTAGTAATAAAAACAGAAATATAATACATCATAAAATGGCATTAGCAGTAACATAAAACAATTCCACCCCCCCTCCCCTGGCATTCATATCCTGAAGACATGTGTGAAGAGGTATGTTTTCAACAGGTAACTAGGTGCCTCCCAAAATTTGTTGTGGAGAACATTTCAGAGCGTAGGCACTGCTATAGAGATCTTCTTGTGTGGCTGTAAATGGCCTTCAGCAGCTCTCAGTGCACATAGCAGAGCAAACCTAATGATTGATTGAGGAATCAAATTTATAAAGCCACCCAATTTATAATGACTCTGGGCAATATATATATTAAAAACACACCCAATACAATGAAATGATGTATTTCATTTGTATATCAAATGTGTGGTTTGTATAACAGTCCAAGCCAAAGCTGGAAGCCATCTGGTCCTCAGTGATGATAACCATCTAGGAGCATCCTAAACTATATAGCTGTTCTTTCTGAAGGAGTACAACTCTATTTAGAAGAAGTAGGTCCCCAACTCCCCAGACTGAGAATAATCACCCACAAGGTTGGACTAGCAGTGGAGAGATTCAAGTTCTAGTCCACCCATACCCACAGAAGCTCTCTGGCTGACTTTAGGCCAGCTATTCTCTCTACTCAACTTACCTGAAATACTAGTTGTAGGGCAGAACCAAAGGGAGAACTAAGTATATTGTCTTAAGTTCCTGTATGCAATATGGGATATACATCTAACAAATAAATAATAAATAAGGTCTCAGTTTACTGGCACTCATCCAGAGTTTCACTGGTTCCAATACTAGTTCAGAACACGCACAGTTCTCCTGATTCAGATGTTATGGAGAAGTAGAGCTGAGTGTCACTTCTTTTTTTCTTTTTTTTTTGGTCTAATGGTTAAGGCACCAGGCTAGAAACCAAGAGATTGTGAGTTTTGGTCCGGCCTTGGGTGTGAAAGCCGGCTGGGTGACCTTGGGCCAGTCACTGTCTCTCAGCCCAACTCACCTCACAAGGTGGGGAAAATAGGAGGAGGAAGGAGTGCTAGGTATGTTCGCCACCTTGGGTTATTTATAAAAATAATAAAGATGGGATTAAAAAAACCAAAAAACAACAAATGTTGGCAATTGATATTGTTGACAACCCTCCAAAATCCCTGATGGCTGCCCACAACAGTTTCACATAGATGTTAAATAGCCCTGGGGACAAATTGGTGCCTTGAGGCAATCAACAGCATAGTTGTCAAGGCATACTGGCATTGTCACTCAGTGCTACTGCTTTGGAGACCTTCCCTGCAAGTAGAAGTAGATCCACTGTACTACAATGCCCAGCCCCTCACCTAAACAGAGATGGTCCAGGTCAATGTGCTGATGGTATTGAAAGCTGCTGAGCTACACTCCCTTCGTCTCAGGTCAGTTGTCAAGGTGACTATGCCTGATTCTGTCTAAGGCTCAGGCCTAAACCCAACTTAAAAGGAGCCAATATAAACAGTGTGCTCCAAGAATGTACATAGCTTGATCGCCTTTCCAGGTTTGCCTCTCTCTGTGTGGGCTTCTCTGAATGTATGGATGGAAATAGATGTGGTTGCAGCAAACACAATTGGATATATAAGTAGGCCCTGTGGCTTTTATTTTAGATTGCAATGTTTTCAGCTAGTAATATTAGATTATAAACATTTGGCCTGCATGTTCTGTGTATACAAATATACATCTACATTATATATTTCCTTTAGAGATCTGCTTTTCAAAAACAGATAGCACTTCAGAAATGTGCATTTGAATATTATTTCCCTTTAAAAAAATCTGATTCTGTATGTACTTTGTTTTATAAATAAGATAATAGGGTAGCTTTCCCCAACCTGATGCCCTCCAGATGTTTTGGGACAAGAACTCCTGGGGGCCTAGTCCATTTCCACAGCACCAGATTGTAAAAGGTTATTTTGAATTTAAAGTTTTGAATTTAAGATTCAGAGTTTCTGACTTTTTTTCCTCCCTTCCTTCAAGCCCTTTGAGATGTCAGCACTAGAAAGATGAATCACTTATTAGTAGGAGGCTTGAAACAGGATGAAATCATCAATTGACACTTCAGTGGCTTTTAGTGCTGCTGTGTGCAACACATCACGGACAGGGACAATGTGGGCTGTTTGCTGTTCCACACAGCAGTGATGCTGTGATGTTGCAATTCTGTGGGTGGATTTTCTCTTCTTCTTTCCCTCGTAAACTGATGAAATGCTTTATCATCGCAGAAAATATGGGAACTCGTCTTTAGGGAGGGTATGACTAGTCCATGACTATTTTTAAATGAATCACAATAACGTCTCAAAAAAAATCCCACACATTCCAAACTTGTTGAAAAATCCTACTACTAATCAGTTACGAGCATCAGAGGAAATAGTGAGGTAGGTCTGAAAAACAAGCTGTAATGTAGCTTCTGCCAGAGTCAGATTTCTTTTCACGGATCTCACCCATGATGATTTGACCTTGGAAGCTATACATGGCAAATCATTTCATACTTTTGTGAAAGGAACATGCAAAACTCATTTGAATGAGGAATAAACAGTAGTATTGCTGGGAATTCGGGGATTACCATAATCATCAAGAACCAACAAAGTCAGCAATAAATAGTTAATTATATTTTGCAGACTGTCCAAAAGTTGAGAGGCAGATGATTTAAGCTAAGATGGGCTGGAGTCAGTTCCAGAATTGATAAGCTAGTACAGGACCAGCCAGTAAGAATCCTACTGATTCTTCAGATCATTTGGGTTGACAAGACTGACAAACCCATGTAATTCCTCTATTATAATGGTGATCCTACCATGGCACAGCAGAGAGTGGGCTGTAAATTCCCTGAGCCTGAGAGTTGTCCTGCTGTGGCATACAGTAGATGGTTGTGTGGCAAGATCTTGTTCCCAGAGTCCTTGGTTGGAAAGTCCAGGTTCCTTACTACTGATTCCCTCCTGCAAGTATTTTTCATTTAGTGATAGCCTGAAATTCTGAATGGGTCAACACCAGAGACAGAACCTCACCTTAGAAACATTGTTTTTCTAACCACTCTGCCAAGGGCAGAGCTACAAGTGCTGGCAGTAAATCCATGTTTTAAATGTGCTAAATAGTGGATGATAGTGGGATTTCTACTGGTAAAGCAATGGGGTGGATTATTGAACATCATTTCCCCCTTGCCTAGAGCCTCCTACTTTCTAGCTGCTCTTCAGATTCATACAGAATTGTACGAAATCAGCTAAAAGTTGTTTGGATAGAGTGAGAAGGAGCAGGCAAAATCAGGATTCAGTACCCCATTGTGCTTGCTTTTTCTCTGCTGGAGTTTGACCCATGTCCTTAATTTCTTGATGACCTGACAATTTCATCATGATATGAACTTGCTGCCTGAACAATCAAGTGACTGGGAAACAAAGGCTATATGTTGATGTGTGAACTAGATAGGGCTACCAGATGTGGCCTACAGCAATCTAGACAACCACTGGATGGCAGTAAAAAGCTCTGTGGCTCTTTGCTGCCATCACCTGACTGCTCAGGAAGAGACATCGTGTGGTCATCTAGATTTTGGCAGCTCAGATCTGGTTGCCATAGAACCAGATCCATAGGATGGCACAACATTCTGTAGGCAAAAGAGTATTTTAAGCTTTATTAGTGGAATAAAACCAGTATAGCTAAAAAAAACAACCCAGAAAGTTGTTGGAAAGTAATAATTACTCTGTCAATAAGATTACATTACTAGGACACCACATTTCAAAAGCAATTAATGTGTATTGGAAAGGATGCAAAGAAGCAAGCCTTGGAGAATGTAAGAGTTATAGAAAGAAGTCCAGGAAATAATTTGAAGAATCAGAATTACTAAGCTTTAGAAAAAAGAATTACAAACAGAAAATATTGGCCATTCTTATATGTAAAAGAAGAAAAAGAGAGAGAGAGGGAGACAGGGAGTGAGAGATCATTCGGTTTTTGATCTGATGACAGGGAAAGAAGGCCTAAATTACAGGAAGGAAAACCAAGAGGGATTTTCCTATCTTAATCATAACATCACTTCCACAATGGAACCAGCCATTTGAAGAACTTGTGGGATTGCAAGGTTTCATTAAACTGCTTGACAAGGGTTTAAAAATCCATCATGGCATGCACTGAAGGTATTTCAAAGGGACACATCTTCAATTGCTCTCTGAAGCAAAGCAACATTTAGCATGGACAGTAGTTGCTGTCACTGCATTAGTGGGATGACGAGGAAAGGATCTGCAGATGGAATTTCCATCATCCTTTAGCATTCACATTTGGCAACTTATTAATACCACCCAGAAGTCTAGTGCCAGGCTTCCATATAATATTTAAGGGATTATATGAACAACGCATAAAGGGAGATGGGCCGGGGATAGGAGGGCAGTCTGTGGGCATCAAGTAAAGTTCAAATAAATAATATCCATTCCTGATGCTAACACTTTTATCAGGAATGGGTATTTTTTGTTTGACAAACCACATACAGACGATGCCAAACTCCTATCCTTTCGCTGTTTTCAGTGTTTGCTTATAATGAAATGTATCACTTTTTTCCTATGCTATCTCAAGGTGGCTAATGTCCTAATTTTCTGGCTGCAAATTTATAGTTGTATGGTTTTTATCCCATTTTAGGATCATAATGATGACAAATTTTAGAAATAAGAAAATAAAATAGATAAACAATTTAAAATGCAATCAGAAAGCACAATAAAAATAGTTGAAGCTACTGAGTTTGGGGGTTTATTTTTCTTTTTAGTTAGCTGTTTCCTTTCATTCCTGGCCATGGCATTTTTGAACTGAGCTTTAATTAATTAGAGACATTTTAATAATGCATTTCTTACTAGTAGCTAAACAGTCCATGTGTATGTGAAAGAGAGAGTGTGTGTGTCCACAACCTATGGTTGTAAAAAGAAAGCAGGTAAATAAAGACAAATAATGACTTGAATAAGGAACAGAAAAACAATCTAATTAAAGGAGTGAGTCAGTAAAAGTGAAGCAGGAGTGAAGCAAACCAATTAAAGGATCACAGGTAAAAAAGAAAGCCAAAAAGAGGGTGCAAGGAGGAAGTACTAATTAAAAGACTAGTAGAAATGGGACTTTATTAAAAATGGTCTAACTACTGAGTAAACCCGTATTAAGATACTTCCTATGAAGATAATGAAAGGAACCATATATACTTGTGTCTGCCTCCCCCTCTCTACTGATATTGTTCCTTTATTATTTTGTCATTTTTTGCAAAGTGTTACGTTATTATGTAGCATCCTTATTAATAATCAATTTAGTTCCAATTTCCAGCTAGCTAAGAGTAGGTGAGTAGTCATCAGTATCTTGTACAAATTTGATATCAAACACTGTAGGTTTTACAGAATGGAGAACCTAAGTGTTTGCATCAAGCAACTATTAAGAAGTTACTTTAGAGCAGTGTTTATCAACCTTGGCAATTTTAAGATGTGTAGACTTCAACTCCCAGAATTCTGGAGTTGAAAACGAGACATCTTAAAATTGCTAAATTGTGAAAAACTGCTTTAGAGACACCAGCTCTTCTAACTGGCAGGCAGTAGGAAATGGAATTGGATAGGCCTTGTACAAATACTAGAAGTCTTGGCTTTCTGCCTTGGCTTTATGAATAGATCACAACTCTTGGCTTGCTACAGTCTAGATTACAGGGTAAGCCACTGTCCTCAAGACCCTGGACTGGGAATGCACTTTCCAGGATTGTATTTGAGCAAGGCCACCCACCATAGTCCCAACCTGAAGCTGATATTTTCCATGCTTACTGGACAAAGGCTGTGTGACATGGAATCCTTTCACACTCATTTTCCATCCTCTCCTGAACCCTGGGGAATACTGTGGATTACTATAATATGTTATCTGTAGAGCTGTTCTGGGATACTCTGGATTATAATAATGCATAATGCATAGGAACATAACATAACAGAAATTTTAACTGATACAAATTATGGCTGCCAGAATTTTAACTAGCCAGGTTTGATGGCAGTTCACTTCTGAGTTAGTTCATAATGCTGGTTCCTTTAAAACCTGAATGACTAGGTGCTCAAATATCTGAAGGAGCACTTCTTCTTGCATTATCTTGCCAAACTTCCAAGACCTTCTGCGTGTAATGTACTGGTGGCAGTGTTATGCTGTGCATAAAATGTCTTTCATTAAGCATCTAAATCCTTGGTAATCCAGCAGATGAATGTAAAATCACACCACTTTTTGGAACTTTTGGATTAGACTTGATTGCGATAGGTATGAATGGAAAACTCCTTGTGGCCACTGAGATCAGTGGTTTTCCAGTAGAACTGGACAAAATAGCCCCTTTGCTGTCACAAGGAGCAAAGGGGAAGTATAATCTCCTGAGAAGCAGTCTTTGTGTGGCATGACTCTCAACACTTAATAATTGAAAATGTAATTTACTTATGCTGATTGGCACAGTTTCATGCAGCAATTTAATTTGTCATAGGGAAGATGTTTAACAGTTATAATGAAACAATTATAGTTAAAAAAGAAGACTGTCAGTTGTTGCTGCCTCCCCTCCCTTTTCTCATAATGCTTGATAAGCCCAGAAGTTGCTCTTCTACTGCAGGAACAGTAAGAATCTTATATTTGGGCATTGTTAGGCATGGTTGATCTCATAAACCACCTTTGCTCTCCTGGTTATTAAGGCTGCTTGTATGATTCAGTGATGTTGTATCTTCATTTTACCTACCCAAAAGCTAAGCCAGAATTTATCTGGTGGGAACTGCACTAGGAACAATGACTGCTGTATGCTGAGGAGTTATCTACTTTTATTAACCACATCAGCCCTAAAAAAATGGTAAGAAATATTGCAACATAAAAACTCATGGAAAATGTCATTTGAAGTTAGCCAATTGATATAATTAGGTCTTTTCATATTTTTCTTAGGCAAGAGAAATTTCAGGATGCAAAAGTACTAATAAGAGTTTTCTTCCACTTGCCAGCACAAGATGCTGTTCCAGCTATACATTTCACTGACTGATGTTATATATGTTGCTGTTGGCTTCATCCATTACAGTAAATGTATTTTACTGGATAATCCATAAAATCCAAGAGCAAAATAATCATGCTTGTTTGGCCAGTTCGTGGCAAGTTACTTTATATTTTTTGGACTAGTTAGTGGCTTGGGTAAGATACAAAACTGGATCAAGAATAAATAAATAAGAGATCACAACTGCATGTTCCAGCTCATATGCAACACCATAAACAAACTATGATCATTGACTGGTTTACTGTCCTAAAACAAAGCATTGTTATTCACTGACATTGTACTATTCCAACAAATCACATTGCAGCTTAGGGCAGTGTATAAACTCAGCCACTATTTCTGTGAATAAAAGAATGAATGTCATTCTTTTTTGTCTATAGTAGTAAAGGGTGTCCTTTTTTTTTTTTTGATAGTCCTCTTGCTGGGAGAATCAGTGAACTAGTTGTTTGAGCCGTAAACTTAACAATCCACAGTATTCTGATTTTCTAAGAAGCTGGGACTGAACAGGAGATATTATAGTGGATGTAAGCAAAGCAGGTGAGACTTAAAAAAAAGAATGGGAAATCAGTTGAAGCCAGGATAGGAAAGGAACCAGCGACAAAAAAAGCTGAGTTGCAAGTATGAGAGCTAGAAGTTATGCTACCAATTGGCCCGGATGAGCTGCAATTGTTTTATTGCTGAATCAGGGTTTAAGCAGGAAAATTGTCTCAACTGGGCCTGATGGATGGGTTTTTCCATGTTGTTTGCATATCCTAGTTGCTCTTAGTTAACTGCTCTCTTTTAAAGTCTGTTTTTATTGCTGTAAATATTATTTAAACTATATAATTGCTGTTTTAACAGTTCTTTAAAATCTAGGTTTAACCAAGATTTTCAACCCCTATTCCATGCCTTCTGAGTGTAGGGAGATGGATGAAACTGCAAAGACACTCATAGAGGACAACAAAAATCCCACACATGATAACAGGCTATTTTTAATGAAGCCATCTAGGAAAACTAAAGAAATGCACTTGGCAAGTGGGATGGGCCACAGAACTGGTTTCATTATGTATTTTGCTTTCCTTTGATTCTCTTCCCATGGCACCAGCTTTATAATCTCCTTTGATGTGATCTAATAGTTGTATGCCTCATTTCCAAAAATAAATGTGAGACCAAAACAAGTTTGCAATCAAAGCATTGCAAAGTAACATATAAATAATATTTCTATCCATAGAATACCAAAGACAGCTCCATCTCAGTAAAGCAAATAATTCAATCAGTAATGCAGTTCAAGCAATAAATCAAATAATGTATCAGAAGTGCCTGTTGAGCACCAACCCAGTACCAGCTCACACTGTTTCTTCAAGAAGGTCTTCCTCATCCAATGTAACTAGACCAAACACTGCATGAATTAGGTTTTCCTCCCAACAGAATGTATATGTATGTATGTCTGAAATGTAAATGTCTTTGGAAGGAGCTGTGAAATCCTAGCAATAGCTTCTATTATGGTTGGTCACACAGTCAGCCAGATGTTTAGATTGGATTTGGCATTTTTGTCCACCTATTGAGTCCTTCCTAAGGATCTGGAATAGGCAGATGTTGTTGTTTAATAATATTAAAGATATCATCGCAGGATGTAAGCTGTTCCAAGTAAAGCTGCCTTTTTCAATTGACTGATGGTGATTTGTCAATGCTGATGGTGTTCTACTATTATTATTATTATTTCACAGAGAAAATGGAGTTCCCATCTGTTCTCAGTTAAGAGTTTTTGTATAGCAAAACAAAACAAAGCCCTTGAACCAGGGAGATACATGAATTGAACATCCATGTTCTAGTACAGCACTTAGATTTTTGCAGGAAGACTGGTATTATTTTTTTTTCTTTCACAAGGCAAGCTTTTAAGATCAATGACCTCAAATAACAAATGATACAAATTCCTCCTTCTCTGTTTTATTCCCACTTTGCTGTGTTGACTTTCTCTGTGACTCTAATTTACAAGGAAGCAAGACAATGTCCTATTAAAATTGATATCATTCTTGTAAACTAACCATTTGTGCCTAGGGCAATGGAAGGCTGAGTGGGGGATGTGGAGTGGAGAGATTGTATTATATTATATTATATGTTGGATGTTACAGATTGCAAATATGAAGGAGCTAATTGACTTGTTGTTTTTTAATTTTATTGTCCCTTTCCTTTATTTTTGATACTCCAATGTAACATTATGTTATCAACTTAATGAGAATTATTGGACACTGGATAGATTCCAAAAACAGATACTATACAAAACAATTCATAATCACCATTCCTAGGACTGATAAGTGCTAAGAATCCTTTCTTTTTTGGTATTCTATTGTGCCTTTTTAAATAGTGTTGAATTAGGTTGAAATGTTTATTTTTGCTTGTGTTAGGCATAAAGACACCTGTGTGACATTGTAGTTAGCCTTTTATGCATTTCTAATTGATTTTTGATATCTAACTGTAGCAGAATTGCTGAGCCCAGAGGATGAAAGGTTGGAAGTTTTAAACCTCCTCTTCCAGAAGCCCTCTGAGTCTACACACTCTGGCACTCTGGCACCACCTCCTGCTTTGGAGCAGCAGCTTGGTAGTTCCAGCTGACACCATCTGTCTTCATGGGATCTCCTTACCCCAGTATGTTCCCCCTTACCTCAGTATGTGTGAGAGACAGGGCTCTCATGAATTGTGCTGACTTTTTGATGATTAAAAAGTAAAATAAATGAAATGAAGCAATTTCTGTAGTGCAACCTCCTGGCTACATTGCTTAGCATATTGCTTAGCACAGAGGCATGTGACTAGAGGTTTCAATCCTTCTCCCTCTATTGAGAGATAGACCAATCTCAACAGAGACAAGTCAAATAAAAATTATTTTTTAAAAAAAAGATAAAATGTAACAACTCTTGTTTAATTTAGATATTAGAGTGCAAATATGTAATGGGAAAAATGCAGGGCTACTTTGATAAAGCAGCTACTTCCAAATCAGTTAAAACTGGTATTTCCTTTATCCCAATTACTTCTGGACTTCCCTGTAATAGATTGTGGGAATGCCCTTGGGAGACAGGGGGAAGAGCCACAGCCAGGGCACGGTCGGATAAGAGGCAGCTTACCCCACAAAAGGAATGTGGGTGTGGCAAACGTCTCAGAAGGGACCCTCCCTAGTTTCTTGGGCTGTAAAGGCAAGTGGGGAGAAATGTACTTTCAGACTTAACAGATTCTGTTAATGTGACCTTACAATAAAGTAGAATTAGTTCATCTGGGCATACTTCCTGTCTGGACTACTCCATGGGTCTTCCAATAAATTAATTGTGAAGCTGCTGAAGAGATGGTCTCCAGTCCTTTTCTCAGACGCTATTTAAAAGGAGCAAAACATGGTCACATCCACACAGCTCTTTTGCCGTGTTCCCCTCATCCTGTGTTCCCCCCATCCCCCCATCCTGGAGATAGCAGGAAACCATGCTGCCCTAAATCTTCCTGCCCCTGCAGCAGTCCTTTACCATACATCCAGGACAGGGCTATGGTGCCCGACTATCTATACAGTGGCAATGCTCAGCATTCTAAGGTCTGCAATTGGCTCCCTTTGGCAGAAGTCTCAGCGCTGCCCAACATTATCCAGCACATGAAAAACCTCCAATTGGCATATACAACACTGGTCATTCCATGTACTTCAACTTTTTTCTTTCCCATTGTACCAATGACCCAATGAACCTTTTAAAAACACTTTAAACTATGGCTTGATTGATCAATTGTTTCACCTAACAACCACTAGCTGAAAACCAAGAGTTAAGAGGTTTTGCATCTCTTGGCTGCTGTCTTGCAGTTGTCTGGATTTGTGCCACTGAGATACAGCCAGATCATAAGTGCTGCAGAAGAGCTGGAGTTAGATAAAGGATTTAGTGGCAGGGATCAGGGTGGGAATTGTAAACTACCCTAAGAACATCATGTGAGGAGAGGATGGAAAGAGCCAGGGGTTTCCTGGAAGCAGCAGCCACTGAGAAAGCTATACCCTGCCAAGCCAGCTCAATTTCAAGGCTTCACACAAGTCTTATCGGTGGGAGGAAACTGAGATACAGGTGGAGTTACAGGGGTATGTGCTCAGTAAACGGTTAGTGGTCCATCCTTGTGCCAAGGCAAGGAAACTGTGTGGATTTTCCCTGTGCCTTATTGACAGAGAACATATCTTCCTTGTGGATGTCTACTGGAGATGTCTGATCATCTGTGAATGTCTGAGCCCATCAGCTGGCAAGGAAAGTGCATTCACAACACTAAATCAATGGTAGGAAGCACAGGGAATATTACAGAGTAGGAACAAAATTTCAATAATAGTTCATCAATCATGTGATAGCACTCAGATGCCGATGGCTCCTTTGTTAGATGTAAAAGATCAGTAAAAGATGAGAAAATTCATTTTACAAAAAATGTTCTTATTCTGATCTGCTCATTGACCAAAATGGAGTGCTTTGATTTATTATTATCTGTGCACTTTTCAGAGAACCTATTCTCATTCATTTGATTTATGTCCTGCTTCTTCTCTTCTGATAATAATTAAGAACAAATAAGAAGTAATCAAATTCTTGAAACTATCTTACATCCTTCTCCTTTTCTAAATACATGGATTGTCATTCCAGAAATATTTGCCATTCTGTATAACATCTTTTAAAAAAACTGTTGAAGATGACTGCAATTTCCTTTGTAATTTGTTTTAAAGAGCTCGTTCTCTTTGAATCAACCTGTGCAGTAAAATGATTTGGCACTTCCACTTCTCTGATAACAGCATGCATAGAAGAACAGCACTGATTCTTCACATATATATCTATTGCCCTGTCAGGAAAAGCAACAATTCAGTAGGGACTATCTGCAAGTCCCATATGCAGTAATATATCTTTGTTTATTTTTTTACTATCATTTATCATAGCAACATTTCTAGCACAGTGGTACTGAATTCTTAACATTTGTTTTAATATTTCATCAAAAGCAAACTGGTCACATTTTTTGCTTTGGTGTAAAATGAGAACATTGAAGATCTGTGTGACTTGCTATACAATGGCTTTCCAAATACCACACATTTGTTTGTGACAAACAATTTTTTTTAAGCTTGACTTCATCTTTGAGAATATAGTCAGAGCTTGCTCCACATTAAGTCTGGGAACACTGGGATAGGATGAGGGGAGAGAGGAGCACAAGGATAGAGACACCAAAACTTACCTCTCTTGAAGGATGGAGCGGTGCAAAAGCAGAGATCAATCCTGCCCCCGAGGCTGCTGGCTTGCCCTAGGTGAGTTGGGAGATTTAAAAAAAAAAAGTTGTAAGTCCAGTCAGGACCTGAAAGTGGCATGGGTGGCTGAGTGACAGAGAACATACATTTGTGCTCACTTTGGATTTTGCTGATTTGTTGCAATTCCTAGTTTTCAGCTGTATTTTGTTTCTTAGCAAAATGTTCAATTTATGGATCAATTACATGACTTCCAAAGTTGCTGAATAGTTCTGGCTTTGTGTTATGTTATTTGTTAATGCACAGTTCCTTAGATATTAAATTTGCTCTGGGTATAATCCACGGTTCATTTTTATAGTTTTGTTATCAAATTAAATAAAATATTTTCCTTGCAGAACATGGAAAGTACTGAAAACTATTGTTGTTATGTTACTAGAATTTAGCAGAATTAGTAAAATTTGGTAAAATAATATTTGCCTAATATTTGCCTAGCCAAATTCTAGAGCCAGTATGCAATACCATTGCATCTAAAATCTGAGTATAGTGCAAGGTTCTTTTTTTTTTAATCCATTTCATGTAAACTTTAAAGGTAGCATCTAAGTTATGTCTGAATTAGTTTTTAATTGGTTTACATGTAATGCATCAAAGAATGACAGTACCTTTAAATGCTGCTATTGATTTGCACTCAAAAGCCCCACAGATTTCTTTGGAAGTTGCCTGTGATCACCAGTGAAAGTATTAGCTTAATAAATAATTCACTAAAAACTGCATTAAAAGGATATTAAGGATCTAGCTTAAGCCAACCCTGAAAAACTGCATCTTCCCCAACTATGGATCAGAATTTGCTATGAACATAAAACTGTATGATTTCAAAACCAACCAACCAATGCAATCTTTATTTTGGTCATAGACCAACATAAAGTACATCAGGAAAAAATTAGACCCATTTCATTATTATCACAAAAATGTAGAAGGTATAAAAGATAACTAAAAGCTAGGATTGCTAACACATTGCTATAATATTAAAACAAGATCTGTCTATAAAAATTCAGTATTAATACTAAGGCAATGGGCTAAAGCGGGGGGGTGCCTCTGAAGGCCACAAAAAAGATGTAAAACAGTTTAAAAAAAAGTAAAAACAAAAGAGGGATTCTCAGTAAGTTTATCCATGCCCAATACCCTTAATTATCTGTTTGCAAATTTTAATTGCTATCAGGCAAAATCTAGCAACACTGCATGTAATAAACAGTTCGTTATCTGAGAGGGGAAAATCAAGAAGAAAACTTTTATTATGACCTCTAACGCATGTCAGGAAGGAAGAATGAAAGTTTTTCAATTACACTGGTAATAAGGGCAGTGTAAATGCACATGTGAGTTGGCCTTAATAGCATTTGTGCTATGTGGACAAGTTCTCATCCACTCGAGGTCTTTCTCAATGGGTTCTCCCATTAAGAACTGACAAGGATAAAACATCAAGCCTGGCTCTGAGAAAGGCTCTTTGCTGGGCAGGGGAGGCTAAGGTAATTAGGTATCTGCTCGGTTCCCATCTGGAATAGGTTGTGTGAGCTCTAATGTGGGCTGGAATTTGGCTGGGTTTCAAAATAATTTGACAATTTTCACAATCAGTTCGTTATGGAGATTGCTGGTGAAGAAGAGGGGGGCCCTCTCCAGGGGAAAAGCGCACACACAGTACTGAATCTCTTTGCCTCCCAATCAAGAGGTCCAGAAAAGAACTGCCTTAGCTTTCTGGGCTTTTCTGGTAGGGTTTGCTAATGCCTTTTCAGTTTAGCAGGATTTTGTATTGTAGAGTAGAACAATAAACACTAGAGCTAAACCTTTGATCTCAGCATGGTTCTTCGCTCTATATTCCCGACACAGTTCCACACTATAAATAAGGTATGGAAGTGGAGTAAAAGAGTTGTGCATGGAACTGTATGCAGGCACAGCTGGGAGCACCTTCCAAAATAGCTGTATGAACCTGGGAAAAGACACGGCTGCTTTAACTATTCAAGAAAGGTGGGTTTTAGGCACTCCTGGATGTTCTGAAACATTTCTTTTGATGGATTTGCCCAGCCCAACTCCAGATAGCAATAACATAACTTTAAGATAATTTGGTTTCTTAGCGTGATTTCTCAGCAAATTGTCAGCCTGGTTTTGTAGCCTGTCTATAGTATTTTCAGCAGGAGAGCTTAGGCAGCACAAGCTCAGGCTACTGAATTCCTATTATTTATATAGTTGAAGTAATAATAGTGGAGAACTTTGTATAAATATAGTAACTAAATAGCTTTAATGCCTTGGGAGAAGGAATCAAAGGCCATATAGTATAGCTATGGACTATAATATAATATGATAAAAACTATATAATTTATCTGTTGGAAGAAGGTTCTTTACTATTTGTGTTTTTCATGATCTGTAATGAAGGTTGCATGAGGCCTTTCTTCAAAGAGAAGAGAAAAAATTAATCATCCTAGGCTTGGATTTGAGGCTTCTGAGTTCTTTTCTAATGGGCCATTCCATGACCTGCATGTAGTTCTGATAGTTACATTTTCTGAACAATAACAATCTTCATGGGGAGTAGTCTAAGTATAAATGTCTTGTCTAGCCAGCATTGTCTTCTGACAACAAAGTCCTGGAAATTTGCTGTCAGTTGATCCTGGAAATAATCTGTTTCTAAATTATTCTACAAAGTACATTTGGAGGGAACGCTGTTATTAAGGAATAATACTGCGGATACTGGAGTTGACCCAAGTTATACTTAATTTGTGTATTATTCATAGAATCATAAAGCTGGAAGTGGTCATGCAGGCCACCAAGTTCAACCTCTTGTTTAGTGCAGGAATTTAAATTAAAGCTGCCTAGCTTCTGCTTCAATATATCTGATGGAGAGCCCACAACCTCTGTGGGTAATTTCCAGTGTATGGACTACTGTGCAGGGCTGCAACTGGGGGGACAAGCAGGGGCATGTGCCCCGGGCACTGTGCTGGGGGGGGCGCCAAAATGAGCATGGAATCCATGTTTGCCCCGGGTGACATCGACCCTAGTTGCAGTCCTGCTACTGTGATCACCTTGCTAGTTACTGTGAAGTAACTCCACAGTAGTTACTCCACCATACGTACCTAGGCAGGCAAAAAGAGAAGCTCCTCATTTTCTCATCTGTTTGCTATCTCTAGATTTTGCAAGGCCTATTGTTCTGCTAGTCAATGACCAGGTAGTCCTTCCAATTGGCATACTTGCACAAACACTGATGCAAGAGCCTCGATGTAATTTGAGCTTTTCCATTGCACTTCACCCTTGTACTGCTGTATTACTGATAAGAGATCAAGGCTGTGTATTTCACCTGATAGAAAAGCTTTTGATTCAATGTGCTAAGCATTTCCATCATTGCAGCTTAGCATGAAGGTGACAAATTTTTGCCAGAGGCCACCCTTAATACATTTTGGTAAATCATGGGTGACAGTGGATAACATAATTAAGCAAAAAGGTAGCCACATCCCCTATGGGATTTTTGTTTCTGTTTGCTAGGATTTTGTGGAGGAAGTTTTTTGTTTTCAAAATTATATTAAATCTGCATTAGGGCATATAGTTCAATGTTTGTTTATTTCCTGCATTAAAAAAAGTACAAAGCTGTGCCATCCATTGTAGCAATGGAGGTCAAGAAGGGTTAGGGGCTGGTAAAACAGGGCTTGAGAGTGCATGCAAACCTGGTGCCATAGTTTATTCCCCACTTCCCACGCCCCCAGCTTTATATTATACATTCTTTTGCTTAGCGGAACAGTCTTCAAGGTCTTAAAAAATCTGGTTACAAAAGCTTTCATGTTCTGACACAGGTATTCCGAAAGAGAAAACATCTCTGCTTCACATCATTATTAATTGAGGTAATTATAGGTTCCAGAATCTGATTTGCTGTTGTTGTATGACATCAAACATGAGTTTCAGCTTGCAGCAATCATTAATGTAGGTCTGATATGCTTAGGATTAAGGCAAGGAATGATTGTGTTAACAAATCCTGCTTCAGCTTCAAGTTTTTCTTGTATATGTTGGCAACTGGACAATCATGATCTTCATTGTTATGCTTGACAACTGAAAAATCCCACGTATGATTAAGTCATATACTTTAACTAAGCTCACCCCAATGTTTAATTTCAATTTTTAAAAATGTTTGTGCTATAAATGTGGTAAACTTGGCCTGTGAGTGAAAGAGGGACTAAATGAAAAGCATATGGCATGCAGCTTACTATGTTTACAATGCCATGAAAATGAGCTTTGTCCTGTGTTCCAAAGAGGACTAAAATCCCATTTAGATTCACTCTTCATGTTTATTTTTTACTCCACTTACCTGGGGAGAGAATGACAAGATGAACTTACCTGGCGTCTTTCCCTGCCCTTCCCCTATTAAGTGTTCCCAAGTTTTCGTTTACCCTCCCAATGAGTGGAGTTGTGCCATAAAAGATTTGAAAATAAAAGCAACCTGTGCATGAGAATTCCAGAATTACCACTGCCGATCTGAATAAGGTGTTTAGGTGAATCCCTCATCCAGATCTTCCAATAAGTCTGGTAGTAAAAAACGGTTGGTAAGTGATTACCCATTCACTCAATTGATTACAGTGAGTTCTACGCCTCCCTTAGGCATGAAAGCTGGGCGATTCTGGGCCAGTCACTCTCTCTCAGCCCAACCCACCTCACAGGGTTGTTGTTTGTGGGGAAAATAGAAAGCAGAAGTAATAGGTATGTTTACCACCTTGAGTTCACACACACACACACATACACACAAACACACACAGAGGATAAAAATCTAATAATAATAACAACAACTCTAATAATAATAAATAAGCATAATGTAACGAACTGTTTGCTTTCCCAGTGTGAAGATATATATATATATATATATATATACACACACACACACACACATACACATATATATGTTTATATTTATATTTTTTTATTCAAAAGTGTTTACATACATGAAAGATAAATGTAAAGAAAGAATATAAAGAAAAGAGAAATAAGAAACTAAGAAACAAGAAAAAGAGAAAAAAGAAAAATAGTGTGAAGAACAAAGCAAAGAAAGAAAGAAAATCTAATTAAAGAAACAATCAGAAAATGGAAGCAATTTTCCACCTTCTTTTCAACAATTATAAACAAACTCATTATCCGTCCTCTCCCTTTAACACTACAAAAATCCCTTCAGCTCCTTATTTAATTTATAAAATCAGGCTTCCATGAGTCTTTTCCAATTGGCTATCTATAAGTCCCAATAAAAAAATTTCTGGCTTTTTCTCAATATTAATCTTTAAAATTCTTTGTACCATTGAATGTATTTGTATCCAGAATTTTTTTAGCTTTTTCACAAGTCTACCATGCATGGTAAAATGTCCTTTCTTGTTTTTCACATTTTCAACATTGATTTGAAATACCTTTATACATCTTTGATAATTTCTCTGGAGTCATATACAACAGTACATCATTTTATAAAAATTTCTCTCTTAAATTATAACACAATGTGAATTTCATCCCATTTAGCTATATTCTCTCCCATTTGTCCATCTGTATATTATAGCCAAAATTCATGGCCCATTTTATCATACAATCCTTAACCTGTTGTTTTTCCGTTTCAAATTTTGGCAAAAGTTTATACATTTTTGCAATTACATGTTCAGCATTTGTACATCATTCAGTTTCAAATTCCATCTTACCTTGTTCAGTTCCAGTTACCTTTTGTCTATGTTAAATCTTTCTCTTCATTGTGGATATGAAACCACTGTAAGCTAAATCCTCTGCAGTCAATTGTTCTCTTGACTTCATCTTAAGTTGTCCATCTTCCTGTACTAACAAATCTTGATATGTTAACCATTTCCCTTTGCCTTCTGTTTCTTTTCTATAAAATGCTTCCTGTGCTGAGACCCACAAAGGTATTTTCAGGCACAGTGTAGGTTGGTATTTATTCCATATGCTTAATATGGCACTTCTCACATAATGATTTTAAGTCTACATTAATTTTAACTTTGTTGTACCATAAAAACCCATGCCAACCAAACCTCAGGTTATGTTCTTCTAACATTCCTTTATTTCTTAGCAACACCTACTCTTTCATTCAAACCAAGCAGCAGGCTGCAAAATATAATTTAAAATCAGGCAATCTTAATCTTCCTCTTTCTTTTGCATCTTGAAGAATTTTATATTTAACCCTTGGTTTCTTACCCTGCCATATAAATCTGGATATATCTTTTGCCATTGCTTAAAAAGTGCATCATATTTCAAAACAGGTATTGTTTAAAATAAAAAGATCATAAATTTATTTTCACCACGTAAATTCTTCCAAACAATGATAATTGTAACTTTTCCCATATTAACAAGTCTCTCTTAATTTCATTCCATATCTTGACATAATTATTTTGAAATAACATACAATTCATATTAGTCATGGTAATGCCCAGATATTTTACTTTTTTCTGTATCTGAAAACCAGATTTTACCATTAGCTCTTTTTGATCTTCCATCTTTATATTTTTTTTCTCTGTTTTCTTCTTGTCAACTTTAAATCTAGCTAATGCACCATATTCTTTTAGCTTTTCCATTAATATATCTATTCCTTCCAAAGGATTTTCCACAGGTAAGATCAAGTCATCCATAAATGCCTTTCATTTATACACATTTTTTCACCTTCACCCTAGCTATTCTTTCATCTTGTCTTATGTCTTTGTTAAGAACATTGAAAACTAAAATGAACAGCAGTGGTGAAAGTGGACACTCTTGTCTTGTCCCTTTTTGTATTTCACAGGGGTTAGTCAAATCACCATTAGCTATAATTTGTGCCATTTGTATAGTATATATTGATTTTACTCATTTAATAAAATGTTCTCCAAATTCCATATTTTCCAAAATTTTAAAGAGAAAAGTCCAGTTCAAATTGTCAAACGTTTTCTCCATGTCAAGAAAAATCAACATGGCTTATTTTTCATTGTGTTGTTCTGAGTATTCTAATATATTAAGAATATTTCTAATATTATCTCTCAGCTGTCTTTTGGGCAAGGAGCCACACTGGTTTTCATGTATAAAACCCTGCAGGACACTTTTCATCCTTTCAGCCCAGGGTGAGGATTTCACTGCTGACTTGTATGTGATAAAACTTTTTTTTTTACATATTATTTGAACACAGACACACACACTTAAAATATTTAGACACCATCCTTTGACAGATCTAATTGAGCCCAACCAACAAGACGGCAGTCATAGGGGAGAGGGAGGGAAACTTGACAGATCCAGAGAAACTTTCAAACTGCTTGTTTAGGGAGAGGGGATCCTGTTACCTTGTGTTAAGGAACCACATGGGAAGGACTTAGGTGCAAGGGCCCAAACTCCAGAATGCAAGCCAACAGACCTAATCCAAGGAAGAATAATTTATAGAAAAAGAAGAGAGAAAGAAACATATTTTGCAAGCTATGTAGCATCACCGAAAAAGAGGACATCATATGTACGTATGTTATTTAGATGCAAGTTTAGAAATAATGGCTATAATTTAAACAGAAATACAATTATTATGAGAAAAACGAATAAATGGGACTGCCTATTTGGGATATAGTCTATTCTAGTATTTCTCTTAATAGTAAAAGCATGTGTATTCATTGAACATGACAAAACAAGTGGAAATCTCATGCCAACTCATGGCACTGAATTCTGAGCAGCCTCCATTGAACATTGTGTAGAAGATAGGAGATCTACAATGGGGGGGGGGGAATGTTGCCACTTGTTCTTTATTGGGTAGGCTAAAAATGCAGTTTATTTTCACGTTTCTCTGTACTGCCTTTTCCCCATGCAAGGCATTGTAATAATCACTCATTACATTTAAATAATCTTGCTTTGATTAATTCTGCAGAAAGGGCAGCACTGTAAGAGGCAAAATTCAGAGAGAGTCTGTAGCACTTTTCAGGCTCATGAAATTTTATGCTTTTAAATAAAATGTCTTAGTCTGACAAAGTGCAATCAGACTCCTGATGTTTGGCTACCATAGACTAACAGCTCTTCTTCTACAATGGCTACTGTGAGAAGGGGGAATTCTACTCATTAAGACTTTAAGTACTATAGATACATCTCAATGGTCTGATTTTTGTTGATGGTTTTTATATGTTCTATCCGGCTGCTGACTTGGATCCCCATCTGGTGGTTTCCTTATAGTGTGTCAAAATGTGTATTTTACACTGTCTTGGAAGGAAGTGCACCCAAAATGACTGGCAAGTAATTCAAATTAATAAGTGTATTGAAAAAGCTGAAGCACTGTTCATGGGAGTGACAGGATTTACACATGATGCTTTCTGGTAAAATGTGCCTCATGTGAACTAGGGGTGTGGAAAGACAAAAGGAAGGAAGTCCCATTTGGATGTCCTTCCTCGGATGCCCAAATGTCAGAGGACAGCTCTCTTTCTGTCAGCCTAGCTATATGCAATGCCTTTGGCTGAATACATTGGATTCTGTGTCTTTCTCACTGTTGTCTTGGTAGACAAGAAGTATAAAACAACATGACTCGGAAAGGGTATCATGGCAAAACACAGATAAGGCAGGCCAGAAAAATCAGCTTGTCACAGGATGGCTGTAAAACATGCCAGAGTCACAAATCTAAGCATGCAAATGATGACAGCTATTTTACCCAGCTTCTCTTCATTCTCTAGACATAGCAATTTTATTTTTATTGCCTAGATGTGTTAATTTGGGCACCATATGTGCAAGGCAACATTTACTTCGGCAGCCAACACAATAGAAAACACAAGCATTGGAAAACTGAATCTCAGGAGGAAAAAAAGAGACAATGTCCTGCCAGCCAGAACTATTAAACTGTAGAATAATCATCATAAGGGAAGAGGCGGGGCCTCTGGATCAGAATCCCTGATAGTGAGACAGGACAAATCTTGGAAAATTTACTGAGACGAGTAATCTTCTCCTTGCAGACCGGAGGAGAAGCAATTTCCTTGCTGTCTCCTAGCTCTCATTACTGTCATTCTGAGATATTTTACAAAATAACCAATGTGGTATCTAACAATGTAATTTCTGAGAATCATCATGGAAAAAAAAAAGAAAGAAATGTACCTTTAGTCCCAAATATATGAAGTGAAGGGTGACAGCCATCATTTCAAAGATTTGGTGGTGCCATCCACTAAGCACAACTGGCCTTTATTTCTGATGGGAATGGCTTGAGGGGAAGGATCCATTTGCTGTTGAATATGAACTAAAAAATCTTTAATCAGAGGGGGATTTTTTAAATGCTCTTTCTGAAGTACATGCTTGATTTTTCTCAACTTTTTTTTAAAACCAAATTGACCTTCAGCATTGACAAGAGTTCTTTGAGAGGAATCAGAAAGGAAATTTCTTTTACACAAAATGAATATCTTTAAAATGAGGTTTTCTTTAGGGAAGAATCCATGTTTCATTACCGGTTCATGGAAAAGGAATGAGGTAAGTACAATAATTTTAGTCTCTCTGAATTTAATGGGAGTTACATGCTTGTAAGTGTGCATACAAATATGCAGCATAGAAAACTAAGCAGAGCTCTTAGCAGAATTTCAGAATCTTTTAATCTCTCTTTCTCTTTTTATATCAAGGATATCACCAAAGATCTGTCATTAGTAACAGATTAGAGTTCTTTTTAATGCTGACTTTTTTGTTTGAATTCGCAAGTATCTCTAATTTGGCAGCTAAACATTTAAAAAGATCTCATATGTTCTTGCATCAGTCTTAGTCTTCCTTCCTTCCTTCCTTCCTTCCTGCCTGCCTGCCTGCCTGCCTGCAGTCAATACAGAGAGAGGTCAAGAGGAAAGAGGATTAAGGTAAGAACTCTGGTGATCATAGGGCTTAATGTCTTTGAAAATACACATGCTATTCCTAAAGATATGTCAATTTTAGGACAGACAATAGAGAAACTGGGCCAAAGGTATATTGTGTGTATAGAACAGAGTGGGCGAAACTGATCATGTGGAGCAGTGGTGGAGGTCAGATAAACATATTCATATTTTTTCCATTGTAAACTAGTTTACTTTTAAAAAAAAATAAAAATAGAATATAGCTTTAATTAGGTTGTTTCCACACTTGGGAACATTATTGCTTTTCTACAATTAGTTGGAATCATTATTAAGAAAGGGATTTCATAGAACATTGTGCTGTGTTATCTGCAGTGTTCTTTCCCATAACCAAGTTCCCCTTTAATGTTTACTCATCAAATTTATCAAGCACAGTTTTCTATGAAAGTTAACTTCTAGCTTTCTGCTGGTAGTCTCAATCTATCTTATTGTTCTCCTGGTGAACACTGGCTATTTTGCTAGTTAAAATCATGAAAAGAAAAACTGGAATTAAAGCCTTCCTAGAAGAGATGGTAAAATATTGGGACATTTAGATCAGTTATATTATAATCTCTCAAGTAAAATAAATGGGAAGCAATAAACCGAGCCTGAAAAGAGGAATGTTTTAATTAAAGGCACTGTCCTTCTGTAGTCTCAATAGTTTTGGCCCAATCTGGAGAAGCTGATGCTGCCATTTTATTTTATTTTAATGATAGAAAAAAAGTAAAACAGAAGGTCTTGACCTCCTCTTCCCAAGCACTTGGGAGATTTTACAAAGATGTAAAAGGGGCTTTGTAACCAAGTAATCAAAAGAAAAAGAAGAAAGAAAAAGAAAGAAAGAAAGAAAGAAAGAAAGAAAGAAAGAGGAGGGAAGGAAGGAAGGAGGGAAGGAAGGAAGGAAGGAAGGAACCCATAAGAAAATAGAAAAAGAAAATTTCAGGAAAAAGTAATAGTGTAGAAGTGAGTTTAATAAGGTAAAATAGCACCTGATTTTCCATTTCCAAGTTCTTGGGGTTAAAATAAATTGACATGGAGGCGTGTACTGTTTTTACTCTAATTTTTTGTGCATCTGCAAAAACTCCAGATGGATTAGTGATCTATAAAATAGTAGCAAAAGTCACTTGTTTTTTAATGATAAAATATAATACATGTTAATTAACCTGTCCAGGCAAAATCAAAATGTATAGAGGCAATGCATATATTATATAAGCTGATGTTTACAAAATAGTTGCAAATTTTCAGGTTTTATTCAAGAACAGTTCACTGAGCAAAAGAGTTGCATACAAGGAAAGCTGTAGGAAGGTGAAGGAGAAAATGTGGTTGATTTCTTTAAAAGGTATAGCCTTAAAAGGAGTGATAGAAAGCCTCCAGATATGCAAATTGGTCTTATTAGATACATAGTAGTGGGTTGTCCTAAAGCTTTGTTGGAAAGATGAAATTAGTAAGACCTCTATTACTTTTTTCTAGATAATTGCCAGTTCATTTGTTTTACTTTAAAAAATGGAGAAAATATATATTTCTGGAAGATACTCCCAACAGATTTTGAGAGATTATTTGTGGAATTTCTCTCTATAAACGCAAAGCCGTCATCAAGAATGTCTCTCTACACATGTTTGATTGTTTCAGTTGACACACAGATGGTATTTATAAAAGAGCCTCCTCAGTTTGTCTGAGAAATCACTGTGGGAATTAGAGAAGGAGGTAGCAATCTCTTTGATATGCTGGACCCATGCTCTGAAAGGGTTTATAGATCAGAATCAGCACCTTGAACTAAATGTGATCCAGTGTATAAGTAGATGAAAGGGGTTTTAGCACGTGGAATCCATCAGGGCTCTAACTTTGTGCTTTAATTTAAGTATAGTGCATTTTTTGTTGTTATAAAACAGGTTTTCAGAATCATTTGAAGAAGCCAAGATGCATGGAAAATATTACGATCTTCTGTTGAGGAATGAATAGAAACAATTTGGGTATTTTGGATAGACTTGTATTTATTGTTTTAGCTGCAACAGAGTGAAAACTCAACTTTGTGAGGCATAATTAATCAACATTACTTTTGCTTCATGAAACTTAATTTATTAACATAGAATACTATCTAAGGTAGGTGAAATAAAGAGTCTATATAATCCTATCATTTCTGATAGTGATAAAAATATTAAATCCTTCAACAAACTTACAACAAAGTTAAAGTTGTAAGCCAGAGGTAAGCAATGTAATGCCCATGGGCACCAAGATGCTGGTACAAATGTCCCTGGTGCATGTTATCTTCCCCTACCCAACAAGTTGAATAGGTTAAGGTTTCATAAAAAATTGAGTTTTTTAAAAAAAAAAGTCTTGCCTATTTAAAACAAATTTTTAAATAGGTAAGACTGTGTTCCAGCATCTTGTATATGCACATAATTCATTATGTTTGGCACTTTATAGGAAACCAGCATTCACTGGAATTTTAGCTTTCTAACATAGAAGTAGTGTTGTTTGTCTTCTTCCCACTGGCTCCTCTGGTAAGTGGGTACAGCTAACAGCCTAAGGAGAGTTTCCTCCGTAGTTTGTTTAGCATATCATCTGGCTTGGCCTTTCTTCCCTGACATATTCCAAAAAGACAAGTCAGAGTACCTGGTTCAGGTGACATGCTAAACAAAGCACAGAGGAAGATATCCATTGCTTGAGAGCCACACTTGCTCTCAGGAGAAATTGGTGGCAACGTTACTTCCACACATCTATTATAGTTCTTGCCTCCTGATTTTTCTTGCTCATGAGGTTGTGTCTCCTGAAATGTTCTGAGAAACATGACTGGAAGGTATATTCTGGTAGCTGACTATCAAACATAATTCTTTAAAATGTTTTGCCCTCTTAAAGCCACTGGGCAAGCATCTTAGCACTAGAAAGGTCAGCTTCTCATCAGAAAATTGACATACAAAAGCTTTTAAGGATCATGACAATCCTTTGACTGGCCTAGAATACCCCAGTGAGTTTCTATAGCTGAAGGTGGACTTGAACCTGGATCTCCTCAATTCAAATTCAGTACCTAAATATCATACCACATTGTCTCTCAACAGGCTAAAACAGTTCATCAAATCAACAGAATCACATTCCCACTGTCTCTTTCTTGGCAAAGGTCATCAAACAGGGTGATCAAGGCAGTTTTAGTGCCAAAAGTAGACCTAAATCTCAATGGCAATTCACCTGGAAAATCCATTTCATCCAAGGGGATCTAAGATTGACTAATTTGAGCACCATGTCATGACTCACTTACATATCATGACCAATGGATATTGGTCACTGATAAAAAAATTATTCATATCTTCTGGGTCCTGTGATGGTTTTTCTCAGGACTTCTCTTATTACAGCTTCCTTTAATGAAGTTAGAACCATCTATTTTTAAGAGGTTTTATGCTTTAACATGGGGGTTCCTATGAAATAAATTCAATATCTAGGCATTTTCTTACATGAAAATAGTCCATATTACAAACATCAATAAGAAGGGCTGATCTGCACCACTGTCTTTCTCACACAATCACTGTACTAATCCAAAGACAACAGAATGGTTAAGAAAGGCCACAGCTGACTTCCAGTTTTGTGGCAGTTTTAAAGATAAAGAGCTGAGTTACCCTGGCTGCCACTTGGCAGTCCTAAATTTCTGTTTTCATATGACACAACTAAGTGGTTACCTGATCACTAAGAAGTCAACTATGGAAATAGTTTGAAGATCACGGAGTATAGTAAACTGAATAAAGGGAGTAATTGTTTAAAGCAATTGTACCAGCAACTCATTCTTTAGTTAGGCCTGTAAAAATATCTAAGAAACAGCTGAAATGAGAACTCTAGGAAAAGATTCAACAAAATGGAAATACAGACCTCTGTTAACTGTGCTGCTTTATGGATGAAATTTTTCAAATGTTTGTACCATATGGAGTTCTCTCTGGAGTGACTTTAATCAGATTTCATGAGTAATGTGACTTCAAGAATTTGCCATCTAGGACAATTGCTTTCCTATGAGTTGCAAAGCTAATATGATTAGATTTACGGACAGAGACAATGTCTGCAGGGAGGCTGGGCCTATTAGATCACCCCGCCCCAGGCGACTGATGGACTCAGTAGGGTTTCAGAGGGAGCTTGGGGCTGTTCCAGGAAGTGTGTAGCACGGTCCAACTGAGGCCTTGGTGGCTGCATGGAATGAAAGGGCAGCCATGGCCTTGGATCAGATCGTGCCTGAGCGGCCTCTCTGTGCCCATGGCTCCCGTGGCTCTCCGTGGTTCACGGAGGAGCTGAGGAAGCTTAGGAGGGCTAGGAGACGCCTGAAGTGCCGCTGGCGGAAGATGGGGAGTGAAGATGATTGAACATGAGCTAGAGCCGCTATTAGAGCCTACCTCGTGGTGGTAAGGGTGGCGAGACGTGGTTATTTCTCTGCTATTATTGCATCCGCGGATTGCTGCTTGGTGGCCCTGTTTTGGGTGACTCGGTCCCTCCTTGGAGGGAGTAATACCGAGTCTCACTTACAGGGTCACTGTGAGGAATATGCTGTGCATCTGGCAGATAAAGTCACTCGCATTCGCTCCTTGTTGGACTCCAGCCTTAAGGCAGGGCCAGTGGAGGCTACAGGGGCCAAGTCTGGCATGGTTATCTGGGGGAAGTTTGATCCGGTTGCACCTGAGGAAGTGGACAGGGCCCTTGCAACTGCTAGTTTGGTTACTTCTGTATTAGATCCGTGCCCCTCCTGGTTGGTCAAGGCTGCTTGGGAGGAGGCATGTGATTGGATCTGGGTGGTGGTTAATTCCTCTTTGAGGGAGGGGGTGGTCCCACTGGCTTTTAAGGAGGTGGTGGTGTGCCCTCTCCTCAAGAGGCCATCGCTTGACCCAACCAGCCTGGATAGTTTTCATCCAGTCTCCAACCTCCCCCTTTTAGGGAAGGTTGTAGAGAGAGTGGTCGCATGGCAGCTGCAGAGGACCCTGGATGAAGCGGATTATCTGGACCCCTTTCAGTCAGGTTTCAGGCCAGGTTACGGGACTGAGATGGCATTGATTGCAGTCTTAGATGACTTCCGGCAGGAGTGGGATGCGGGCAGTGTGACTATCCTTGCTCTTCTTGACCTCTCAGCGGCCTTCGATACCATTGATCATGGTATCCTTCTGGACCGGCTTCAGGAGATGGGGGTGGGTGGTGCAGTGTTGTGCTGGTTCTCCTCCTTCCTCCAGGGTCAGTTCCAGTTGGTGTTGATGGGAGGAAAGGTCCGCCCCACATCCCCTACTTTGTGGGGTGCCTCAGGGCTCAATTCTCTCCCCTCTCCTATTTAACATCTATGTGAGGCCATTGGGGGAGGTGATCTGATAGTTTGGGGTGAGGTATCATCAATATGCTGATATACCCAGCTTTATATCTCCACCCCTGGCCACCTTTTATAGATAGATCTTGCAAACCTTCGGATTGTGTGCCAGCTGCGCCCATTCCTGGACCAGGAGGCACTACTCACTGTCATTCATGCCCTCATGACCTCCTGTCTGGATTACTGCAATGCGCTCTACATGGGGCTGCCTTTGAAGAGCATTCAGAAGCTTCAGCTGGTGCAGAATGCAGCTGCACGGGTAGCAAATGGAGTCGGATATTTGACACATGTAACACCGCTGCTACGGGAGCTGCATTGGTTGCCAGTGTGCTTCCGGGTGCAATTCAAGGTGCTGGTTGTCACCTTTAAAGCCTTTCATGGCTTGGGACTGGGTTACCTAAAGGACTGTCTTCTCCCAGTTGTTTCTACCCATCCAATTTGATCTGGTAGATTGGGCATGCTATGGATCCCGTCAGCCAAAGAACATTTGTTGGCAGGACGAGAAGGCGTGCCTTTTCAGCCGTAGTGCCTGCCCTCTGGAATATTCTCCCTTCAGCAATCAGGATGTCCCTGACCCTGTTGGCCTTTCGTAAGGCCATGAAGACCTGGTTATGTGCCTGGGACTGGGGCCCCGAGCACAGTAATAGTTCCATTTCTTGGCTATATTAACATCTTACATTGCTTACTTGGCATTGTTTTATAGTTTTTTTATTGTTGTAAGCTGCCCAGAGTCACTTGTTGAGATGGGCAGCTATAGAAATTGAATGAATGAATGAATGAATGAATAAAATGATTAGATTTATGGACAGAGACAATGTTACGTATCAATAAGATAAATACTGTACTGTGTGGAGTCCTTGGTGCTCTGAGCCTTGTTGTTTTCTTGCAGATGTTTCATTACCAGACTAGGCAACATCTTCAGTGAGAAAGGGGGTAGGCCTTGCTCTCTGTTTATATACCATGTTACATACCATGTTTATATACCGTTCATATACTGTGGAGGTGTTCTTTTCTCCTTGGGAGTTCCCTGATTGGGCTGTTGTTTGCTGCTTGGTTGATTGACTCCAGAAAATCAAAGACCTAAAAATAGAAGAAGATGAAATTATGGTGTCATTTGATGTCACAGCAATCTTTACATCCATAGACCCAGCACTAGCGAAAGAATCCATGGCAGCAGTTCTACGCAACACACCCGACCTAGTCAAATACACCAAGATAGCAATACCCAGAATCATGGATCTCATCGACCTCTGCCTCATGACCTACTTTCAGTTTGATGGAGAAATATACCAACAGATCAAAGGAACACCCATGGGATCACCAATCTCAGGACTCATAGCACAGATTGTAATGCAGCATATAGAAAGGATAGCACTCCCACGTATACAACCAAAGTATGGATCTGGTATGTAGATGACACCTTCATCATAATAAAAAAGGAACAACTGGAGGAAACACATGAAACCATCAACAACTTCAGTGGAATAAAATTCACAAGGGAAGAAAAAAACTACAACACACTACCCTTCTTGGACATCATCATCAGTAGAGGAAATGATGGCAAGCTAGAAACAAGTCTACCGGAAAGCTACCCACACTAACCAAGTGCTCCATTACCAAACAACAACCCAAACTCCCACAAGAGGAGCTGTGTAAGAACATTATTCAGATGAGCACAAATGCACTGCAGCAATCCAGAACACCAGAAAAAGGAAACAGATCATCTATACAGCATTTTCCAGCAAAACAGATACCCACGCAACTTTATCAGAAAGTGCCTCAACACTCAACCCACTACAACACAACCAACAGAAGCTATGAAAAGGATAACACTGCCATACATCAGAAACATCTCAGAAACAATCAAACAGTACATTATGCCTTAATCAAGGAACTATTAACTCAGTCAATCAACCAAGCAGCAAACAACAGCCCAATCAAGGAACTCCCAAGGAGAGAACAACACCTCCACCAGCACAAGCAGGGCAAACCATGGTATATAAACTGAGGGCAAGGCCCACTCCCTTTTTGCACTGAAGATGTTGCCTAGTCTGGCAGTGAAACATCTGCAAGAAAACAACAAGGCTCAGAGAGCACCAAGGACTCCACAGTTCAACCCTGAGCTAAAAATATTTGGTTCGATTGGTACTGTTCTGTGTGTGAGGCTTGCATTGTAGCTCAGAATTCTGTAAGTTTTGAGTTGGGAAAGCTGATATCTGTCTGCTAATCTGCACTGGACTTGCATGGTAGCATGTGTGTGCACACACACACACACGCCACCATTATAGATGCATAATGGTGGCTTGTGTGTATGTGTGTGCGCACTACCATGCAAGTCCAGTGCAGATTAGCAGACAGGTGTTTTTCAACTTCCCAATCTATGGCTGGGAGAGTGACTGGCCCAAGAACACCAGCCAGCTTCTATGCCTAAGGAAGGACTAGAACCTGCTGTATATATACATGTGCACGCGTGCACACACACATGGCTTTGGGCTCTGAGCTCTGAGCTCTATACTAAAGTTATCTTAGAAGAAAGAGTTATCAATCTTCTGGCAATAATATGCCTAGACCTAGAGCTTCTGTATTTAAATCTCAGGCAATCCATTCACATTTGCAACATTCTAACTCTGAGAAATTATTCACTTTGCTTCTATAACATTGTAAATTACCGTAAGTAGCTTATAATGTGCAAATGTGATTGTTCTTATGATGTCCAATACCTTCTAAAATACCCTGTATCTGGTGTGACAAAGGTAATCTATAGTGGTTACAAACAGAGCTTTATTACTACTGGCTGTCTTAGCATTAAGCAATAGATCACTGCGGAGCAAAGAGCAAAGGTCTCTGTGTGAGTATGTGTGTGGGTGTATGTATGTCTGGGGATGGTTTTGCAGCCCTTGCAGGAAAAAATAAGGGTGCTGGCTGAGAGATTTTTGTTCATCCTTTGGTGACATGCATATGAGAAACTATTCTCACTAATCAAAATCTGTAGGCAGAGCTTGTCACAAAAGGTCAAACATAATACATTTTAGTGAAGGCAGTTTACATATTAAATATCACTGAGCTCATTGATATATGTAGATATGTCCTTATCTACAGATGCCATATCTAGGCTGCTGAAATTCAGGTGACCATTAGATGCCAGTAAAGAGTGTTTTCTCTATCTCTTTGCTGCCACCCAGTGGTGGTCCAGAAGCTTGCATTCCAGATGTGTGATACCTACCCTATGCTGCATATAATAAATCAATCTCCTTCATTCAAGTAGTGCTAAAGATATTCCTGTCACCAACCACAGCTCCCCCAAGGTCGAGTCCGTCACCCCTAGAATATCATCCATCCATCTTGCCCTTGGTCGGCCCCTCTTCCTTTTGCCTTCCACTCTCCCTAGCATCAGCATCTTCTCCAGGGTGTCCTGTGTTCTCATTATGTGGCCAAAATACTTCAGTTCTGCCTTTAATATCATTCCCTCAAGTGAGCAGTCTGGCTTTATTTCCTGGAGTATGGACTGGTTGGATCTTCTTTCAGTCCAAGGCACTCTCAGAATTTTCCTCCAACACCACAGTTCAAAAGCATCTATCTTCCTTCACTCATCCTTCCTTATGGTCCAGCTCTCGCAGCCGTATGTTACTACAGGGAACACCATTGCTTTAACTATGCGGACCTTTGTTGTCAGTGTGATGTCTCTGCTCTTAACTATTTTACTGAGACCTGTCATTGCTCTCCTCCCAAGAATTAAACATCTTCAGATTTCCTGGCTGCAGTCAGCGTCTGCAGTAATCTTTGCACCTAGAAATACAAAGTCTGTCACTGCCTCTTCGTTTTCTCCCTCTATTTACCAGTTATCATCCAAGCTGGTTGCCATAATCTTGGTTTTTTTGAGATTTAGCTGCAACCCAGCTTTTGCACTTTCTTCTTTCACCTTCATCATAAGGCTCCTCAGTTACTCTTCACTTTCAGGGACTGGACTTAGTAGATAGGGTCCCGGAAGAACTATGGACAGAAGTTCACAACATTGTTCAGGAGGTGGGAACACAATAATCCCAAAGAAAAAGGAAAACCAAGAAGGCAAAATGGCTGTCTGCTGAGACACTAGAAGTAGCCCAAGAAAGAAGGAAAGCAAAAGGCAACAGTGATGGGTGAGATATGTCCAATTAAATGCAAAATTCCAGAGGTTAGCCAGAAGAGATAAGGAATTATTTTTAAACAAGCAATATGTGGAAGTGGAAGAAGACAATAGAATAGGAAGGACAAGAGACCTCTTCCAGAAAATTAGAAACATCAGCGGTAAATTCCAGGCAGAAATGGGTATGATCAAAAACAAAGATGGCAAGGACCTAACAGAAGAAGAAGAGATCAAGAAAAGGTAGCAAGAATATACAGAAAATCTGTATAGGAAGGATAACAATAATGGGGATAGCTTTGACGGTGTGGTCAGTGAGTTAGAGTGACACATCCTGAAGGTGAGGTTGATTGGGCCTTAAGATTGATCCAACATAACATGTCCAATTTGTTTCTAGTGTTAGAGAGATCCTTTTTCTTTTCATTTTGGACTGTTGATGGCTGTCTTGAGCCCACAGTAACACTGATAGCGATTGCAGGTATGGAAATAAGTAAGAGACAGGATGTACAACTTGGACAAACATATGGCATAATAGTAAATGTGTGAGTAAGGGCAGAAAGGGGTTTGTGTGGGAAACTACTGCAGGAAGAAGTCTTGGCACAGTGGCAAAAATTGACAATGATGGTACAAATCCCATAAGAATATTTTTTTTTCACATAAAGTAAATTCTTCAACAAAAATGATTGATTGCATAATAGCAAATTAGCAAAGAGTGAACTTACATAAAGTGAGGGAAGCCTGTACTTAATGAAATATTTATCCTGTGTGCTTAGGACTTTCTGTTTATGAATGCATTTACTGCCACAGAATCAGGGGCATTTGCAGGAGGGGTGTCAAAAAGATCCAAATGGTATCTGCAACTGCATGATTGAAGGTGCCATAATGACTCTTTTTATTCTCTCCCACCTGATATGGACTTCCTTGCGCAGGATGTTATAATGCCACTAGCCAATACCACTTCTTTTCATGACATGTGACAAGAATAAATTGCAGGAATAACCAACTAATTAACTCTAGGGGTAATAACATGGGAACACGTCTGGTTCCAGGCCCTAAATTTTGAAGGCTATCTGGGTATTGTTAGAAAAAGAATATTGGATAACTCCTTGATCTGATCCATAAAGGAAACATATCCCAGTTATATGACATGTTGGCCTTCTTTGTAAGCTAATTTTTTTAGTTTATGGGACAGAGGAGGGAAGATCTATGGCTTTCCAAATGGTGCTGTAGGTAAGTTTCAGCGACATTAGCCAATATGGTAGGTGATAAGGTATGCTGTGAATCAGACCCATCTTGAGGGTCACCCAGATTCTCCATAGTTGTTAAAAAAAATGGTTATACTTGATTTGATTCTAACAATTCTAGTAAGTAATGATCCCCCAATATTGAAACCACTTGCTCACATTTCAGGGTATCCTCTTGAAATATACTAATTCAAACCAAATTAGATGTCTTTATATACAAAGAGATATAAATTGTAAGACTTTTTTTTTTTACTTTTGGTTTGGCTCAGTGATGGCAATTCACTTCAGTTTTAGCACAGAACATCTCTGTAATTCTAGGATGGACTTAAGAAAAATATTTCTCCACATTATTAAAAGCTGACATTTTCAAAGGGAACAGTAAGTTCTTCAGATCCTGTAGCCTTGTTACATGTTGGTATTCCCTTCTCTCTCTCTCTTTCTCTCTCTCTCTCTCTCTCTCTCTCTCTGTGTGTGTGTGTGAATGCTCTTCTTGTGTCTTAGTTTTCATTGCTTTTCTTAGAACAATTTTAAAAAATGGTTAAAAAAAAAACTTGGAAGCTCAGCAAAGGCTCTGTAGCTGATGATCCCAGAAGAAAACAAGCTTCCATATGACTATTTGGGCCCAATAGAATTTTATGGGTTTCAGCTGTACTTCTGTAGTAGCTTTGAATAGCGCATTGAAAGGGATCTGGTATCATATGACCAATTTGATTTTATCATCTTTTAACTTGTGGAATAGAACTAGATGTCAAAAACGCATGGCTTCTAACTGAGGAATGAGGAGGATTTGGCATGATAAAAAGAAACAGAAATACAGATAGCAATAGAAATAGAGATCCCATCACATTTTTTGTAACCCAAGCACTCTTAGCTCTATTTTGCTATCTAAAGGAACAGGTAGCACTATCTGTTTGAACTATCAATTCAGAACGTGGCATTAATTTTTCTTCTGGAGCTTCTACAGAAGAAAAGATTTCTTAGACGTTTAAGGAGAACGTTAAGCTCTAAGTCATTCTGCTACATGAATGGTTTTGCAATAAGTATCTCCCTCAGTCTATGTTTGAAGTGGGTGTTCAACCATTTCTGAGAATATTTGTTGGTTGCTCTGCTAGTACAGAGAACTGATAGTTTTAAACTTTTTCATATGTGAGTCAGAGGTCATGACCCCAAATATGAAACAGGGCACATCTGTGAGTTGCTTGCCCAAAAGTAGAATGTGATACCATTTGAATGACAGTTTTGTATTCACCACTCTTAAACCAGTCTCTCAGTAACATAACCCAGGTAACACTGACCCCTCCGCCTTCTTTCTGGTAATTCGTGTGTGTGTTCAACAGCAGCAATCAAGGTCAGCCTCACAATGAACATATGTGGGATGCAGGAAGCTAACCTTTTCCTTGGTATGTTATTTTTAAAGTATAATTCTAAACCCCCAGCTGGGAGTGAAAAACAAGGCAATAGTAGCAGATGACATTGTGCAGAACAATGATTGCTTATCCATATGGTAGTTTTTATTTGAACATGCTGGTCTATGGTTAAGATAAGCTAACCTACCATAAGCTGTAATTACAGACTGTGGTTAAGACCCCCTTGTTAACCACAATCTGACCTATGCTCTGGGTTCAAAAGGCACAAAAGTCAAACAACAATAGGTCAATAGGTTCCAGCTACAAGTATAGTGAGACAAGTGTCAGAAAGAAACACGGTACCTAAAAAGGGAGTAGGGGAAGCAGGCAGACTTAACTGGAATGTAAAATATAGAAGTTTTCATAATTTGCCTTGTTTTCTCATTGATTTCTTGGAAAAGGTTCCTGATAAAGACAACTGACCTTGCTGTCCTGAACAGATCTGTGTTCATATTGCCTGTGACCAATGTTCTAAACATGGTCTCCAAGGAACCATTGTTAGATCTATTGAGAGTAGATTGCATTCATTTAATTGGCTTTTTCCCCTCCTCTGGGTCATATGATAGAATAATTGTTTAAGTGTTTCCTCACATGTACATTCAGATTTTTGCATACATAGGCAATAATGGAAAGTACATTAACAGAGATAAACGTGCTTAGTGCCCAATACCGCATTATGTTATTCAGGAAGTGACAATTCAGTATGTATTTATTGATTAAATAAAGAGGCAAAATGTTTCTCTGTTTCCTTCTTCCATCTCCAATTCTCCAATATAATCCTATTCAAGATGTATTATTGGTTGTAGATGAGGGAAATTAAAATTGTAAACACTGGTGGCTGCTAGGCTGGGAAATATTGCTATATCTTTCATATTGATAAAGCAGGAGTGATATATGTGACGTCATACACACCATGTGAATTCAATTGGGAGAGGGTTTCCACAAAGGCAGGCTTACTAATTTTTTCTGTCAAATCTCTTCACTTTTCCACTCCATCCCTTTCTCAAACCCTGTCACATACAAGCCATGTTCAGAGAACAGGATGAGCAAGAAACCTTAGAGGTGTGCATACTGTCGTTTTTAAGATGCACACATTAATTGCAGCCTTTTATCCAAAGTTTCTGGTTTGTTTAAACTTAAATGCAACTAACTTAACTTGCTTTAATTAGCATACTTTACCTAGCCTACTGCACCCAGCTGAAAGGATCCAAAATGGCAGTCATTTAGAGTTGACCCATGAGATAAGTTGGAAACTTGGCATCAGTGCATATGGATAAATTGGTTTTCTATGAATAGGTAATAATCCTGATAAAGTTACATTTTTCATTTTAAGACTGTGATAGTAGAAACTTTGATCTGTAGTCAATGAGAATCAGATCTGTATTTCTTCTAGTAGGTCATTCTGTATTGCTTGTATAGTTTATGAATGAGATCATCTCTGCCTCCAAGAAACCATTCATACTTAGTTCTGGCTTATGAATACCAGGCAGAATAGATAAAATAGATGGAGAGAAAGGAGAAGACTAAGAAGTCTTGTAATTGAATGTCTTCCCTGAAGTCTCTTTGAAACTTGATCAGTATCTTTCTATTGTTTTTATAAGTCGATTGTGCAGCCTCTAACTGAGTTCATACCTTGTGCTAAGCTGTGTGCATGAGCAGCCAATTGTGGCTTATTGAACATAGCATGGCTAAGGAAGCTTGCTTAGTATGAAGTATGAACCTTATGTCTGGGTCAGAGAATGAACAGTATGTATCATAAATCATATCCTAATTCATATGGAAATCTATATGAAAGGGTTTCTGTTGCTGTTTTTTAAAAATTCTATCTGTATTCTTGATTACATTTCTTATCTAGGTGATGTTAGAGCTTTTGGTTGGTATTCATGTACAGATGTTGTAGCAAACGATGATTAGCAATTATATCTTTTCAGTGTGCTGTATAGGGTGTAGAGCAGCTTTCCACAGCTTGATGCTCTCCAGGTGTTTTAGCCATTGGCCATGCTGGCAGGGTTGATGGGCATAGTGTCCAAAACATCTGAAAGGCACCAGGTTGGGGCTAGGCTCAGTTGGTATTTCAGAAGTGTTTAAGAAAGCCTATATCTCCACTTGCACACCTTTGGTTTGCTGCTTTAAGATGCACTGTGAACACTATGCCACATTCAGAAACCATAGAATGGCTTTGGATAATATTCTGTCTTCTGAAAGGCTATGGCAACCATCCATCCCACTCACTGTTCCCCCAGGCCAGAAGAGATGAACTGACATCTGAATCCAGACATTCACATGTACATGAAATAATATGAGATAGTTCAGCTAAAAATCAACACTTATTCAAAACTGGAACTGCCCCATATGGAAATGATTCTTGCAAAATAGAAAAATCTCCAGAAATTCAGCGTGTAGAGTCTTAATGTTGCATTGCTCTCTCTTTGCATTCCTGGGAATCTTTAACACGTGAATATTTGGCAGCAGAGCAAGAGGGGGCAGTAATGGCCATATGCCATATCACTGTTTGCTTTATCAACTACAAAGCTATTTAACTGTCTTCCCAGCTTTATTTAAATCGTTCCTTTAACCACACAGATTAACACAGCAAAGTACTTTTCAACACAAGCCAAAAACAAACAAATTTCTGTACTTTTCTAACAAGGGTGCTTTCTAATAAGACAATATAAACTTAGCTAATAATTTGAAGCTTGGCATCCATGATCTCCTGGGTCTTGTGCCAAGTTTTAAACCTACCTGACAAAAAATTTTCCTAAATAAAGCAAGTTAAAAAGTGCTGAAGTCTTTTCTACTCTTTCAACAGGTACATCATATATTTCTGTCAAACTATTGTTACTGATTTTGCTGCTCTACAAACTTAAATGGCCACTATCTGCAGTGCTGATCTGGTGCCATGGATAAAAGAAGGCTGATTAGGCTTCTCAGTGCATTTGCTAATAGTTTCAAAAATCAGCCTTCTTCTACAGCCATGCTTGAGAAGAATATTTTGCAAATGACACAATATACAGTATGTGAACAAGTGGACTTTGTGTGTGAGGTAGCTTTGCATTCTGAAAATGTTTTTAAGGTCAAAATGGGGGAAAGCAGTAAATTTTACAGAGTATTGCAGAATCAATGGCTGTTAATGTGATGGTTGTCATTGTCTATTAATTCTGAATTAAGTTGCATCCTTTGTTTACAATCAAAAACATTCATTATAAACAGTTTTTATTTTCTAATCTCTCCTATATAATTTACCACAGAAGCTTCCAAGTTTTTTCACAAGCTGGCTCTCTGGATTGTGACTTCTTGCTATTTTGATTTTTTTAAATTGGCGAACATGGTTGCCTGTGTCAGCAGGAATAATCAGTTGGAATGTCTAATTGTGCATTAAGTTTTCCCATTGGAATTTGAGGAGTATCCCAGCCACATTGCGTTCGTCTTGTGGTACAGCCGACAGGTTGCTGGCACCATCTTTAAACAATAAGGTGCCAGACTCCCAGTCTATTTGTGGCTTTCGACTTTTTAGCAGGGTAGTCCCAGGATAATAGAGTAGTTGGCGATAGGGGCAACAATGAACTGCAAGGTTTCTTTATGCCCTCCCAACCTCACGGCTACAGTCTCAGTTCAGAACTCAATGGGACCCCCGTGGGCAATGGAACTGTCCATTTGGGTAAAAACAATTGGTTGCTTAAGTCTCTTAGTTTTGAGGCTTAGTGCGTTGATTAAAGCGGGGTGTATTAAGCATTTTGTACACCCCGAGTCTAACATCGCTGTCAAATTGGCTTTGTGTCAGGTCCTTAAGTTTTTTAGTTCTACTCTGACCAACAAGGTAGGGCAATCATCACTCACCAGAGGGTCTTCTTTTCAGAAGTAGGCATGTTGCGTCCAGAGATTTCCACCTGCTTGCAGGCACGATTTAGAACAGGTGAAATTCATTTCCCGCTGGCTTCTGCTCCTCCTGTTCGGAGTCCTCGCTTGACTCCATCAGCAATTTCACATCTGGGTCTCGGTGCGCCAGCTGTCGCAGCGGTTCCCTTGCGTTTAGTCGGTGGGGTTTTGGCCGGCTTGGTTCCTCCCTTGGGTGCGTCGGGCTCTCTGCGGGGTCACTCCGCTGCTCGGTGTGTGTCTTTGACACACTGGAAACAGCCACCTTTCTTTCAGGTGCTGTCTTTTGGATCCTGTTTGTCGCGGAATAGCTTTCGCTGGGCAAAGGGGAACTGCCCAGGTGCTCCGGTATTTCTCCTCATCGTTTGTGCTCGTAGCTGTCTGCGGAATTGGTATTGGGTATTCTCGACCTCCCCCGCCAGACAGATCCACTCCTTCAAAGTAGGGGGATCTCTGCGGCAGAGTGCCCATCTTAAGACCTCCGGTTGCAAGCCCCCTTTGAAGTAGTCAATCTTGGTGGTCTCTGACCAGTCCATAACTTTTCCGGCCAGGGCTTTGAATTCCATGGCATACTCTGCCACGCTTTCCCCCCCTTGCCTAAGTTGCTGGATGGCCGCCTTCGCCTTCATTTTATCAAGTGGGTCTTTGAACCACTCCCTCAGTGCCCTCATGAAATCTTGCAGGTTGTTCAGCTCCGGGGCCATGGCATCGTGCAGCTGCACATACCATTCCGCCGCGGTTCCATGGAGCCTTGCCCCCACCTGGCTCACCTTTTTGTATTCGGTGGGGAATCAGGACCCATATTCCTTCATGTAGATGGACACGTTGGTTAAAAAGAACACCAGCTGTCGGGGATCGCCATTGAACTTAACTTGTATCTCTTTGGGGGTCACCGCAGGCGTCTCGCTGGTTGCCGCTCTCCTCCACTTGCCTTGGCTCTCCTGGTGGTCTCCGCTCTGTCGGCACCTCACAGGGGATTCGAAGTCTTGGGTCGGGGTTAGAGTGCAGCACTTCCTTGCGAGTCGGGCGATGCCCCACTGGAGACCTGGGTCAAAATCTCTGCTGGAGGATACACCATGGTCTCAAGGGTTTTTGACACCTGTTGCAGCACCACTTCCACAGCAGACATCCTCGCCTCTAATCCCCGCATTTCCTGTGGTGTCCCATTGTGGTCTGACTGCATTCCGTGGGATCCCGGGCTCAGCACCCTTACTTGTGCCTCTAGAGGTGGAGGGGCTCTTCCTTCCTCTTCCTTGGCATCTGACTGCGAAGGTCCCATCACTGGTTCTTCTATTATCACACTTGGAGTCTGAGCCTCTTGCATGAAATTGAGTGAGAGGAGCGCGCTCTCCAACTCCGTAGTATTGAGTGGGGGTTCCGTCTCACACTCACTCTCCCCACTCCCTGAGCTCTCTTCCGACACAATTTTTTCCTCTTCCACCTTTGCGTACAGCACTGTCCTCTCCAATTACGGCAGAGGCAATGGCTGCTTCACTTGGGATTTCCCGTGTTTTGGCATGCTTCGTTAACTCTCAGCTGAGTTAGTTTCTCAGGAAGTTTTCGAACACAGAGATTCGCAGCTTAATGTCAGCACCTGTTCATTCGAGCATTCACACAATAACAGTCGGAAGGCTGTGTTCCTTTAACTGTTTTAATGAAGCGAAATGAATGGTACAGAGGTCAAGCTGCGAATGGAGAGTTCCCACTTAAACCTAGATTTAAAACTACATTCCCTTAACTGGTTCCCTTTCCCACGAAAGTATTTCACCCCCCCTCCAATCCAGGTGGTGTTTCTGGTGTATCTCAAGCCATTGTCCTTGATGTCTCCCATAGCCATAACAATCCACTTCACACTCCAACCTCACACCCCCTCCCATCTGGCAACACAGAGTCTACACCCATTGAGAAGGAAATGGTGGCAGATGCTCCGATAAGGGGTTCTGTGAATCCTTTGATCGGGGGGGATCTGACAGCCTGCATTTCTTGTTGATAAATATATTTATTTCTTTTAGAAATAGCCACTTTGGTCTAGTGGTTAAGGCTCCAGGCTAGAAACCAGGAGACTGTGAGTTCTAGTCCCGCCTTAGGCATGAAAGCCAGCTGGGTGACCTTGGGCCAGTCACTCTCTCTCAGCCCAACTCACCTCACAGGGTTGTTGTTGTGGGGAAAATTAGAGGAGGAAGGAGTATTAGGTATGTTCCCCGCCTTGAATTATTTGTAAAAATAATAAAGGTGGGATAAAAAATAAATAAAAATAAAAATAAAATAATCCTGAGGAGGATGTATACAAAAATTGGTGCCTAGCACATCTTTTATATCTAGAATGGTACTCCAAACTACCAAAGAAAGAACCTCTCTTTTTTTGTAGAAGACTAAGAAGTTAATTTTTGTGACAAAAAATAGAAAGGGCCTCCTCTAATCTGAATTTTTTATGTGTTTGAGATGTGCTTCTTGGCAGGAAAGTATGACTACTACAACTTAATCCTATTTATCAGGTAATTCATATAGACTGGCTTCCAAGAAAGAGGTTTTAAATAAGCAAAGGTGGGATTGTTAATAGCACAAAAATGATACATTCTCTTAAAATGAACATGTAAGTTCACTAAGAAAAAACAACTTTGATGGTTTACAGCCATCCCATTCTGGCTTAAACTCAACAAAACTAGAAAAGTTCAGGCTGGTTCCATAACAGTCATCCCCCATAGTCAACAGCAATATAGGTGACATGTCACAGATTATATCCTCTCATCCTTTTCCATGCACCCATATCTTTTTTAAACTCAGATCCAGATGAGGAGGAGGGAGGGCTTAGGAAAAGCAAAGACATCCTGCCTTGCCCCAGATCAACCACACTGCCTTATGAGCAGGGCTCCTCTGGGGAAAAAAACAGGAGGAAAGACAATGTGCCACCTTGAATTCCTGTGTGAAAGGTGGGATATAAATTTAACAAACAATCAATCAATCAATCAATCAATCAAATGAAACATTTGGACCTTTTGGATAATACTATATATTATTTTTGATCATGGGTCATACCTTTTAAAATTTTAGGTTTAGCTTCCAACATCCTTAGTTCTGGGGAATTTGAACAGAACACTGTCAGGTTTGTTTTTTAAAAACATTGTGCATAACAAAATTAAGCATTTGGATGTCATTTTAATGAGCAGACTGTTCTTGTAAAGCACAGGTTACTGTCATTCAGCAACATAAGCCACTTTCCATGAATTTCTTCTTGCATCTCAACAGCTTCTTTTCTTGGCTACTGAACTAAGAAAAAGTTTCCTTTCCACCCCACTATTTTCAGAAGCAGAAAAAGGCAGCAGTATTTTGTCCACTGCCTCTTCTCTGAGCTTCTGTTTGCATCCTTACATATGCCCTCTCCCTTCTCAAAATGTGGCTGAACCAAGCAGTGTTATCACCCTTTGAATCCTAGTGATAATATTTGAAACTGGAAGCCAGCCAGATATAATCAAGAAAAGAAATTGAAATAAATAATTTCCATGTATGTTCAATTCATACTGATTTTCTCTCCTTCTGATAATACCCTGCTAACACGTTGCCTTCCTTTTTCAAAGAACTTTGATGCATATATGTGTGGAGGTTGGTTTATACTTCCTACACGTATGTTCAGCTTACATTAATTTTTAGGTCAGAGGAGTGCAGAGGAGATCCTCAGATGTTTTTTCTCATGCCTGGTAAATCCAGATTTTCAGACATACAGCATAATTATCAATCATTTTTAGGTTTAGTCAGGAGCAGTGCTTCTGTTCATAGGGACTGATATGCATTCTCTGCTGCAAAAACACTAATAGTTTTTTTTTTGCTTCTTATGTCTAGCTGGCCTGGCTATTTTAAGTCAGGCACAGCCTCTCTGTCTATCATGTTGGGGCAATGTACGATTGGAAGGGCGTATTATAATGCACTTCAAATATTTTCTCATAGTTACTTGCCCTGGCTACAAGGAAGTTCTCATAGTTACTTGCCCTGGCTACAAGGAACAACTGAAAGTTGAAGAGAGCCTCATGGCAGGCTTTTCTTTTTCATTGCCTTGTCCTCCATGAGACCTCTTGAACTGGTGCTTTAAGCTGCATGCATAAGACAAGTTTCATATTTGGCAGATGACTGTAAGGTATGTTGAATGACATGTTAATCTTTTGCTAATCGTGCTTCAAATAATAATTGAAATTTGATGCATGGCATAGGAATTCACAAAATGATTCTTAACGGTGTTATCCTATACATTGTTATTCAGAAATAATCCCCAATGGCTTAAACAAGGCAGTATATACTGTATAGGACTGTAACTTCCATCCTACTTCTTACTTTGACCAATCAAATGCTTGCTAATTGAGGGCTGATTTCAACTGGGGGGGGCAGAAGCTTGGGGGCAAGAATTTTAAGGATTAATTTTAATTAAAGAATTTTAATTTTAATCAGAGCAATTTACCTCCCTGAGTCCTCCCACTTTCTGTTTCCATGATGAAATCCTTCCCCCCAAAATGCCAGAAGTAAAAAAAATGCGCAGAAAAACAGCAACTTCAGGTTCACTTCAGTTAAACATTACTTTTGTTAACATTTAATTTAAGAAACATGGGAAAAAAGTGCTATCAAAATTAGGTCACTTTGCTGTCAATTTTTGGCAACATAGTGTCAGGGTGTGGTGACCACTGGTTATCCATCTCATTATTATATTGAGGACTGCACAATAGATCTGTTCTTTTGAATGAGGTCTTGTCTGGGAAAAAAAAAATCTAGGGTAGATCACACCAAAGAAATCTTCAGATCTTCCCTCAGAATTATATTGCACGTGGACCAGTGGGATTGTAGAGGTAAGTCATATGTGACCATATCACTCATTCACCATCAATGGCAGAGAAATTGGATAAATAAGTAAAAATCAATCAGTCAATCAATGGATGGTAAAAGGTACCTATACAAATAGACATGTATGTTCATAGAGCTCCATTGCCTCTATTGCTCATATAAATTGCCTGATCACCTGAAAGAACTTTAAATGCTTTAGCTTAGATTGTGGGGAGCAGGAAGAACCTCTGGCTCCCTAGCTGTAGCTGAACATCAACCCCCTTCAGTACCAGTAAGTATGACTGCAAATGCAAACCACTAAAAGTTGTTCAACAGCATCTGACGCAGGGACATCTGCAAGGGGGAGGGGTGTCAAAAACACTGTAACCACACAGTCCAAGTCCTGCCCACTTTTCACATGCGTTCTATGTGACAAATGCAAAAAAAGGAGTAGGGCTTGGATTGTGCATTCATGACTGCCAGTTTGACATTTTTGGCACTCCACCCCTTGTAGATGAGAACCAGTTTGGTGTAGTGGTTAAGGCTCTAGGCTAGAAACCGGGAGACTGTGAGTTCTAGTCCCACCTTTGGCACAAAGCCAACTGGGTGATCTTGGGCCAGTCACACTCTTTCAGCCCTAGTAAGGAGGCAATGGCAAACTACATCTAAAAAACCTTGCCAAGAAAAATGCAGGGACTAGTCCAGGCAGTCACCAGGAATCAAAAACTGACTTGAAGGCGCACGCACACCCAGACACCCCTTTTAGATACCGCTGTTTAGAAAGCTGCAGGTTCCCAGTTCTTGTCCATTGATCGTTTGGCACTTACACTTTGTAGATGCCCAGGCTCTAGCTACTGTCCTGATCACCAGGAAACACACTGAGACGAGGACTTGGTCTCTAATATTTATTAGTAGTACTTAACAAGAATCCTAACAAACTGAGAAGGCGTGGGAAAACCCAGCCATATAAACCCCAAAGGTTAAGGCGGTCCCGATCTGTGTCTCTTTGAATGGCTGAACAGTTCCTCAGTGCTACGCATGCGCTTGACAATCTGGGTGGGAGCCCCCTGCTCGCCATCCTTACTCATGACAGCTACCCTGCACCGCAGCATCTCAGTTAGGGCACTCGTTATGAGAGCAGAGCCAGGATATATTATTTCACTGCCCTCTGAGAATTGAAACTCTCAACATTCTGTGGTATAGTATAGATTGAATGTGAATTGCATGAATTTTTGCTCTTGTGCCACTTGCTAGTTGAATTAGAATAAGTTCAGCTATACTTGTTCCTTGCCTTGAATTAAATTGAGGTCTCTTTTGTGAAAACAAACTTTGCTCCTTTCTTCATTTATTCTGCATTTGACCAATTCCAAGAGCAATAACCATTACAGATCATTTTCTGTCTTTCATATAATTTGAACTGAGTACTGGAAGAGGCTGCTCAGGTTTGTCTAATTAACTTCCTGTCACAGGCAGTCAAGGTGCTGAGCTCCAGTATGGTAACTAACTTATTTCAGCAATCACTCTACCCGGCACTGCATGAATATAGATTGGGGAAATTCTTTAGTTAAGCAAGGTTCATGGCAATGTTGTTACGGTGTGTTAACATGCTTTTTAAAAATATATTAGTTTTTCCCACAAATGAGTGGCTCTTACCAGCTTTTACAACCATATGTTGCACAGGCGATAGACATTCCCTACATATAGTCTTAAGGCTCTGATCTTAAGGAAGACTAGTGTTTTAAAGTAGTGTATGAATACGACAACGTCATGTTGATTTTTACTGGAGACTCAGGCAAGGCTAGGCTTCATATCCTCAGAAAACTTGAATAGGAAGGATTGAACCACTGTCTTCTTCAACTGAAACGGGTACTATCCCATGTTCACTAAACTGGAAAAAGACCTCTTATGGACTACAGTTGAAATGATACTAAACATATAAGTGCAGCATATTAAGGCTTTTCCTACTTTGCTGAGAACATATTCCTAATATTATTATCAACAATATGACACCTTCAATATATTGTAAGAAATGCTAAGAATAAGACAGAGACAGCAAATGTTTTTTTGCTAACAACAAAAGCACAGGAAACAGGAGATTTTAAACACTCCATGTCAGCTGGAATGTGGACTCCCTGAACTGGGATGACCATTGTTCACAGAAAAAAAAATACTGTACACTCTGGGGCCATATGCTTATTTTTCCTAACTTTTTCCTGCTTTATATTCTTGTGTCAGGTTGCAAAGGTTGCTCTAGGGTTTTGCAAGGCCTTAATCCAGAATTCCTCACTTTCTCTCAGTAAAAGTTTTTCATCTGCTAATTTCTGTAATTCCTATTCCTCTTATTCCTAAAAGCCATGGGAGCAGTGGGACATGAGATTCATCATGGATTATCACCCCAGCGCTGCTGGTTGTGGGTTCCAGGCCTGTCAGATACAGCTTGGCATGAGTCCTTTGTGAGCCAGAGGAAAGCATTACCAGAGAGAACTACTTTCTGGCATTGGAGTGTAATTGTTAAACAGCTCACTATCTATCTGGAAATGTGTGCTGAAAACTTACAGATCCAAAAGGGAAGATAACTTGCTGTGATACTAAAGCATCAAAACTCTTGTCAAGACTATCAATAATTGTCAACTCAAACACTTGGCATTAAAAGTTTGGCATGAGGTGGTGATGGCATTCTTGCAGTATTGAACAGTGGAAGGCAGATACCTTGCTAATCCAATGCTGTTGGCAACTATCTTAAGTTGCAATCTTCCTGTTTATTACAGATAACTTGCCAGAAGAAATTCTCATTTATTTTTCCTCACATTATCTCTCCTTAATGATAATCAGTTGCAGGGAAAGAAAGTACCTCCACATTTCTGGCAGAGACAAGATGGATCTCCTGAAATGGACTTCTGGATGGCCAGGGGAATGAACTGAGCATTCAGTGATATTATATAATTATTATATTGAAAAACTATATTTGATATTGGAGGACTTACTGCAGCTTTCACATAAGTTAAACATAAAGGCTCATTCCAATAGAAAGAATATATGTAGCTTAGGGTTGAACTGTGGAGTCCTTGGTGCTCTCTGAGCTTGGTTGTTTGCTTGCAGATATTTCATTACCAGACTAGGTAACATCATCAGTGCCAGTGAGTGTGGGTTTTGCTCCCTGTTAATATACAGTAGCTTGCTCTGCCAATGTTGGTGGGGGTGAGGTTTTCTCCTTGGTAGTTCCTTGATTAGGGTATTGTTTTCTGCTTTGTTTGTCTGGTGTTAACCCCTGCTTATCTGGGTGTTGATTGCTAGAGAGGATGTATTCTGGTCTTTTTGTTTCCTTCTTAACTTTTTTATCGTCCCTTTCAAATGGTGTGTAAATGTGGTTTACCTCTATGTGTCTATTGATGGCTGATTTGTCTGAATGCCAAGCTTCCAGGAATCCCTAGCATTTTTTGGCTTTAGCTAGGTCTAGGATGCTCACAGTTTCCCAGTTGAAACTATGGTTGAGTCTGGCCATGTGTTGTGAGATTAAGGAGTTTTCATCGTGTCTTCTGACTGCTAGTTGGTGTTCATGGATGCGCTCTGCTAGTCTTCTGCCTGTCTGTCCTACACAGTGGCTGTTGCGGTCCTTACACTGTATGTTGGATATGACTCCTGTTTTTTCTTCTTGGGCTACTGGGTCTTTTGGTTTACTTAAGATGTTTTGGAGGGCTTTAGTTGGTTTGTGTGAGTGCTGTGAATGATTAGCACAGCTCTAACATTTAGACAATTTCATATTCTCTCTAAGGAAATGAAGACTTCTCCCCCCTGTGACATTTATATTTACATATGCTCATGACTCTTTCTCTCTCCTTTTCAGCAGCTCTATTTTCTCTCTGTATCTTAGATAGGGGGTTGAAGTTGGAGCCAGCAGTTTTCTGGCCAGAGATGTCAGTTATATAACACATGCTTGGCTTCAAGGTCACCAAACACATGACACAAGTTCATTAATTCATGGGAAGAGGAGCAAATAGAAACAAGTTTAAGTCCATGTGGGTATAAGATACATCTATCATTACTGGGTGTGGCCAGTCCACTGTTATCTATGGCTCCATTCTTGTCTGCAATAAAGATTCATAGGTAGCTGAATCATGCCTGTGGGACTTCTGGCAAGTCTAACCCAGAAGGTGAACTAAGCTATAGGAAGTGTCAGGAGAGCCTTGATTTACTGCTGAGTCCTGGCTGGAGAAGCCTGACATTAGAGTAGCCAGTTAGGCATCACTAAAAACAAAACAAATGCGTATCAAACAAAACAAAACAAAAAGAGCCAGTTTGGTGTATTGGTTAAGGCACCAGGCTAGAAACCAGGAGACTGTGAGTTCTAGTTCCACTTTAGGCAAACCCACCTCACAGGGTTATTGTTGTGGGGAAAAATAGGAGGCAGAAATATTAGGTATGTTCACTGCCTTGAGTTATATATATATAAAAGGTGGGATAAAAATATAAACATCATAATCTGAAGGTTGCATACCCTAATTTATATGTATACATGCAAATATGAAAATAACCACCATAATCTAAACAGAAATAAAATTCCTGCTGGGGCTCACTTTTGCTGGGCAGCTTCAAGACGCTGCCTTTTCTTCTTATGACTTTTAAAAATTGGACTTTCAAACATAGCATGCAGTCAAAGAGAAGATTGTCCTCTGGATAGCTCTTCAAATAGATGAGGCCTGGCCAACCTATTTATACTTCTTATAAGTACTTACTTGTTCCAGTAAGTATTTGTAAGTGCTCAGGAAAGGGACCTACTGCCTCTTAAGGAAAAGTAATGGTTGTAAACAGACCCTGGCTTTCCATATTTGAATTTATTTGCATGCTTAGCTGCAGTGAGCCATTTTTGCAAGATGCTGTTACAGCTGAAAACAGAGGCAAGTGCAGGCATAGCCCTTACAAATGTTCTGCCCTCTCTCTATAGAGAGACAAAATAAGGCACAGAAAGATGGAATCTGCCCTTTCCCATCCAGCCAAGAAGGGTTAATGGAGAAACCTGAATGGGTTGGTGCCTCCTCATGGTGAAAAAGTTCTAGGAAGTGATTTAACACTGGCACACAGAAGGCTTCTGCATGAAAAAAACAACATATAAAAGAATCTATCTGAATAAAGTGTGAATCCCTAACGTTAAAATCATATACCTCCAACCAACTGTAAAAATGCCTAGGAGGAAAGGAAAGTTTTGACGCTGCACAAACAAGACATCATTCTGGGTGCATCATTAAGGAAAGCATTCTACAAGTGGAACGACTGAAGTGAGAAAACCTTCTTCTCTATTGTAGTTATCTTTTAACTTTACTTGGTGGGGAGAAATAGCAATGGGCCTCTGAGGATTAGTGAAGAGCTTAAGCAGGTACATATAGGGGGAGATGTTACCTGAGTTACTCTGGCCTAAGTGGTGGAGAACCTGAAGCTTCTTCTCAAGTCATCCCTTCCTAATCTGTTCCTCATAAGAAGGCAGATCTTCAAGATTGAAAATTTGTTCACCATAAGGCCCATATAGTAAAAGAAAATCAAGTTTGAGCTTAATGTAGTAGATCATTTGTTCTTTGGAACTAACAGGTCTCCCCCACAGTTTTAATTTATTTTTAAAAATGAATTAATCAGGAATTGCTTTGAAGTCCTGAACCTTATTGATAGAGAAGCAGAGGAATTATGGAATGAACTTAAAGAAGTTGTTAAGGATGAATGTGAAAAGAGATTGCCAAAAATGAAGAAAGCGAACTGGATGTCAGAAACTGTAGAAACTGCCAAGAAGAGAGGAGAAGACAAGCCAAAACCAAGAAAGACAAAAATCTCAAAAAGGAACTTAACAAAAGCTTTTAGAGAGCTGTTAGAAGAGATAAGGATGTTACATTACAACAACTTCTGTAAAAGCACTGAAGATGGAAACAGGCATGGAAAAAAACAAGGAAAGAAAAACAAGTTGATAAACCATCAACAGTAAAGAAACAAGCAGTCAAGAAATACACTGCAGTAGAGCAGCCTTGGTAGAGCAGCCATGAAGACCTTGGAAAAGATATTCAGATGCTGTGATGTGTCTATACTTAAAAAGAGCAGAATCGTGCAAGCTACGGTATTCTCTGTGACACTCTACAGAAGTGAAAGTTGGACTTTAAAGAAGCAGGATAGGAAGAGTATTGATGCTTTTGAACTTTGGTGTTGAGGAGACTCCTGACAATTTTGTGGACAGCTAAGAAAACAAACTGATGGATCATTGAACAAATCATCCCAGAGTTCTCACCTGAGTCACAAGTTACCAGCTCAAATTGTCCTACTTCAGACACATTATGCGAAGACCCAGCTCGTTGGAAAAGGCTCTAATACTGGGACAGGTGGAAGAAAAGAGAAGAAAAGAGGACGACCAGCAGCAAGGTGGATGGACTCAGTTACAGTGGCAATGAGGGCACCGTTGAGAGACTTGAAAGAACAGGTTAGGAATAGATCATCTCAGAAAAAATCTACTTTATGTTTGTGGTCGCTGGGAGTCTTAAACAACCTGATGGCATATAATCAATAAGATATAGATATAGATATAGATATAGATATAGATATAGATATAGATATAGATATAGATATAGATATAGATATAGATATAGATATAGATATATACATACTATACATGCTGGAAGCCACAGTCCAGAAAGAGGCAGGGCTAGAATAAATAATAATAATTGAATGAATTTCCATCAGTTGAAATTAATTACCTGTCAAATAAGGTATCCTATTTATAAAATTAATTAATCCTCCATCTGTGTATATCAACTATTCTCTCTCTCTTTCTCACACACACACACACACACACACACTTGCATACAGTAAAACACAACCAAGTACACCTACCTCCACTCACCCACATTTCCCTCCCTCCTTCCAGCAGAAACAGCAAGCAAGAAAAGGGGGAAAAGCCAGGATGGAGATGGGATGAGAAGAAGTAACTGAATAGAGATGGAAAGAAAAGACAGAGAAACTTTGTTCAGGCTTTACAGTTGAAATCCATTAGGCAACCAGGCCTCCCTAAGCAAGAACTAATCATCAGGGTAGCCTTTAAAGCATCAGCAATGATGTCTGTAGTCATCTGTACCTTTTGCCTGTTCCTTTGGCTACAACAGTTTCTTCTATTTTTATCAGCAAATGTAAGACAACCCCCTCAATTCAGAATAAATACTTCAGGGGAAAAATCCTAAAGGTTAAGCATGGCATGGTGATGAATGTTCTGCTCATTGCTTGTGGAAATGCTCCTGTTAGCTATGGTAGTGAAAGAAATATTCATTTAATTTTTATGAATAGCTGGATACATTAGATGACCCATGTGATACAGTGATGTGTGTCTTGAATGTGTGGGAGAGCTATCGTCAGTTCTCATTATCTGACGTCCTCAGTTAATCTCCAGAATAGATATTTATAACAACAAGTTTATTCTAAAAGTAAACAAGTTGACTGTTAACTCCTGTGCGAATGAAGTGCTATGTTCATGTTGAACAATAATTGCTACTGTTAGGCAGATGTAAGACATGGGTACAAGTTCCTTGTTTTGGGTAGATATATACACTCTGCTCTCATTTGGCATAGTATAAATCCCCAAGTAACAGCTGAATCTATGTCATGGAATGATTATGAAAATTTTCAGTGAATGCATGAAGTTTAATTGGTGCAAAAGGTCCTATTGTTGTGTTTGATTTTTTTCCTGATTTACTTGTAAGACTATCTGCAATTTTTCTCATACAGCATCAGCAGCTTTCTCTCATCTGATACCCTCCAGATGTATTGGACTTTAATTCCTGTATTTCTAAAGTAGGATGACCTGCTGCTCCTGCAGTCAAGGGAACTGAACTCAACACATCTGAAGAGCAACTGCCTGGGAAAGATGGGCGAAAACAGTGGCGTACAGAGCTGTCCTATCTATATTTTCTTTATCTGGGTTTGCACAACACACAAGCATCTCTGCCAAGTGTCTGAGATTACCTAGGACTGTCACAACTTGGGAGAGTAATCCTATGGGAAAAGCCTGATTCAGGAAATCCTGCATGCACGTGAGAACTCCTGTACAAATACTCTTACTGCAAAGCCATAAAGAGGAAAACAGATGAAGAGTTGCCATAAAACATTCCAAGAACTGCTGATCACCAAGCCACAAAAGGTGCATTATGGTCTGGAGTTGGGTGGTTCATGAGCAGAAGAACCTTTGGGAGGGCTTGACCGTTACTGAACCCAATGAAATCCTATATTTTTATTTTCAGAAACTGCTTAGAGAAGTGAAGGACACTGCTTATCCAGAACAGTCTTTTATTCCTAAGGCTTGCTTCAGAACAGAAGGTAAGCTCTTTTCTTATCTAAAACAATATGTTATTTTCCAAACTGCTTAGATGCTCAAGTCAGAAATTGTGTGCTTATCCAAAACAGGATTTTATTTGTAAAACCTAATTCTTCTACTATGTTCAAACAGAAATCCAAGCAAACACAATTTGTCATATTTGTCATATTCTGCCAAGATCAGAATATAAAGCCTTTTGACAAAGGAAACCCAAATGCCTTTAGTGATACGTGTGCTTGTGATGTTTTACTACCCCATAATAGGATTCATGATGTAAAGGATAGGTTACCAGATTTACAAGAATAAAAACCAGGACACCTTGATTTGTATACATTTACATCACTATTAATGTATGTCTGTAACACAGTTTCCCAAGAGACCTGGGCAAAATGTACAAAACAAAACAAATCCCTGACATGATCAAATTTTAGATTTCCATAGGACTGTAGTAACTCTCTACAATATCACGAAAACCCTGACAATTGCCTTTCAGTAGAATCTGTATAGTGAATTTTTGGGGGAAGAATAGTTTCATTTTCAGGAACATATTGTAGAGCCCAGCACGGCTGTGAACACAAGTTGACCTTCAAGATGAGCAATAATTTCAGAATTGTCAGTTCCATATCCAGGTATTGTTTTGAAAATCTGTAAAAGAGGCAATCGTGCCAGACAGAGACCTAGCAAATTGTAACTAAAATGTTTTTAAAGTAATGTCCGTAGTCCCCAAAGGGGTGAAGGTTTTTATCTTCTAGCATTTTTCCTTTTGGTTTTTTTCCACAATATTTCTGTACATACGTGAGTTCCTCAAATAAGTCTGTATCATTGATTTTGCATTTACAACCAGTAGAGAGTTTACCACCTCTTTCCAAATATGAATCTTGTGCAGCAGAGAATGTATGCAAATCACTGAATGCGTCCCCTGTTCTTCTAGGTAAGTAATGCCTTTCTGTCCCAGAAAGAAAAGGCACATTTCTGGAACTGAGTTTCTTGTGGTATTCCTTCCCCTTTAACAAAACCCTTGACCTACACCTCTTCTTCCTTCTCTTGTTTCAGCCATTTTTTCAGAACAACGTCTATCACCCTGGAGTTTTTCCCCCCCACAGCTTTATCAAGCTATTGAAAAGAGAGAACCAATTGTCTAGAAACCAGAGCCAGATTTTACCAAAAGAGTCATGAAAGAACACAGGAGTTGCTGTTGGGGCCAATTATTGTGAAAAATAAGTTTGAAGAGCCTGAAACAGCTTCAGCACCCTATCCATGGCAGGCTTTAGAGAAAGCCAACAGGTTTTGCTTGAATTAGAAGCTGCTGATATTCCAACTCAACAACAACAACGAAACAAACTTCTTTCAAATGTGTGATTCTGATGGTAGAAAAATGATAACAAATGACTTAATGTCAAAGGAAAACCTGTCAGCAGCAGTTTGCACTGCACTATGGGCAATGTGGTCTGCACGTCCCACTCCACTTAAAGAGTTTTCAGAGATTGCTTCTTTCAGTCTTTAAAAAGGACTTCCCCCCATTTTTTAATTTACCACCGAAGTTAATATTTGTGCTGCCAGTATAAAATCCAACCACATTTTCTTGTACTTACCAATGGCCGTACATATTTCTCCGTGCAATATGGTAGACATTTCACCCAAACTCTTTACCTTCACCAACAGTATATAAAGTAACATACGACTACAGGTAGATCAGCTGGCACAGATATGTAGTCAGTGTTGCCCATGCCACTTCTCAGATGACCCATGCAAAAGGTGCCAGTACAATAGTAGTCAGAACTCTATTCCTCCTATGAATACAATAGAACTTTTCATCTTAGAGGGGTTCTAACCAAAGGAGAAGTCCCATCCATTGACAAAAAGCTGCGGTTATGTATTTCTACAGATAAACAGACCTACAGCTACTGCCCTTCTTAATTCACTCTCGTCAGGAGTTCACCTTCACAAATATTCTTACTCCATTGCTGCTTCCATCTTCAGCCATTTGCATTTAGGAGGCATCTGTGCTTCTCTCTTCGATGAACAGCACTGTAGACACTTGTCACAGAGTGCAAATAAAACAGTCATTAAAAAAACAACTAAGTAAATTGTATCAATATACCCGGTTCCATGTATTTTTTTGACTGAAGCATTTAGATTTTATTTAATTTTTAAGTTATTAATTATAAGTTTCAAAGATAATCAGTAAAAGAAGCAATAAAAAATAGAGCATGTGGTAAAGATGGATATTTTAGAATTGTTTGTGCCCAGAACAGTCTCTGCAGCTTGCCTTCATTCTTCTCGGCTGCTTATGTTTGTATCCTATCTCCGGGTGCAGTGAGCAGCAAGTGAAGACACAAAAAGAGAGTGGGAATGGAGATAAGAGTAGATCTTCTCTTCCACCCCCATCTCCCATTGCACCCGAAGATATCCTCAGACTTGAAGAATGTAAGGACTACTAGGTCCTGATAAGCTGGTGCCATTTTGATGACTACTGTTCCTGGATGCTGTCTGCTCTGCTTCCAGGTACTTGCCTGGGTGCAGTAGAGAACACTGAACACAGAAGTTGTTTCCTGCTGCTGTTTTTGTAACACTCAGGCGTCCTGTTGAGGCTGGCTGGGCTGGGCTGGGCTGGGCTGGGCTGGGCTGGGCTGGGCTGGGCTTCTAGAAACCAGGACCTTTTTCAGGGTTTTGGGGATGGGTGCCCAGCTCCTTAAATGTCTCCCAGAACACCAGACCTGTCTTAGCAAAGCCCAAGACATCTGGTCATGTAAGTAAAGAAACATAGATTGGGTGTCTGCAGGGGGATTGTATAAGAAAAGTCAGGATGATAACTGCAAGATCAAAGCCTAGGCCCTTTCTGTGTGTGTCACATGCAATATATATAGAAAGGGGGTCGTCACTGTTCCTATCTTGACTTTTTAACCTTCCCTCCCCTGCCCAGTTCAGTATGTGACCTTCTTCCCTTGTTTGTGGTTTCCAGGGTTCATAATTTCTAAAAATTCACAACACTGTTTTGCACCATTTTGAGATGAAAATAAATGCACATGGTAATGTAAGACCTGAAATAGGGTTAATACCATTTATAAGCACACCCACACACCCACCAATTCTCACACAAAACCCAGGAAAACAACAACAGCAGAAAATGCTGATGATGTCCATGTGTGAGCCATGGTCTTTGCACTTTGTATCCTTATTTCACCTAAATTTTTATGTTCACTTTCTGGCCACCAAAAGCTTCTTGCTCATCCCTCTGCTAAATAGATGGTGTCTGGGAGTGGGAGAGATGGCGGAATGGGAAAGGTGGTTCTGTTTGCCTGCTCCTCCTAAATGATGGAGGAGCGTTCCAGATTTTGCTGAGTATCTACAAAATATCCCAAAGGCATTCAGAGCTGAGTTGCCTGTTCTTATCTCATTTCAGCAATACAGAGCCAGAAATCTCTCTGTGTCTGCTTGCAAATCCATGCAGCAGTTTGGTGCTTACTAATATAATCCTAATAAAATACATGATATTACCAGGTTTAATTATATAGTCAGGATATTAAGAGATTTACCTCTTGCTGTTCTACATCCTGCTCTCAAACTGTAATCTTTTTTCATTTTCTGCTCTCCACATGAAATTGCATAGGTGTTCCATTTATATGGCTCTGGACTCTGGTCCTGTGACTACCCAAACTTCATTTCATCAGTTCAGAGAATCCCAAACTACTAAAGGTCTTTTATCATTCTTGTCCTCATTCAAAGCATGAAAAAAGCTAAAATAAAATATGAATATTCACATATTCAGAAGCCTTGGGAGTACCTGCCCACATGAAAGAAACACTTGTGCCTGAGCAGAATTTTTTGCCTATTATTAAAGCAACATCACGGGCAGGATTCTGAGCATTTTTATAAACTGAAAGCTTTGTGAATAAAGATTTTGCTTTGGGTTGTTCTTCTTGATTGCGGGCAGATCTTTCCGTGCTACCATTTTTGGTGTTTTCGAGTGTGGAGGGTTAACTGGTTAAAGCACCCTTTCCCGTCCTGGAAGCCCTCCAGATGTACTGACCCCAGTTCCCATCATCCCCACCTGTGCTGGCAAGAAATTCTGGGGACTTTAATGCCGGCACATTGTGAGGACATCCTGGTTGAGGAAGGTTGGTGTGTTCAGTTGCTCCACGTGTACTCAGAATAGGATTTGTTGGAATGTTTCATAAATATAAACAAGAAACTGTAATTTACTCTTTATTTTGTTTTAAGTAGATGGGTACCCCTACCCATTTTCCCTGCCTCCCATCTGATCTACTTGTGGTTGGAGGATAGGGAGAGAAAGATCAGTCTAGTACAGTTTGCTGTTTATTGGAAAACACACAAAAGAGTGTAGCTGCTCTGTGCATTCTTTCTGTTTAGATGCAAGTAGATACGCATATATATATATATATTCCATAGCAATACTGAAAACACATTGCACTGATTAACCTGTGCATCAGTATATATTTTCTGTGCCATTGGTGTATTCACCTCTGCATTCATGCACGTTATTGGGCTTATCTCCTTTATCTATTAGGATATCATGATAAAGTATTTGCTGAAGAGGCATACACTTGTTTCAGTCACCTCTGATCCTGTGTACCTGCTGTGGATTTGAACAAATAAAACCATTCTTCTGTATGCATAAAGTATTTGTCACCTGAGAAAGCCAGTTCTGGAGGTAGGCATTTATTGTTTATAAACAATAGAAATCCATCTGCACAGGAATCTGCTTTTTGTTCCTTGTCTAAGGGCCTTTCCCACTGCTGAGATGAAGTGCTCTCAACCCATCCTTGAGCTGGCAGAAAACTAAACCAGCATGGAATTTGCAGTCCCCATTGTTGGTCCTTATGTTACCGCTCTTTCAAGTCACTGCAATCGCTTGACTTCTTTGCAACATAATGATGACAGTCTAACTGATTTTACCAACTAGACCCTGTCCTTGGATGGTGTCAAAATAAAAGAAAATAAAATCTATTGTAACACTAGTGCAGTTAAGATGACTTAAGTTTGTTTCATTATGTTCTGGAGATGAGAGAAAGGCAACACCTTAACTGATATTACTAGGGTATGTTTGTGCCACGGTTAGGTTCAAAGGTAGGCTGACCATATTTCCTTGAGACAAAAACAGGACATTGGGATGGCAAAACGGGATGGGGTCAAAAATGGGACATTGGGATGGCAAAATAGGGCAGGGCTGGGTGACGGCCTGGATCGGCAGGCAGGAACTTCTCTGGTTTTCTCGGGCTGGGAATCTTTGAATTCCTTCATTTGCGAGAGGCAAGGCTGGGCTGGAGACTCTAGTGAATGGTTGTCCCCAACAAGCCATTCCTCCTCTGGCTGTGCTTTTATGTTCTTTTCTTCCCGCCGTTTCAAGGCAGGAGCCAATCGGCTTGCCCTTTGATCACTGCCTATCAGCTGATCCTGTTTTTTTCTTTCTTTTTCTTTTTTTTCTGTAAGGAAACTAGAGGCAAAACATCTCTGCACACATCCATGCCAAAACAGCTATTAAAAAAGATACGAGGTAGACTACCCACGCATTTCAGGCAACATATGTAATATCTGTATAAAGCTTTACTCTCCTAAAAATGTTTAATTGTGGGATAAAGAATTAAATCTTTCCCCAAAGCTGAGATATTCTTGCTAATTTAACTCATGGCAAATGTTACTTTTGAAAAGAAGAAAAAAAAGAAGGCATTTAACATCATTTTCTTGCAAAACATATAATGTGTCAGGCAATACACATACTGAAATCAAATGATACTGAAGCCAGAAAATATGTACTATAGAGTGCCGTAAGAGATCGTTTTATAAGTACTAATTAGAGAAGATCAATTAATATAAATTATAGCAGGACATCAATTTCTTTTGTCCTTTCAGATCCTGTTACATTAATTAACTCCCTCTTTGGGCTTCATCCTAAATGTAGTTAGTTACATTCATGATTGGAATATTTTTGCTATCTTTGAGACTGAAGCACCAGGAGAAAAAACATGCAGCTGTTTTTACATGTACCTATACAGAGGTTCCTTATGACATTAGCACTTTTTAAAAGAATACTATTTGTGCAAACTTGCAAAAAATCCTTCGTATGTACAACTAGTATGTACAGTTAGCACATAATTGTCCATTGTGTTTTTATTTATGTCCTGATGTAACTCCTGATTGTTTTTGTTCTCTAACTGATAATGGAGGCAAAGCTATTTTAATTTGATGGGCATTGAATTACTTTGAGTGTTAAAAATTGTTTTGGGATCCATCACCTGCAAATGATAACACTCATTACTTAGGTTCTTAGTTGCCTTGTTTGATGCCTACAAATTAAATTATCTTTATTGCCCTTATAGATTTTATTTTAATTCAAACACAATCTTGTTTCCAATCGTGATTCTGCATTCTCCATGAGTTTTTCACTATTCAGACCAAATATCAAGTATAATCCTTAACATCTTTCTTGTGGCTCTTTGTAGCTGTTGCCTGGCTGGTCGTGGAATGCCCTTCATTCCTTCACTTTTTATGGTAACCCGGGGGAAGAGGGATGGCTTTAGGTTTGAAGAACAAAATGCCGTCAGATAGGCACCCTTTTACAAGATGATTTTTTTCTGGCTCAGAGCTGGTCCAACACCATTTGTTGCCTGATAAACTGTTAGGTGACACCTTTCTACTCAGCATTTCCACCTAGAGAATCTGGCATCTACAGGGTTGAATCATTCTTTATCATTGGTGATGGGACAGCACCTTGAACCTCAGCTGAGGTCAGCAACTACTTTAAGAGTGATGCATCACCAGCTGAAATGCTTATCACTTAGGACAGAGGTGAGCAATCTTTGGACTTCAGACTAATTTCAGAAAGCCTCTGCAAAAGATTGATTCAGATCTCTGGTAAAAGCTCCCTCACCCTTCCTTACACAGCCAGCTGTTAGGAGAGAGAGCGAAGATTGTCAAAGAAATGGAGTGAGAAAAAGAAGGGTGGTTGCCACCAAGATAATATGTGTCCCCACCCACTTTTGGTTTAGGTCCTACCTATCATTTGCTTCAGCACTCCTCACTATGTGGACCCCAACAGATTACCCCTACAGAAATGTGGCCCTCAGAAGAAGAAAAGATAGCCAGTCTCTAAGTTAAGGGCTCCCCAGATAAGATGAATGTGAAAACCAACATGAAACTAAATTGAATGAGATGAAATTGTCCTCTAAGCCATAGCCTGGGAGTCCATTTTCATGTTTGACTATTGTTGATTGTGGGACTATAAAAAACCACTTATGGTGATGAATCCTATTTGCCTCTTTTCCAAGTCACTGCAGATTCCACCAACACACATTCACACACATGCCTGCTGGGCAGCATCTTTAGTGTCTCTGTCTTTCAGCCTACATGTTCCAAGCCATATGTTCATCTTGGCACTCCTTCCTGTGCTATATTTTCTTATGACTAATTGCAGCCTGAGCACATGGCCTTGGATTTTTGAATATGGAGATGATCCATCTCAGGAGTAAAGCTGGCAGCCCCAGGAGAACCAGGGACACTTCATTCCAGATGGGTGTTCCTTGATGTTGCCTGCCTGAGAGCCCTAGCAGCACCTATCTAACTATTCATTTCTGTATCTTATCCATCAATCTCTTTGGTTCAGACTCCATTTACCATGGAGTTGCAACTGAAAATAACATTGTGAGGGCAACTCTTCCCCCCCGACACACACACATGTACACACTCTTCCTCCCCATTTTTTTCTTCCTGATGTTTTTCCACACACATGCACACACACACTCTTCCCACCCCCACCCCCCAATTTATATATTTTGAATCTCCCACTACCAGTCAAATGGAAACAAGTGAAACCCAGTGGTCTATAAATGATAATGATGGTCAGGGATCTAGAAAACCAAGACCCCATTGTTCCATTTAACTCACCAATATTTTCATGGGCTAGCAGCAGCTCTCCTTATTTTTGGACAGGAACCTTTTTCATCCCAACTTGGTGGGGCCAGGGATTGAAGCTGGGACTATTTGTGCAAAGAGCACAAATGTACCACTGAGCTGAACCAATGCTTGTGTAATAAAAATATAAAAATAATGGGGGAAGGAGCAAAGAACTTGGTACTAAAGATTTTGGAAGAATAAAAAACCAGATGATTTCAAATGTCCATCTAGTGCATGGAAATGTATTTGGAGATAATTTCTAACTAAGTTCTTTGTGCATTCTGCCACACAATCAGGGTGACTTGCTTCATCCCTTCCCTTATTCTGTGCTGATTTCTGATGTGGTCACAATTACCATGCAATTCAGGAGCAAATAAGGTTAAAGCTTTCTGAAGTGCTCCAAAGAGCACAGCAGGACTGGATGAAGCACAGATTCAAGTAGGAATGCATCATTTCTCTACCAGGCATATCACTAAAGATAGTGAACCTCCGATGATATTAATCAGTAAGTCCCAGAATTCTTAGCTCTTTGGAGGACATGAGGTGATGAAAGGCAGTTTTACAAAGTAGGGGGAAACTCCAATTTAGTTTGACTGTCCCCCCAAACACAAAACTATCATACTCAAAGCACTCTCTGTCTGAAAAATGCGTATCTGGTCCCTCTTGTCTTGGGCAATTGCTGATATATTTGCTACAATCAGGTCTTGATAAGAACTGCTGCCAGACACAGTCAATCAGTCCCGTGTTTCATTTGAACATGATCAGAGCCCTTGGATTAGACTAAAGCCAGCTTTATGTGACTGATGAGTTCCTGATTTCTGAGTTGTGCCAATTGCTGTTGTTCTTGTTACTCATTCTCCCTGCCTAATTCATTACAGTGGTCTGTTTCACATTGTAAATAGTAAAACTTAAGTTTGTTGTGTGAACCCAAATCCTTAAGCATGCTTTGAAGTCTGTGCTTTGTAATTCAAAAGTCATCTGGGTAGTGTCTGCTCTTTTGCCAGCTTTAATCAATGGACAATAATCAATTATCATATCAAAGTGTTCAGTGGCTTCCCCCAATGGTACAGTAATGTAGCTTGTGTGGCCTCATTTCCTGACATGACTCTGAACTAAAGCCAATATCATGCAAGTAGTCTTTTTTTTTTCTGCATAGTATGGAGTTTCTCTCCTGTTTATACCCATGGGAAGAATTTGATCTGCCAACAATGTCCATCCTGTTTCTGGACAGACACAACTGGATCAAACCCAGTAAGCCTTGGGTTCCTGATGTGAATCACCTTGCCTGCAGACGCCTGAGCTCTCAACAGGCTCTCTTCTCTCCTGGTTTTTGTAAAATATATTTAATTAAAAACAGTATTTGGAAAGCTGTTATGCTGCCAAGCAAAATGCTAGGTTCCAGCACCATATTTATTTTCAAGAATGCTTCTAGGAATTTCGCACCAAAGCCTTCCTCAGGGGTACAACTGTAGAGTTGCCAAACTCCCTGCAATTGTTCTCAGGCCTGTCTTCCACAAAATTGTTTTTGAAGTTTGGTGTATCTGAACATTAAATAAGGAAATCTAAAATGCTTTTAATTTTTTTTTCTTAGAAGTGGAACTGAAGGGAGATCCCCAAGGAGGAGATTCAGCAAAGATTCACCCTTCCTGGCAGCCTACCCACAATTCTCTTTGTGGAACTTTTATAAAGAGAAGATTCACAACAAGAGAAATAAAAAACCAACAATTTTGGATGAAAAACAGGTAATGATTAGGTTGACATACTATACTAAGTCATAATATGATTGTTGGATTTTGGTTTAGCATGTTATATGAGCCTAGCTGCTGTGGCTTTGAAAACCATGATAGGCTGCTTTTAAAAGGCTTATGATTTAGCGCAGCTCACTGGGGAATTCTGGGAGTTGAAGCCCACACATCTTAAAGTTGCCAAGTTTGAGAAACACTGGTTTAGCATGATATATGAACCCAGCTATATGTGGTTGATTCAACAAATCATAATTAAACAAGGGTTTAGCAAGATATATGAGCCCAGCCAATGGAGATGTTTCGGGAGGATATTCTTAGAGCAAGACAAATGGTGCAAAGTATGCTTTTATAGGGCTAGAATAATGAAAACCTTGCTTTTATAGGGCTAGGTGAAGATAGATAGTTCCCAGGGTAGTCAGCAGGGGGTCAAAAAAGTCAAGATGGTGACTGCAACTGTGCAATAAATGTCTTATCACTAACTGTGGGGCTTCAACTGTGTAGGTGCAGCTGCCATCTTGACTTTTTTTAAATTGAAGCTCCACTGCTTTAAAAACAGGTGAGACTTTGATCATAGCTGCCTTCTTATGTTTTTAATAGAAACCACTCCCCGCTTTTCAAAAGGCATGGGGCCTCAGTCACAAGTTTGTGACCACTATATTGGTTTCTTTTGCTTCCTGGTTGATGCTCCTGGTTGTTTCTTCAGATTCAACCAACTGCTCAGACAGCTGCTTGCTGTACTGTAGCCTGGATGGGATTTATTTTATTGATATTCTAGCTTTTGACCAAGGAATGGGGCTTAAGGATGCTAGAGGTAATAAAGGGAAAATGAAAAACCAAGCAGATTAAAGATACAATTAAAAACATAATTAAGGCATGATGAAAAACACATTCATAAAACAGACAACGCCCAGCCCAGCTATCAACCTGCATTTACCTAAAACTCCTGCCTGAATAAAAACAAATTTGTCTGCCCAGGGAAGGATAACAGAAAGGAGGTAATCTTTGCCAGCCCTTTGAGAAGTCCAGACAAGAAGCACCAACTATGAGTACTAACACTACCTTTATTGTACAGTTGTGTAACAGAATCTTGCAAGTCTGAAAGTACATCTCTCCCCAGTCACCTTTATGGCACAAGAAACTAGGGAGGGTTCCTTCTGAGATGTTTGCCACACTCCCATTGCTTCTGTGGGCTAAGCTGCCTTGTATCTGGCTGTTGCCCAGTCTGCTGTCCCTAACCCTCCTCCTCCTCCTCCTGTCTCTCAAGGACATTTTCACAGATCACTACAACTTGGACTCTCTGTGTGTGGTGTTGCCAGGAGTAGGAGCAGCTTCTGGGTCTCCTTCCTAGTGATACCTTTGAGAAATGCACCTCTGTCTCTGTGTTTTGTAGCAAAACTGGGTTGTTCCCTAGTGAAGGCCACCTGATTCATCTTCACTGACACTCAGCAGGGCTGCCTTAATTGTGGAAGGCTGGTGCAAGACAGCTGAAGTCTCCTCCCTCCCCATTCTCCCTCTTGGGCATTCTTTCCCACCGCACCCAATTCTTCTCTACTTTTCTTGCCAATCAGTGGCAAGAGCTTTTTCTTTGCCTCCTAAAACAGCTGATGGTTTCTTCAGAGGTCTTGGGGGGAGAGAGGAAAACAAATCCTTGCTATGAATTGGTGGGCTCTTTGGGTTGTGGGACCTTGAACCTATGCCAGGTAGTCTAGTCTGAGAACACCATGACTGCCCAGGTCTTGTATGTGTGTGGGTGTGCACATACATGCACACACAAATGTAAAGTAGAATTCATGCCTTACAATTTTGTTTTCAAAGGAACACACAACATTCTAACTCATCCCTGAGGCCAGTATAATACTTAAAACTGAACAGGAATGCGAGCACAGTTACGGATTTCCTAAGTATTTGGTGGACAAAATGTATGGCTGAAGTTTAGTGCTTTGGTAGTGGCCTGATGAGTATGAACTATTCACATTCAGAGTGATGCAGACAGACCCATTCCTCAAGGGGTTCTGTTTGAGAATCTGTGTCTCAAATGTGCTTCTCTTTAGCAACCAGGGACAACCCCTTGTTTTTTTAAATGTAGTATGGCTTTGCTGTTGGATCAAAGAACTGAAACTTCTTGTGTTGTTTCTCTAAAACCAGATTTTCTTATGTGAGGACAGCTGAAACACCTTAGGCTTGGACAATGAAAGATGGGTTTTTGTTTCCAAATAGTTTTGTTCTATTGAAGCCTTACATGATATTAAGAAAGCACAAATACTCCATCTTGAAAAAGGATTAACTGTGTTCCATGCTCTCCCTTTCTTCCAGGAAAGCTGCAGATGGCTTTCTGGAATGCATTATGAGGAAATTTAATTTCTGCTGAAAATAAATCAGTATTAAAACAAAATGTGACTAAGTGTCCTAAGTAGGTATGGCCTGTGATTTGATAGTGTCCGTTTTGGAGGATATTTCCTTCACTGAAATCCTCATACCCAGAACAAATAATTACAGTCTTTGCTACTCCCTTGAAAGATGTAATACAGATCAAGAGTTCCTGATCATCTGTTAATTATTGTGGTGGCAGTATAATTATACTTGAATGTTTGTTTTATGTTGATGTACATCACCTGGAGTCACATGTGTGTTGAGCTGAGTGGCCATATACATTCCATAAATTAATAAATGAGAACATACTTCACCTATGACAAATCTGGCTTAGGCTGTTTAAGTATAGACGCTGCATGGCCCAGTTTGGTAAGATGGAAGTTTGGTAAACAAGAGGCAAATTGAAGCAGGTAAATGGGTGCTGGTTGGATGGTTATTCCTGTAACAAATGATAGGTTAGGTGGCTTCAATCACATTTCTTTCACTGTTAGCAGCACAAAATAATCTAATGTGAATTCTTGCTATTCAGGTCAAGTCATAGTGAAGTACTGAAAAATCACCCATCAGCTCTCCATATCTGCAAAATGAATATCTTATGTCCTCATATCAATGCATTATGTACATATTGGCCCCATTGATTGTAATGGAACATTTTTGTGTAAGATCCAAATCTAATTGTACTGTTGAAAGCCATCCAAAACCAGAGCCACATTAGGAAACATGGTAGCTTCATCTCTGATAGGCAAATACTTGAGAAAATTGATTGGAATGATTGTTTTGTAACTATTTGTGGCATTTAGATAATGCATACTTTGGGGGATTTACCTGATGTAAAAAAATATTATTAGAGGATGATATATAACAGGGGTACACAGGTTTTGCTGAACTGAGAGCAAGGGCGATAATTAGTTTATTGGTATACTCAGGAAACATCTTGACATTTTCTGATCCAAATGATTAGCTTGGCTAAGCACAAGTGCAGCCCACTGACTCATTTTTTGAGGGCAGGAACATACATCTTCATCCTCTGCCCTCATGCAGCCCATCAGGAAGGCAAACTACGCCCTTTTTTGGATCAAAAGTAGTTTTCTGCCTTGTGTCAGCTTAAATGGTGCTGTCTGGTTCACACACTGCACTTCATTTCATGGTGGACAAATGCTTCCCTTCCAGTTGGCTAGTTTGCAGCATGGTAGGAAAGCTCCCTTTTCCCTGGTCACTGCCCTCCACAATCATTTTTTTTCCACAGGTTCATTAGTGGAACAGTGAAACCATGGATTTTTTTTTCTTTTTAACTAGAGGAATTTGACAAGACTTCTGCAATTTCCCCCTTCTAGTCCAAATGACAGGAAAAATGAATATCTTATGTCCTCATAAGAACTGTGGTCTTTTCTTTTCCTGGTCCAGGAGGGAAAAAGAGCAGGGGAATCCACCAATCTAAAGGTGGTCTGGGGAGAACATCAGGCTATCACTGTGATTAAAGTGGAGGAAAGGGTTGAAATCCAGAAAGGACATTTTAAAGCCAGCTTCATTTCAAACCTGGTTTTGCATGGTAGGAAGCAGTGCAGAAAAGCCCATAGAAAATCTACACTGTATTTGAAAAAAATCATTTTTAGTTACTGGTATGTCTCTGTCCACCCCTTCCTTCTCTTGTTAAGTTCCTTCTCATCTCAGGCTGGGTCAACTGTGGTATCACTTAAGGCTGTCCCAGGAGTAGGATATATTGGCCATCTTTCCATAATACCTTGATCCATTAACTTAGTTAAATTTTCTGGTTGGTAGTTCTGGCAAAACAACCAGACTAATCTGGTTAAAATGAAAAAAGGACAGTTTGTGGAACACAGAGGCCCCACCAACTTTCTCCAAAAATTCCTGAGTGTTTCATGAGGCCTTGCATCAGAGAGTACTTTAAGTCTTTCCCATTAGCCAGAGAGGAAGCAGTAGGTGTGGACTGGTTATTGCAGTCTGTCAATGGGATATATGTTTTACAATGACAAGCTTCTGTGGTTGAGTTTTGCAAGAGGGAGGCTTACTTTTTTAGCCTCATTTCAGACTGTTCCACACAGCCTTCTTGTTGCAGCACAAAGACACTCCATTTACTGTTTGCCAAAGATATGTCCTCATACTGAAGCCTCCATCTCATTGCAGGCCCACCAAGGAGGAGGGCTGAAGTCCATGCAGACAACTGAAGATGTACAGAGGAGGAGCTTGCAGATGTTGGAGATCTACCATGCTTGAATTGTCTGGGCAGATGTGTGATGAGACCACCTTCCTATGTGCTGGCTGAGTCCCACATTTGTCCTTCATTCTTGTTCTGACTGAGGGCGACACGGCCATGGGGAAGGCAGGAATCCTTAGCATCTTCCGTCTTTCCTTTGCTAGATTAACCAGTTCACCTAGAGAGTTGCATAATGAGAGTAGAAGCAAAGTAGAAGAGTTGCTAAGGTTGGCTGGCTGCATTCAGCAGTTGCAGGGTGATACTGAAAAAGATTTGCTGTGACATTTCTCCAAACTCTTCCTTTTGTTCCTTAAGGCAATGGAAATGTTGAGCATGCAAGTGTGTATTTTAAGTTATTCATTAAGCCTTTTGCTTCCCTGATTTACTAGTTAGCAGGGAGGGCATAGCAAAAGTTCATTATCATTGCTCCTCAGAGTCAGGTGTCTCAGGCAAGCCATCTCCCCTTTTCAAAAAGCTGCTGAGAGGAAAAGGAGGGGATACCCTGCTGCTTTTTGTCAACCTGTAAAAGAAGGGAAGAGAGCGATGAACCATTAAGAGAGGAGAGAAGGTAATTCAGTACTGAGAAAATGGAAAGTGTGAAGAAGAAACTCAAAAGAACCTCACCTTGATTTTGTTTGGTATAAGATGGGGTGAGAAATTCTGGCAGGCTTTCAAGGTTCTGTTATTCTGCCTAGAACTATAAATAATGTTCCTGAAATCCCTGCTGCTTCTATTTCTTGACCCTGCCTACCTCGGAGACTGACACAACTGGACAAAAGCAAAGAGAGAAAGGGATGCGTCAGTGGCCTGGGCCAAAGCCACCATGCCTCCTGCTGCACTGCCCATCCCTTTTTAGACATTGGTTCATCATCTCCTTCCTTCTCCACTGCAAAAGTAAAGGTCCACTTTGAGAGGAGACTAGAGGAGGAGCCACGCGTTAATGCCCCAGGAGTGCAGAATGGAAGAGGAAAGGACTTTCCCAGTGGAAAGTGGGGAGAAGCAGCTGCAGTGCGCATCTCTCTATGTGCTACAGCGGACAACCAATATTAGCTGCTGGATCTGCACCATATTATTATTTGCCCTGTTGTTGTTGTTTATTCATTTAGTCGCTTCCGACTCTTCATGACTTCATGGACCAGCCCACACCAGAGCTTCCTGTCGGTCATCAACACCCCCAGGGACGAGTCCGTCACCTCTAGAATATCATCCATCCACCTTGCCCTTGGTCGGCCCCTCTTCCTTTTGCCTTCCACTTTCCCTGGCATCATCATCTTCTCCAGGCTGTCCCGTCTTCTCATTATGTGGCCAGAGTATTTCAGTTTTGCCTTTAATATCATTCCCTCAAGTGAGCAGTCTGGCTTGATTTCCTGGAGTATGGACTGGTTTGATCTTCTTGCAGTCCAAGGCACTCTCAGAATTTTCCTCCAAAACCACAGTTCAAAAGCATCGATCTTCCTTCTCTCAGCCTTCCTTATGGTCCAGCTCTCGCAGCCATATGTTACTACGGGGAACACCATTGCTTTAACTATGCGGACCTTTGTTGTCAGTGTGATGTCTCTGCTCTTAACTATTTTATCGAGATTTGTCATTGCTCTTCTCCCAAGGATTAAGCGTCTTCTGATTTCCTGCCTGCAGTCAGCATCTGCAGTAATCTTCGCACCTAGAAATACAAAGTCTTTCACTGCTTCTACATTTTCTCCCTCTATTTGCCAGTTATCAATCAAGCTGGTTGCCATAATCTTGGTTTTTTTGAGGTTTAGCTGCAAGCCAGCTTTTGCACTTTCTTCTTTCACCTTCATCATAAGGCTCCTCAGTTCCTCTTCGCTTTCAGCCATCAAAGTGGTATCATCTGCATATCTGAGATTGTTAATGTTTCTTCCAGTGATTTTAACTCCAGCCTTGGATTCCTCAAGCCCAGCATGTCGCATGATGTGTTCTGCATACAAGTTGAATAGGTAGGGTGAGAGTATACAGCCCTGCGGTACTCCTTTCCCAATCTTAAACCAGTCCGTTGTTCCGTGGTCTGTTCTTACTGTTGCTACTTGGTCATTATACAGATTCCTCAGGAGGCAGACAAGATGACTTGGTATCCTCATACCACTAAGAACTTGCCACAATTTGTTATGGTCCACACAGTCAAAGGCTTTAGAATAGTCAATAAAACAGAAATAGATGTTTTTCTGAAACTCCCTGGCTTTTTCCATTATCCAGCAGATATTGGCAATTTGGTCCCGAGTTCCTCTGCCTTTTCTAAACCCAGCTTGTACATCTGGCAATTCTCTCTCCATGAATTGCTGAAGTCTACCTTGCAGGATCTTAAGCATTACCTTACTGGCACGTGAAATGAGTGCCACTGTTCGATAGTTTGAACATTCCTTAGTGTTTCCCTTTTTTTGGTATGGGGATATAAGTTGATTTTTTCCAATCTGATGGCCATTCTTGTGTTTTCCAGATTTGCTGGCATATAGCATGCATTACCTTGACAACATCATCTGGCAAGATTTTGAACAGTTCAGCTGGGGTGCCGTCGTCTCCTGCTGCCTTGTTATTAGCAATGCTTCTTAAGGCCCATTCAACCTCACTCTTCAGGATGTCTGGCTCTAGCTCACTGACCACACCGTCAAAGCCATCCCCGATATTGTTATCCTTCCTATACAGGTCTTCTGTATATTCTTGCCACCTTTTCTTGATCTCTTCTTCTTCTGTTAGGTTCTTGCCATCTTTGTTTTTGATCATACCCATTTTTGCCTGGAATTTACCTCCAATGTTTCTAATTTTCTGGAAGAGGTCTCTTGTCCTTCCTATTCTATTGTCTTCTTCCACTTCCACACATTGCTTGTTTAAAAATAATTCCTTATCTCTTCTGGCTAACCTCTGGAATTTTGCATTTAATTGGGCATATCTTCCCCTATCACTGTTGCCTTTTGCTTTCCTTCTTTCTTGGGCTACTTCTAGTGTCTCAGCAGACAGCCATTTTGCCTTCTTGGTTTTCTCTTTCTTTGGGATGTGTTTTGTTGCCGCCTCCTGAACAATGTTGTGAACTTCTGTCCATAGTTCTTCCGGGACCCTATCTACTAAGTCCAGTCCCTTAAATCGATTCTTCACCTCCACTGCAGATTCCTTAGGAATATTAGTGAGCTCATATCTAGCTGATCTGTGGGTCTTCCCTAATCTCTTGAGTCTGATCCTAAATTGTGCAATAAGAAGTTCGTGATCTGAACTACAGTCAGCTCCAGGTCTTGTTTTTACCGACTGTATAGATGTCCGCCACCTTTGGCTGCAAAGGATGTAGTCAATCTGATTTCGGTGTTGTCCATCTGGCGAAGTCCATGTATAAAGCCGTCTCTTAGGTTTTTGGAAGAGAGTGTTTGTTATGCAGAGTGATTTGTCTTGGCAAAATTCTATCAGCTTGTGTCCTGCTTTGTTTTGTTCTCCCAAGCCATGCTTACCTGTAATTCCAGGTGTCATTTGACTGCCCACCTTAGCATTCCAGTCTCCTGTGATGAAAATAACATCTCTTTTAGGCGTGTTGTCCAGTAGGTGCTGCAGATCCTCATAGAACTGCTCTACTTCAGCTTCTTCAGCATCTGTGGTTGGGGTGTATATTTGAGTCACTGTGATGTTAGATGGCTTGCCCTGAATTCGAATTGAGATCATTCTACCGTTTTTTGGATTGTATCCAAGCACTGCTTTAGCCACTTTACTATTAATTATGAAGGCTACTCCATTTCTTCTGTGGTCCTCTTGTCCACAGTAGTAGATCTGGTGGTCATTTGATGTGAAGTGGCCCATTCCAGTCCATTTCAGTTCACTGATGCCCAAAATGTCTATCTTTAATCTTGACATCTCCCCAATAACCACATCCAATTTGCCCTGGCTCATAGATCTTACATTCCAGGTTCCAACGGTGCGTTGATCCTTAGAACATGGGATTTGCCTTTCACCACCAGCACCATCGGCCGCTAGCCGTCCTTTCGGCTTTGAGCTAGCTGTGTCATCATGTCTGGGGCTAGTTGAGCTCATCCTCTGTTCCTCCCCAGTAGCATTTTGACCATCTTCCGACCTGGGGGCCTCATCTTCCGATGGTATACCAACATATCTCTGGTTGTACTGATCCATTTAGTTTTCACGGCAAGAATACTGGGGTGGGTTGCCATTACCTTCCCCAGGGATCGCATTTAGTCTGACCTCTCTGTCATGACCTTCCTGTCTTGGGTGGCCCTTCACGGTTTAGCTCATGGCATCATTGAGGTGCTCAAGCTCCAGCACCACAACAAGGTAACAATCCTTTGCTGAAGTATTATTTGCCCTATAATGTATTAAATAAAAATGTAAATGGGAAGGAGAAGAACAGTGGACTTAAAAAGTTGTGTGTATGCATGCACTTATAGGCATCACTTCTTCAGATTTACTTAAACTGGAAAAGCAATTCCATCCTTAGCCTTGGCACAGTGGTCTTGCAGAGCCTCTTCCGTTAGAATGTGGCTGGATTTGAAGGAAAACATGCTCATATCTCAGACTTGATCTTCTATCTTGGAACTGAATTGCTTGCAACTCAGGTTCAGAATGTGCAAGACCCTTGCCTTGATTGGAGGTGCATTTAAAAAGGTGAAAATACAGTAAAAATTAGGTTTGTAGGAGGAGGAAGAATTCCTCAGACATGTTCCTCCATTCTCCGATAATGGGCAAAAGAAGAGGAAGGGAAGGGAAGAGACATCCTATCTGCAGCATACATCAGCTAGGTTGGGGATGGAATGGAGGTGCAGTGAAATGAGTGAATGGGGATGGCTTCCTCTCCAAGACTCCCAATATGTGGCTACTACCCTCACAGACCCTATTGTGTGTTGAATTGTGTGAGGACAGCAAGACCAGTACCAGCTTAGTTACTGAGGCATGGTATAAGGTAGGCTGTGAGGACAGCAGCTTTTATATTGCCAGACGCTCCTCCCGTCCCAAGAAGAGGAGGAAAACATATTGTTGCTGCTGTGTGGATGAGCCCTTGATCTCCAGCTTTTATTCTTGAAGGGCTTGTATGCAAAATAGTAGTTATGTGAACAATTCACTGTTCTAGAGACAAAATGTTTCATTTGTCTTCTGGAATGCACCAATCCAGCTGTTCCAGAGATGGTCTGGTAATTTTCCCTAAAATTGATGGGAAGTGGTTTGTAGTGTCCTGGATATGGTTCAGACTCCAAACCAAAAGAAGATTCAGAGGAATGATCAGATGGAGCTATGATTAGCTGTCAAAATGCATCAGTTGATGATACTGTGATGAAGACACATCAGTGGTACACTCCTCTCATATACATTTTCTGTGGGTGCAATGCTTGCACTTAAAACTGCCATCAAACTCTTAATTTAATATGTACCTGGCTAAAATTTGCTACCCAACAGCAGCTATTACATCTTCAGTTTTTAAAAAATCCCTTTCCTGCCTCAAGCAATGTCATGTCCTTCAAAGAATCTTTAATGTTTCCCATTATACTTTTTAATTTTGCTTAATTTTACATATCACTTTGGTAAACTCCTCCTTCCAGGATTGTATTGATTTAGTCAAAGAAAGAACATGGCAAAGTATAATTTTAAGTCAACTGAACCTTGATTCCTGTTGTGAATGTGAAGATAAACAACTGGGAATGAGCTAAGAGGGTGTTGTTGCAAACAAAAATGACGTATTTTTGAACTATTAAGTCAGAAAATGCAGCTGAAAATATAGTCACTGTTTCTCAAGATGTACAATGCTGATCAAATTCATGACGTTGAATATTTCACTCATATTTAAGGGATCCTTCCTTCAAGTTCACAAGCTGACTATATAACTTAACTGTAAGAGACCAAGATCCTTACTGTCTTCATAATTCTAAAAAGTAATTTCCTTCTATATAACTGTGGGTTAACAGTAAAAGACTAAAAGAATTTTGACAGGCATTTTAATATTACTTCCTATTCTTAAAGCATATCCGCACTTTCCATTTAAGCTGATCCTGTCCTGTGCTCATGCTGGCTTGACTCTGAGCTGGTTTAAGAAAACCCTTTCCATACTGAGGCACTTTGACAATTGTGTACAAGATATTCAGTCTGAATTGCAGACTACCACATCTTCCCATTGAACAATTCACCAGCTCCTTTGCATCCCCACCTTTCTCTTCTTTGGTCTTCCTGGACATATATACTATTAAATTGAAATCATATATACAAATCATTAAAATACACATAAATGCATGCACAACAAGATTTTTAAAAAATCTTCTCTGCACCCTATTTAACTCTGAGTAATTCTATACCAATCTTTACCAGTACTGCTGAAATAGCAAAATAGTTAAGATCTTTGCTTAGCATAGGGGAAGTTGCCCATGGGTTATCTGGGAGCTGGAAACACTTATATCTCAGGTGACTAGAAAAGCAGTAAACCCATAGACTTATTTAACAAAAAGATCCTGGGGGAAAACTAGTTACTGAGAAAATAAAATAAATCATAATTGAAAAAAAGTCTTCCAGGTTCAACTGATGTATGAAACAACCTGTGGAAAGCAGAGTATAATTATAAAAGATACTGGAGCTTAAAATGATGTATGGCATGCATGCAGTGAAGAAGCATAGTTTGCTGCCAAATTATCCATCTAGCAAGCTGTTATGAGTGGTAAAAATATGAAGGCTAATCTTCATGCCCAGCTACTTACATCATGTAGCCATCATGTTGATGCTTAGTCTCCAAGTGGCTTTAATGTAGCTAGAAGGGCAATACTACAAATGCTGAATTATTTCTAAAAGTAGAAAGGATAATATAGGCTTTCATCTACCTAACACTCTCTAGATAGGACAGGATCACATCTCCCAGAGGTCCCAGCCAGAATTTCTAAACCATCTGAAGGATTCCAGGATAGGTTAGAGAAGTCTTGTCATGTCCCCCGTTGCGATGTATACATACATCACAATGGGGAACATGCCTTCCCAGGGAAGGGGAGGAAGGAGGAAGGAATCAGTGATAATCTCACAAATACTTAAAGACAAATACAAATAAAGGACAAAGGAGCCATACCTTTGTCCTGACCTGAAAAGCCATCACCCTATCTCCCTGACATCTCTGCATTACCACGGGGGACACACCTGCTCCGGACACAGGAAGAGGACAGAGGCAATCAGCGCTAATCCCCCCGATCGCCCATCGAGACTCCGGAATCGCACCCTGATCACCCATCAAGACTCCAGATCAGGACTTTGGGACAATAGGGGGTGGGGAAGGATCAGGTCCGCACTGCGGGTATTTACTGGATACCTCACACGCCATGTGCTCATTCCCATCTTTTTTCGTGTATGCATTCTATTCCCAATAAACCAGAAATCCTTAGCCCTAACTAGTGAGCCTGTGTTTCTTTGGGAATGAGGCAACCATCACATAAAGACGGGAATCGAAAAAAAAAAAAATTCCGCTAGCACCATTCCAGATTTCATCTGTGAGGGATCAAAGCTGGCGATGGAAAGACTCAACCCACGAAGAGGTGGCTACCAGAGGACCGGTGACGGGACTCCCAACTCCATGGCACGGGCGATCGGCGAGAACCCTATTCCCAGACGGTACGAAGTCCAGGAGGGTTCGGGATCAAGCTCGGAGGAGGAGGAGGCCGGAAGAAGCAGGACACTTGAAGCCACCAGAGAGTTGCAGGGTGAGTGGGTCACCATGGACAAAACACCGAGATCCCTGCCAGGGACGCTCGGGGCGTCTAGGAAGCTGCGGGACTTGCTGTCATCGTTGATCGCAGGAGCTGAGGGAAGGCACCAGATCGGACAATCTGAGGAAAGCCCCCAGACAGCTGAGAGGCTGAGGATAATGGAGGCGAGGCTGGAGTTGATTGAACAGCTGTTCCTGAGATGGTCAGTGGCGTAGGAATCCCGAGGAAGGGGTGAGCTGGAACCAGGCACCAGAAGTTCATCACCCCCCCTCCCATCCCTGAGACGCGACAGCCGGGGCGAGGAAGGAGATGGCAGGAGGCTGAGGCAGCGCCGGGCAGAATTCACCTCGCGGAATCCGCCAGGAGGTCATCTTCCCCCCCTCCCACCCTGGGGACGCGACCGCTGGGAAGAGGCTGGAGTCGGCACAAAACGGAGGCAATGCCGCCTGGGGTCTGGCTTGAGGAATCCCCACACCGAGACTGGAGAACCCCAGCAGCCCGAGGTATGCCCAGATGACCAGATGTGGTTTGGAGCCCACCGGGAGCAGGGGTGAAAGACTTCGGGGTCAAATTCGACGGGGACCCAGCAACATCATCCTTCTTCCTGACAAACACAAGGAACTACATGGAAGAATTTGGGCCATATTTCCGCTCAGAAAAGGGCAAAATTAATGCCATTGCAAACAAACTTAAAAGAAGGGCGGCTGACTGGTATGTGCAGCTATGCCAGGCAGATGCCCCAGAGCTCGATAACTTCGATGAGTTCCTCTGGGCACTAGATCTGCACTTCAGAGACCCCTTGGAAAAGGAGAGAGCAAAGAGATCCCTAAGGGGAATCAGCCAAGGGCAACAATCCGTTGCAGATTATGCCATGGACTTTAAAGCACTGGCTGGAAAGGTGGTGGACCGGTCGCAGTCTACCCTAATTGAACATTTCAAAGAGGGCCTGAACTTGAACGTTCTGAGATGGGCATTATCCAGGGATGACCCAAACACTCTACATGAGTGGATACTGCTGGCTGGTAAGGCAGAAAATGCCCAGGACACCTTCCTACAAGCCAAGAGGGCGGCGCAACAAGAGGCAACGGTAAAGGGACCCCGAACCGCTGCAGAACTGGTGAGGACAACAACCCAACCCTGGAGAGAGGAGAGGGAGAGACGGTTCGCCAGGGGACAATGCCTTTGATGCGGGAAAGAGGACCACAAAGCAGCGGCGTGCCCGAAAACAAAGGTAGCTGACAGACCAGGAAAAACGTTGGGCAAACCACCCGCAGTGCCCAAAAAGATGCCAGCGGCCAGGGGAGAGATCGGAGCAAAAGAACTACCTTACTCCAGTGACGAGGAGGAGAACGACCAAGTAGAACCGGCGGGAAACGCCAGCCACCTGCCCTAAGAAGTGCCAGAGGGCAGGTGGAGGAGGAGAATGGGCGCAGCGACATCTGGGTGAGTGCCAACTGTCCCACCCTGTATGTAAAAGTTAAGCTAAAGTCCATTGAGAAGTCGATTGAAGTCTGGGCCCTAATAGACTCGGGCTGTTCTAGGTGCCTAATGCACCCGGACGTGGTTGCCGCTTTAAATCTCTGCTGCTGTCCACTTCAGCACCACATAGTGTTCACACAATTGGACGGTTCGGCAGCGGGAGGGGGCCCAGTCACCCAATTCACCAAAGAAGTGGTGCTGCAGTTAGGCAGTCACCGGGAGGGACTGAAATTTGTTGTAGCACCGGTGAGCCAACCGTTAATCATCTTGGGCATTCCGTGGCTGGTACGAAGGAACCCCTACATAAATTGGGAAACCAGGACGATCACGTTTACAGACGGCTTCTACCAAGCACCCACAGGGGACCGAATTCCCCGTGCTGCGGTGGGGAGGGCGGCGTCTACAACCACACACCTGGCTGCAGCGGCCCTGGAAGGCTTGCCAGACAGGTACGCGGAGTTTGCAGATGTGTTCAGGGAGAAAGAAGCAGACAAACTCCCACCCCACAGAAAGACTGACTGTGCGATAGAACTGGTCCCCAACACACCCTTGCCAAAGCCCAAAATTTACGCAATGACCCAGAAAGATCTGGCAGCATTGCGGGAGTTTGTGGACAAGAATTTAGCACGAGGCTTCATTGAGCCCGCAAACTCACCAGTTGGAGCCCCAGTGTTGTTCAGAGAAAAAAAGGATGGGACATTAAGACTCTGTACGGACTACCGCGGATTGAATGCGGCTTCCATATCCAACAAATATCCTTTGCCCCTAATCAAAGACATATTAGCACATCTGGCAAAGGGGAAAATATTCTCTAAACTGGACTTGTGAGAAGCCTATTTTCGCATATGCATACGGGAGGGGGATGAGTGGAAGACGGCCTTCAATTGCCCACTGGGATCATTCCAATACAAAGTGTTACCATTCGGTTTGGCAGGGGCACCGGGGGTATTTATGCAATTGATTAACGAGGTCTTGCATGAACACTTGTTCAAGGGGGTCCTTGTGTATTTAGATGATGTATTGATATATTCTGAGACTGAAGAGGAGCACGAACGCTTGGTTAAACAGGTGCTCAAGAAACTCCACAAAGCCGAGCTATTCGCCAAGCTTTCTAAGTGCGAGTTTCATAAATCTCAGATAGATTATCTGGGCTATAGAATCTCTGAGAGGGGCATTGAAATGGACCCTGGGAAAGTCCAGGCCATCCTAGCATGGGAGCGCCCGCACACCAGGAGGCAACTACAAAGTTTTTTGGGATTTACTAATTTTTACAGGGGGTTCATCAAGGGACTAGTGGAAATCGTTTTGCCCCTAACTAATTTACTCCGCACCAAGGGTTTGGGAGACACGCGCAAAGCACGAAACCCAGGAGCGCTACTTAACTGGACACCTGAATGCCAAAGGGCTTTTGATCACCTCAAAAGCCTGTTTACAGCCGAACCGGTGCTACAACACCCCGACCCCACCAAGCCCTTTGTAGTACAAGTGGATGCTTCCGATTTCTCAATTGGGGCGCTCTTGCTTCAGAGGGATTTAAATGATCAGCTGAAGCCTTGCGTGTACCTCTCCCGCAAGTTCTCCAAAACAGAACGGAGATGGCATGTATGGGAGAAAGAGGCTTTTGCCGTCAAAGCTGCCTTAGAGGCATGGTGACACCTCCTGGAAGGGGCCACTTGCCCCTTTGAGGTCTGGACGGACCACAAAAACCTGGAAGCGCTCAGTACCCCGAAACACCTCAGCCCCAAGCAGGTTTGCTGGGCTCAGTTTTTCAGCTGCTTTAATTTTAAGCTGAAGTTCATACCAGGAAGAAAGAACTTCTTAGCTGACGCTCTCTCTAGGCGGCCCCAGGATGCCAGTCAGGCATCTGACATTATAGGTACTGTGTGGACTGACACACAGCTGGGTTGCCAAGCTGTCACGCGCAGCCAAAATGGAACGCAGCGGACTCCGGCACAACCGCCTGCAAGGGGAGGGAGACGCAGGTCAATTTCATCGCAATTGCAACAGCAGTTTGTACAAGCCTTAAAAACGGATACATGGTTGCAAAACAATAAAAACAATGTTTCTTTTGATAACGATTTGGCCTGGAAACAAAATAGCCTGTACATGCCGGAGCAATTGCAAGCAGAGGTTCTGAGATGTTCTCATGATGACAAAATGGCAGGGCACTTTGGCTTTGTGAAAACGTTACATCTAGTAAGGCGACAATTCTGGTGGCCTACACTTAGGAGGGATGTAAAAGATTATGTTGCTGCTTGCCCTACATGTGCCATGGCCAAGTGAAAAGTGGGGAAGCCCCAGGGACTATTGCAGCCGGTGGCAAGTCCCTCCCGTACTTGGGAGGAAATCTCGATGGATTTCATAATTGACTTGCCACCCAGCCAGTGGAAAACGGTCATCTGGGTGGTTAAAGACTACTTTTCGAAACAGGCACATTTTATCCCATGCGCCTCCATTCCCTCCGCTCAACAGCTGGCACACCTCTTTTTAAATCACATCTACAAATTACATGGTACCCCCTCCCGCTTGGTCACAGATAGGGGTACACAATTTACCTCACAATTCTGGAAAGCATTTTTGAAGTTGATTGGCACCAAGCAGGCATTGTCCACTGCTTGGCACCCCCACACGGACGGCTCTACGGAGATCCTTAACTCCACCCTGGAGCAATTTTTGCACTCCTTCATAAGCTACCAGCAAGATGATTGGGTAGACTTACTCCCCTTTGCTGAGGTGGCATATAACAATGCAGTGCACCAGAGCATGGGCTACACCCCCTTCCAGGTAGTCTATGGTCGAGACTTCGTTCCGATCCCGGAGTTGCCACAGCCAACTGCCCCGCCTTGTTCCCCAGATGACTGGGCGGCTCAGCTAGCCAACGTTTGACCAATCATTCAGCTGGCTCTCTCTGAAGCCCAAGCAACCTACAAGCGTTATGCAGACAACCACAGGGCTGCGCAGCCAGACTTCAAAGTGGGAGATAAGGTCTACCTCTCCACTAAGTTCATTAAGTCGCCACAGCCCTCAAAGAAGTTAGCCCCCAAGTTCATTGGCCCTTTTCCAATAGTGGAAATAATCAACCCGGTAACTTTTAAGTTGGAATTGCCACACAACTTGAAACGCATACACCCGGTGTTCCATTGTGCCTTACTGAAACCAGTTACCTCCTCAAAGTGGCACAACGAAACCCCCCCGCCTCCTCCCATCATGATCGATGGGCAACAGCACTTTGAAATAAAGGAGGTTCTAGATTCCCGAAGGCTACAGGGCACCCTTCAGTACCTGGTCCGCTGGAGACATTTCCCCCACCCTGAGTGGGTGCATGCCCAGGATGTCTCAGCGCAACGGCTTGTCAAACACTTCCATGCAGTGTATCCTTCCAAACCGGTGCCTTGAAGTTTTTTTGGGGAGGCAGTATGTCATGTCCCCCATTGCGATGTATACATACATCACAACGGGGAACATGCCTTCCCAGGGAAGGGGAGGAAGGAGGAAGGAATCAGTGATAATCTCACAAACATTTAAAGACAAATACAAATAAAGGACAAAGGAGCCATACCTTTGTCCTGACCTGAAAAGCCATCACCCTATCTCCCTGACAACTCTGCATTACCACAGGGGACACACCTGCTCCGGACACAGGAAGAGGACAGAGGCAATCAGCGCTAATCCCCCCGATCGCCCATCGAGACTCCGGAATCGCACCCTGATTGCCCATCAAGACTCCGGATCAGGACTTTGGGACAATAGGGGGTGGGGAAGGATCAGGTCCGCACTGCGGGTATTTACTGGATACCTCGCATGCCATGTGCTCATTCCTGTCTTTTTTCGTGTATGTATTCTATTCCCAATAAACCAGAAATCCTTAGCCCTAACTAGTGAGTCTGTGTTTCTTTGGGAATGAGGCAACCATCACAAGTCTGCTGTTACCACTTTTCCTTAGAAAGTCAGTAGTGCATTTTTGGCAGAACCATTATTTTTTAAAAATTAGGAGGAACGTTAAGAGTTGTGATCCTAATTTCTTCCACTATAAAGAAGACCTTTCTGGCATTCTTTTTCATGAATGTTCAGAACTTATACGCAAAATATCTGCTACATCTGGAGTTACTTTTCAGCATTATAATTCCTCCCTCCTTTGCTGAAACTTTCTATTTTTGCTATACTTTTGTGGGCTTAAAAACGTGCTTTGCTAATGCAAGCAAATTAGTGGACAGAGAAATGGTAGATGCAAAATCCCAAGAGAATCTTCTCATTTGGAGGAAAAGTACTTCTGGCTCAGGTTTCAATAATTATCCAAAGATCAACTTTCCAGCGTTAAGGCATTTAAATGCCATTTGATCACTGCTTCCCTCTTTATAACTCTTCCCTCCTCCTATTTTATAAGTAATTGGGTTGTAACTGCAGAGTGAATCTCAGGTCATCTTTCATTTGGTAAAAATATATTCTTATTGGCAAGCTTTTTCCTTACTCAAAAACATACATCATGCTTTAGTTACAGCTGTTTTGTATTTTATGTTCTCATATAACTGTTATGCCTAAATAACTGGATGTCAGATTTATTATTATTTTTATGCTAATAAGATGATTATACAGTTTTTCATGATACAGTTCTGATATCATAGTATGAAGACTTACTATTGACTGGATCAATTATTTCTAGTGGCTTAAAATGGGTAAAATTCTTGCCCCCAAAAGGAGTAAAATCTTTGAAGGTCATGCAAAATTTGAATGATGAGCTTGCTGTGGAAATTCATTCAGTGGCTGTGCTCACAAAACATGCTTAACCAGGTTAGAGATGTAGTGGCAGCTTTTGCACAATGTGCTAAGCTTGGTTAGTGTTAAACTTCATTTGGTTTTTGTGGCTTTGTGTGTTGTGTGAACCCAACCCAATTGGTTCAATGCATTATCCAAACCGAGAAAATAGGTTAATGTAGTGAACAGGCATAATGTATTCTCTTCAGGTTCACACTTGGATCTGAGGGATCCAAGCAAGGATGCACAGTACTGACTGGCTGAAACAAGTGTGTTACTAAACATCTCTACTTGTCCCATGTGATTCTGATCTTAAAAAGAAAGCACCAGAGGTGTCTATTCTACAGCATTATAAGAAAAAACATATTTTCAGTATCTTAAGAATAAACGGATTGTAACCCTGAAATATGCAGGAAGGTGCAAGACAAATGATAATGTTTTCATCAAACATAAGTAAGTTAGGAATAACCCATTTTAAACTGGAGGGGGAGATGGAGGGAATCCAGATAGATAGATAGATAGATAGATTAGATAGATAGATAGATAGAGACTACCCCTTGGGATGGGCTCAATGTGTAGCAACAATGCAGAATTACTTTGCTATTGACTGCCTCTGAGATGTTTTTTTTAGCTTTCAGCTTAGTCTATAAAGCTGGATTTTCTGGTGGTCCCTCAACTATTTCAAATATCCATACTCACTTAATATAATTTTTCATTTGATAACCACTGGAAAATAAAACTCCAGATTTTTTAACAGGTAAAAAGAAGTCCTTTTCTTTTCAAATATGTATTTATTGTATTAATATACAGAAAAGTAAAAAGAAAAAACCCTACAAGATACAAAACCCAACTAAAAATAAATACAAAACCAAACCAAAAACAGATTAAAAAGGACTAAAAATAGAAAATCCCATAAAGCAAAACAGGCAACAGGTAAAGAATCTTCCTTTCAATCAGTCAGTTGTTTTAAAAAATGAGCTGGAACTTAGATAAAACCAGGAGTTTTCACAAGGGTATGGTAAAAAAAATCAAGATGGTGGCCATTATGATGTGATTGACATTCAACACACATTAAAAACAAGTGGAGCTTCATACTGTTATGGCTGCCATCTTGGGGTGGTTTTTTTTCCCATACCCTGTGGACATCCCTGGATAAAACACTGCCAGGAGATAACTATTATCCTATAACTAAGAGGAATAATAAAATAAAACACTATTTGAAGAGGGAACACCAGAGGAGCAATCTTCCAGAATTCCTAAGAGCGTGTGGGATAAAAGTCAAAGTTTTAGGCTGTCACCAGAAAGATCTAGGTTTCACTGCCCTCTTAAATTCTGACTGCTGTTTTATTCCTAGTACTCTAAAGGGAAGCAGGCGACCAATCAAGAATGATCAGTGCTAAAAAGCTTTTTCTATTGGCCTTTTACATTACTTTATTGTTGTTGAGCAACGCTATCCTTCGACCATCTATAATGGTAGCATTGAAACATAATATAGGGCAGGCCACAGATGTTGGCTCTGGGTCCTGTGTTGAAGTCCCATGGGTGTGACTATCAGCTCTGAACAAATCACAGTCTCTTTATAACTGGCAACAGATGATTGCTTTAAAGATAAAATGGAATAATCTCATGAATTTTTATGTAGCTCAAAGGAAACATGGAATAAAAACATCTGTAGATAACTTAGAAGATTCTGTGTTATTAATTTTTCTTAGTAGCCCTTGCATGATGATTCATGGCTAGCACAACAGTGGCTTTCTGCTTTGCTGTCACAGCTTGATTAGCTGCCCTTCTCATGTCAAGAAATGTGTCAACAGTACATTTACTGGCTGACAGTATTTTTATATGAGATGCCTTGGGGATCCTAGCTGGATAGAATTGTGGCATATAAATTAACAAATAACCATTAGATTTTATAGAAACTTCTCTTGGGAACAAAGAATTGCTTCCCATGTATGAGTCATGGGAGTGAGATCTTAATTTGTATAGATTATATTTAGGTTTATTAAGAGCTGCTGAGTCAAGTTCCTGAGGAATGTGATTATCACTGCAGGTAATCTGTGCAGTAGATTTCTTTTCATTCATTGGTGCACATAGATTGAATCTGGCTTTTCAGCTCCTTGAATTCATTGCAATGTTTAATTAGTTTCTGATATTCCAAGAGGAAGCAGATGATTGTGCCTAACTATACACCCAAAGCAAAGTGCTTCATTCAGTTCCCTTCTCTTTGGATATTTATAAGGAAGTTGTGTGGTTTCATTTTTGATACCATTCATTAACCCACTCCCTTGCCAACGTTACATTATTTGCAGATACATCTTCATGGGATTACATGGTACATCTGGCTCAGAATAGGAACTCCATACTTAAAATTGACTATAACTGTCCATTTCTTTTGGATTTCAGCAGCTTGGCTGCACTACAGCCAGCTGGGGGAGAATAGAAATTCCACTTGAAGGGATTCTCTGGCAGCTTGCTGACAGACTATCACTTAAAGAAGAATGTCAAAGCAAATGACAAGGCATACAGTGAATTTCAATGGCAATGCAAATGCATAGGCCTTCTGGCTTTCTGAATTGCTTTCACTTATACATCAGCTCAACAGTGTTATTGAAATACCAAATACCACCTGACCATTAAGGCTTCTTTTTTTTTCTTTCCTCCTGATCTGACTTACCTGTTACTAGTTCATAAAGACTCTTTTATGCTTACTTTACTGTCACTTCATAACCAGCGATTGGCCTGTATTTTAAAGAACTTTGTTTTTTGTGTTTGACTCTTCTCTGACCAGTGATAGGCAGATAAAATAGAAGTTTTGAATTTCAGATTTGTAAAACATGGGCTTAATTTCATAGATGTAGTCTTTATCAAAGGAAATTCTTACCTTACTAAATAAAATTATACAGTTAACTTGAGATATTTTAACAGAAACAGTTCATAGTTTCTAAATTGTGTACCATAGAATTATTCTGTCTTTATGTGTTTAGAACATGTTTAGGTTGCCTTTATTTTATCTAGTACGCTAAATCAAGCTAATGCACTAGGTAAAATGTAGGATAATAAATAAAAATAATGATTAAAAGTCAGATATAAAAGCAAATCAAACCAAGAAATGCCAAAATCCCATTAACAGCTGTAGCCAAGCCATCCACAATCCAGCAGAATAAATGGGTGTTCTTTAGGGCTTCCAGAAATTCTGTAATGAAATGCAGACCACAGGTGTCAGAGACAAACTCAGTGCTGAAAAAAAGTTCTCCGCATTGTGCTTGTCAAACTAACTGCTCTCAAAACATGAACAGATGAAGAAGGCTCTCCTGCTCATCTTGAGGACGGACTTTCAAATCTGCTTGCAAGTAATTTAAATTAGGTTTGGAAATGCACTGGCAACCACTGCAAGCTGACATAATACAGATATTTTATGAATCAGTGCTTGGATTGTTGCACTTTGTACTAGCTGAGCTTTCCAGACTCTCTCTCAAAGCAGCCTCATAAGGCACTTTTATCCAGCCTGAATATCTTGAATGCACAGTAAGTGAAGTAAGGTCACTCCACTTTTCTGCAAGTCAGTCAACCCACTTCACACAAAAGAGGTCATCCAAATTCATTAAACTACCCAAATTACAAAATTACAAAAGTGTAATTGTAATCCCCATATTATGATGACCCTTTATGGGACTGCAATGTTCTTTGGACCTAACAACACTTTAATTTAAAATCTGTCGGTATTTCAAATATTACTTGGCCAAATGAGCACATTTAGGTTAATTCCAGATTTAAGCATTCACAACAAATGGTCATCTGGCTCTTGCTTGAACCCAGATAATACTTAGATAATACCTAGAAAATTTTCTGATTTGCTGGACAGATGCAGGACATCAGATATGGAGCATTTTGCTTGACTGGCAAAACCAAGACAGTTTTCCCCAAAATGCTGATTTCCAGTTATAATCCAGATTTTATAAAATTTATCCTGAGGATAAGGCTCAGAAGAAATGGAGAAGAAACAGCATCGCAATGGCTGTATCTCCAAATACAAGGTTCACATTATCTCCTTCCAACCTCTCTGCAATGAAACTCAAGAACTGATTCAAGGAGGTAGTAAGTAACCAGTTTAGCTAGGTGACTGCATTTGTCTTATTTCAGATTCTTGTTGCGTGTTTATTGTCTTCCCATGTTTTCCTTTATTTCCCTTTTCCTAATACACTCCTTTTTTTACGTCAACAGATTTGGCTTCATTGGTTTAAGAAGGGGATTTCAAATTTACTAAGATATACTGTATGCAAAAACAAATCTGGCATAACATTGGAAAAGTGAACCTTTGTTGATGATTGAGTTTGGGAGACCAAAACTGCAGAATATGCAGCAATGGCAAAACTGAGAGCGTATATTCATAACGGAAGCCCAGCAAAATTCAAGCAGGAATGACTCCCTTATTACACAGCTCCCACATTACACAGTGAGGCAAATTCAGGCATTTGCAATATGGTTTTTAGGAAAAGAGTTAAGAGCCCAATTAAAAGCAATAGATGAAATGAGTTAAATAGCTATTAGCAATAACTGCCAATGTTTAACTTTGAAAGTACAGCACAAATATTTAGGAAGTGGTTAGTGATTTGGGAAACAAATAGAAGGAATGGGAAAAATGTGTTACCGAAAGTCTTCCATAATGTTTAGACATATTTTTTAATTAATAGTTATTTATCTTCTACTTTGCTTTGTGTATCTTTATTGTGATGTGATTTCTGTTCAAATAATCTTTCAAAGCTAATGCAATAAAAAAGAAGTCATTGAAACTTTTCCGACATGCAATATTGTCTGGTTGCACATCTCCCCCTTCTGCTTCAGGACTTGGACAAGGTTCATTAAGTTCCGTATTGCTGGCTTTTGGGCAGGAAGACCCAAAGTTTGTTCCTATTTTCCTAAACCAGACTGAAGGAAAAAATCTTGGCTAGAACTATAGACTATTCCCTAGAGCTGGAGAGAAAGTGCCAAGAACTCCATCCTGCCTGGGGTTAGCTTATCATAAATATCTTTTAGTGGAGAACCGTTGGAAGAAGAAGTCTTCCAAAGAAGTTTTAAATCACCCCCCTTCATAATTTGTAATAATGCTCCTATCTAAGAGAAAGAATGACAAACTAGGGAGTATAACTAAATTATACTTCCAACTAAATTTGAACTGACTCCTCTTCTAAATGGTGACCCCTTTCTTTCCTTGTTATACTGATGAATCTGGTCACAGACAAATCAGAATCGATTGCAGACATATCCAGCCTTTTAAGATGCAAAGTTAATTGCAAGCTCTCCAATTTTCTCCATTACAAGGATCAAAGGTCTGGTTGCATTCACTGGCAAATCTCAAGGATGAGTCGTGGCAGCTAGACCAGACCAAAATGAATCAGCAGTAATTACAGACCAGTATGGGCCTTCTGAAGTGGCAGTTTAAAACAACCACCGCCACCAAACAATGGACTTGAATGTTTTAACTTCATGGTTGCAAAATCAAGCTCAAAGACCACATCCTACTGACTGCAATCAAGTCCATTAATTACATCATGCATTTCTCATAGAACAAATGAATGGAAAAGGCATTGGCAGGAGACCTCTTGTGATATTTCCCAACAAAAAAATATGGACCATTATTCTAATATCTTCTAAGAGACATTGTAGCATTTGGGAATTATTCCATGAATAAAATGTTTCATCCTGAAACAAGGTAGGCTCCAGTTCTACCTCTTTTATTACCTAACGGTGGGTATATATTTTTATTTCCATGAATGCTAATGTCCATTTGGCAAATCAGCCAAGTTTTTCTCTTGCAAGATAAGCAGACATAATTTCTCCATCAGCCTGTAAACCGACCACAGAAATACTTTTTCCTCTGGGTCCTTTAATCTCTGGTTCATGGAAACAGAGCTTTGCTTTTCTACATTCCTGCTCTTGATTTGAACCAAGCTGATTTCTTACTTGTTTAAAGTTGTATTTCAAGATAGGATGCCACAGTAAGAGGACATGTCCTCCCTCACTTTAATTTCAGAGTACTGGTTTTAAAAAAAGGATGTTGCAGTTATTCAGCACTTACAGCAATATAGGGGTACACTGCACCTTAGACAGGAGGAAAATGGTTGACAAAGAACTCGCATTGTCAACGGAGAAGAAATGGAGGGCATCTGGAAACTTTGGTCTGCAAATGCCTTCTTATCCCAGATCAAAGGTGAAGGCAGGAAAAATGTTGCAAAGTGAATTCTATGAGTTATACTCCTGCTAGACTGGAATACATAACATGCAACTGCACACAGAAACCACATTCAGCAGTGCTATCCACAATGACAATTTATAGCATAATCCAGCTACCACAGTGCCAATATAAAGTCTGTCTGCAATTATGACAGACTGCCACAGTGATGTCTATAAATCACTAGGGAACATAGCCTCAACCACCACCACCAAAAGTTATAAAAGAGGTCTCAGGAAAAGCAGTATATTAAAGGAGAAATAGTTTCAGGAGAACAGGTTGAGTAGTATGCTGTATGCCACAGGAGTGAGCCAAATGTTACCATTTTGGGGGGAAAGGCCCCATAAGGCAGACTGCCCCAGATTCCCTTTTTATCAGTTAAATAAATACACTGCAGTGTTAAATGGCCTTGATTAACTCTACTGGCATCCTTTTGCCTATTTGGGCAAATGAGGAATATCTTTTTCAGAATCTCTGAACCATTTTGACATTGTTCTAATGATTGCAACTGCCTATTAGATAATGAAATCATAATTAAATGATCCTAGGTTATTCAGATAGTTGTGGCCAGTTATAGGTGGAGAATAAATTGTGCATTTGGACAGCAATGTATGAACAACCACTCCAGCATCTCAAATATAAAACCACGTACATCTGTTAGGAGCTATGAAGACTCCATGTACATCACAATATCCTCATGCAAATGATGCAAATTGTTACCCCTTCATGCCCCTCCTGGCAGAGATCAATGCTGTAAATGTTGGTCACCTTTCCATAAGGGTAGTAAACCGTTTATGGATTGTGTAACTGCACTTACCAAATTGTAGGTCCTTTCACACTGGCATTGTTTTCTCTTGTCAGGCTCTTGGAAATCAGTTGGCTCAGCTGCCCAGTGGAGACAACAGCGTGGGATCCCACAAATACAGAACGGTGCAAAAGCTGTATGTGGAGGCACACAAAGACATGCAAGACTGCAAGCTTCTTCCTACAAAAGTGCCTTCCACCCAGGTCATATCTAGAGCAGAGCCATTGTTACTGATACAAAGTATTCCACATGTAGGAATTAATTGCTTGTGCGGGAATATGAAGGATCATGAAGTTCAGTGAGCTTTCCCTTGCAGTGGGAAGTGATACATTTGGGACAAATTCATTTCCCTTCCTGTTTTGGGTAAACTATCAATGTAAGTTGTCCGTGAGTGTCATTAGAGAATAGTATTCATATACATTCCTAATTGCAGAAGACACCTTTTACACAAATGTACCAAAGTCAGCTTACAGATCCTTGCTTTAAGGATCCATGTAAGGCTGCCTTCTCTACCATGTGTCACATGGTTCTTTATATCTGCTTTATGGAAAGAGGGAGGAAATTCTTTAATGCTAAAGTATCAAGGCCCTATACAGGTAGTCCTCGTTTAGCGGCTGCCTCGTTTAGCAACCGTTCACAGTTACAGAGGTGATGAAAAAGTAAATTTATGACCAATCCTTGCATTTATGACCTTCACAGGTCTGTAAAGCAAAGGAAAGCTGAAGTAAGATGTCACAGTCAAGCACAGTCACGATTTCACTTAGTGAGCACTTTGCTTAATGACCGAGTTGCTGGTCCCAATTGTGGTTGCTAAACAAGGACTACCTGTAAAGAGATATAGTACTTTAGCTGATTTATTATTTAGCTCAGCCTAAGAGGGCTTTTTAGGTGGTTTTTGTTTCTGAATATGTATGTGTATATGTATATATATATGTACACACACACACACAAACATAACGTTAATCTCCTGAATGTCTGCATTTAAAAAACAAAATGAAACGTTGTAAACAAATATTTAATACATGTTATGAGAAAGCTATTATGCTTGAAATGGAATTACAAATAATGCTTGAAACATAGTTACAAAAGTTATTTAGTTTTTTTCCTGTTCAGAATAATAGAAAGGGAATGACATTATTGAAAATGGTTGAAGGGCTTAACATGTGATTTCCCCCTTCTGATGTTAATGGGAAGCAGATGATAAAATCTGTAGCCAAGCCTTTGAAGATCTTGTAGTAAATACTAGAAACTTTGTCCATGTAATGTGCAAGATGGGATAAAAGGACATACATGCAATGTCCTTTGCAAGCAAATTGTTACTTTATTTTACTGAGCCACACTCTTAAGCAAAACTGGAATGGGAAAGAAACTAAAAACAGAGCTACCTCTTATTAGTTAAATGTTACATGAGGCCATTTTATCTCTGAATAAGTGGTCATCAGATCTGCACCTTACCAGCCCTTCTTTGCCTGGAACGTTAATAATGACTGATCGTTTCTCTGGATCTTGTTTCACTCTGGCCAAAGCTCTTTTCAAATGATGTGAGATAAACTGCATTCAGTGTTCTCAGCATGGATAGACAAAGCGGTGTATACATGGTTGAACATACCAATGTATGGAGTAAATGTGGCCTTTCCCTGGCTTACCAATGCAAATGCCAAAGCATAAAGCAGTGTTTAAAACATACCTTGTTCCTTCCACTGCTGTTTCTTGTCTTGATCATGTGAGCACTCAGATGTTTATCATCTTAATGAAAATGTTAAATAATGCAATCTTTTTCTAAAAAAAGATTGTAAGTTGGTTTTATGGAAAATTGAGATGTAACCTCGGCCTCTTATCATCACAGGGATCAGCTGGTCCTTGCTTTGCATGGCTGCCTTCACAGGAAAGTCATCTTGAGTGTGATCTTGCAATCAGGATCATCCTCTCTACAAAATGTGGTAAATGTACCTGATTCTGACATAGTCTCCTGACTTTAAAGAGATTCGGGGTTACAATTTGTTTGTTTGTTCCAGTTATATCCTACCTTTCCTTCAGGAGCTCAAGGTGGCTTCCATTGCACTTCTTCCTCCTATTTTTCCTCACAGCAACATCCCTGTGAGGTAGGTTGGGCTGAGAGCAAGGGATTGGTCCAGAGTCACTTACTGAATTTCCATGGCTTTATCCTTCACGTGATAAAGAAATATCTCCAAGTTGGCTACTTAACATGATATTAAGTGTGTTCCTAAGATAGAAAAACTTGGGTTAATATGTCAACACTTTGGTAGTAGTGGTGGGGGTTGGTTAGTGAATAATTTATCTTCACAAGTAACTGATGGTCAATATGTTCTGGAAGGGGTTGTAACCCCCCTAAAAGTTCATGTTCATTGCCTGAAGGTGCATCTAGATCCATTTTTATCCTTAAAGGTCTTCATGGTGAGTAGATTGCCTCTTTGTAATTCCTCTCTGGACAAGGAGAGGACCTGAGATTGCCCACAAGTGTTCCAGACAGTTGCTCCTCACAAGGAGACTGCAAGACAGTGGTCTCCAGCAGGTTTAGAGCTCTGGGAGATGAGGGAATAGCCATCTTGTTCAAACCATGGTTGGTGCCTTCAAAAGGACACTGGGTTCACATACTTCCTTTTCTGATCAAATTTGCTTGTTAACCACTTTTTAGCTATTAGGAACCTTTGGATCAACAAGTCTGAAAACATCAGGTGAGTTTTCTTCAATCCTTGGAGAAAGAAGTTTTAAATACAAGTTTAAGGACTTAAAAAAAGTGGGGGGGATAAATAGCAAAAGTGTAATGGTTGCCTATCCCAAACACTCAGACTCACAAGAGGTTACTTAAATGAAATCTGATTTATTAGGGAAATTATGACAGTTACAGAGAAAGCTGAGAATGACTAAAAGTGCGCCAAATACAAACTAAAAACCCTCAGCTCCAAACGTAATCCCTCCCCCCTACCAGCCATAGCAACCACCCCCCTCCCAGGTGCTGGTAACCATTTTCTACACATCCTGGGAAAGCAACCTTGAATACATGAGATAACCCAAATACATTCCAACCCAGCAGCCAACAGATAAGAACTCCCTGAAGAGGAATCTTCCTCCCTTCTAAGATCAAACACGAATCAGGCTAATGACATGCGAAACGTTACAATGTACCAAGCACATTGAAACGGTGAACATGACATACCGCCCCCCCAAAAACCTAAGGACCCGGTTTGGAGGGGTAAGCATTATGGAATCGAGCAACAAGTACAGGGGAAGCTACATCGTGAGTGGCCACCCACTCAGGGTGGGGGAAGTGTTTCCAGCGAACTAGGTACTGCAGCGTGTTGCGAAGCCGGCGAGAGTCAAGAATTTCTTTTACTTCAAAGTGTTGTTGCCCGTCAATCATGATGGGAGGAGGCGGCGGAGTTTGGTCATGCCAGCGTTCAGAGCGAGTAAGGGGTTTGAGCAAACTGCAATGAAAGACAGGGTGTAAGCGTTTCAAGTTATGCGGCAAATCAAGTTTAAAAGTCACAGGGTTGATTTGTGTGACAATAGGAAATGGACCCACAAACTTAGGAGCTAATTTTTTTGAAGGTTGAGAGGACTTGATGAACTTAGTAGATAGATATACCATGTCACCCACTTGAAACGCAGGGTGAGGGGCACGCTTTCTATCAGCGTGCTGTTTGTAAGCAGACTGGGCATCCGCTAGTGCTTGCTGGATGACCAGCCAAGAGTCCGCCAGCTGTGTTGCCCATTCAGACGGCGAGGCAGGCAGGATGGATGGCTGTGGCAAGTCAGGGATAGGGACAAAATCCCTGCCATGTACGGTGCGAAAAGGGGTTTGCCCGGTGCTTTGATGAACAGCGTTGTTGTAGGCAACCTCAGCAAAGGGAAGGAGGTCAACCCAGTCGTCCTGTTGATAATTCACGAAAGCATGCAGATATTGCTCCAGTGTTGAATTTAACGCCTCTGTGGCCCCATCAGTCTCAGGATGCCACGCCGTGGACAACGCCTGTTTAGTACCCAAAAGCTTTAAGAATGCCCGCCAAAATTGAGAGGTGAACTGTGTGCCCCTGTCCGAAATCAAGCTGGATGGACATCCGTGCAACCTGTACACGTGTACAAGGAATAGGCGGGCCAATTGTCGTGCTGAAGGAATGGAGACACATGGGATAAAATGCGCTTGCTTGGAGAAATAGTCCTTTACGACCCAAATCACAGTTTTTCGTTGGCTAGGAGGCAACTCCACTATAAAATCCATAGACACCTCCTCCCAGGGGCAAGCCGGACTGGCCACTGGTTGCAACAAGCCTTGAGGCTTTCCCACCTTACGTTTAGACATAGCACACACAGAACAAGACGCCACATAATCCTTCACATCTTTGCGCAATGTGGGCCACCAAAACTGCCTGCAGACGAGGTGCAATGTTTTTACAAAACCAAAATGCCCAGCAAGCTTATCGTCGTGCGAGTAAAATCTCCTTTCGCAAGCTGTCAGGGACGTAGAGACGGTTGGATTTCCAAGCGAATCCCCGATCAAAAGTAACATTGTCTCTATTGGCTAGCAACCAAGTATCAGTTTTCTGCTCCTTTAGAAACTTTTGTTGCAATTGAGAGGAAATGGACAAGGTGCCTTGCGGCGCGGAATCACAGCCAGCTGGCTGCTGCGCACTGGCTTGGCTGCGGGTCACAGCAGGCATGCCTAGTTGTGGCTGTGTCCACAGCGTGCTGACCACCTCTGGCGCTGCGCTGGAGTCCTGGGGTTGCCGGGACAGCGCGTCTGCTAAAAAGTTCTTTTTCCCTGGGATAAACTTCAGTTTGAAGTTGAAGTGGTTAAAGAACTGAGCCCAGCGGACTTGTTTAGGGCTCAGCTTGCGAGGGGTACTAAGGGCTTCCAAGTTCTTATGGTCAGTCCACACCTCAAATGGGTGATTAGCCCCTTCCAACAAATGCCGCCAAGAGTCCAAAGCCGCTTTAACTGCAAAAGCCTCCTTTTCCCACACATGCCAACGTCTCTCTGTCTCAGAGAATTTGCAGGACAGGTAGGCACATGGTTTTAAGCACCCTGCCCCATCGGCTTGCAACAACAGGGCTCCAATAGAATAATCAGAGGCATCCACCTGAACAACAAAAGGCTTGGAGGGGTCAGGATGTTGTAAAATAGGTTCCTGTGTAAAAGACTCCTTCAGCTTGTCGAACGCTGCCTGACAAGCCGGAGTCCATCTAAGCAGCGCGCCTGGGTTTTTTACCCGGTGGGTTTCTCCCACCCCCTTTGTCCGAAGTAAATCAGTCAGGGGCAAGGTTATTTCAGCGAACCCCTTTATGAATAACCTGTAGTAGTTGCTGAACCCGAGGAAACTTTGAAGTTGCCTCCGGGTGCGGGGTCTTTCCCATTCTAAGATAGTTTGGATTTTAGCAGGATCCATTTCGATGCCTTTATCTGAGATCCGGTACCCCAGATAATCAATTTGTGTTTGATGGAAGGCACATTTTGACAGTTTGGCATACAACTCAGCTTTCCTTAGTTTGCGAAGCACCTGCTTAACCAAATGTACATGTTCTTCCAGAATTTCAGTATAAATCAATACATCATCTAAGTAGACCAATACCCCTTTAAACAGATGTTCATGTAGTACTTCATTGATCAATTGCATAAACACCCCAGGGGCCCCAGCCAAACCAAAAGGTAAAACCTTATATTGAAAAGCTCCCAACGGGCAATTGAATGCCGTTTTCCATTCATCCCCCTCCCGGATCCTCACACGGTAATAGGCTTCCCTTAAATCCAGTTTTGAGAAGATTTTCCCCTTTGCCAGATGTGATAACATATCTTTTATCAAAGGCAGGGGATATTTATTTGATATTGAGACTGCATTGAGCCCACGGAAATCAGTACAGAGTCTTAATGTCCCATCTTTCTTCGGGCGGAAAAGGACCGGTGCCCCCACTGGCGAGCTAGCTGGTTCAATGAACCCTCTTGCCAAGTTTTTGTCCACAAACTCCCTTAACAAAGCTAGTTCCTTCTGAGTCATTGAGTAAATTTTGGGCTTAGGCAATTGGGTGTTAGGCACCAGCTCAATGGCACAATCAGTTTTCCGATGTGGAGGCAGTTGATCCGCGTCTTTCTCCCCAAATACATCAGCAAAGACCTGGTACTCCTCCGGTAGACCTTCAAGAGGAGGGGTTGGGTACTGCAGAGTCACAGCTGCCGCTACCCCCACCACCTCCTCTGGGGCTTCAGTTCCCTCTGGTGCTTGGTAAAATCCGTCCCTAAAGGTTACAGTTCGATAGACCCAATTTATCTGCGGATTCTGCTGGACCAACCATGGGACACCCAAAACCACCAAAGGACCCCCCACCAGAGCCACTACAAATGACAACCCTTCCCGGTGGCTACCCATCTGCAAGGCTACCAAACCGGTAAAATGCGTGACCGGTTTGCCCCCGGCCATGGACCCGTCCAATTGGGTGAAAGCAATAGGTCATTGCAATGGAAAGGTGGGTAACTCCAAGGCAGCTACCACGTCGGGATGCATTAAGCACCGTGAGCACCCAGAATCAATCATCGCCCACACTTCTATCGTCTTCGAACGGGAATCCAATTTTACTTTCACAGTGAGAATGCGATAGCTGCCACTCACCGACACCGGCTCGTGCCCCTCTTCAACCACCTGCCCTGCGGTGCCCTTTAGAGCAGGTGGCTGGCGTTTCCCGCCGGCTGTAGCAATTCTGGTTCACCCTCGTCCCCGTAGAATGGCACGCTTTCCAGCTCACTGTCGGCCACAGCTGCTTTCATTTTCCTTGGTAGAGAAGGGAACTTCGCAGTCGATTTCCCCTGCCGATCTTCACCCTTTGCCCTTGGGCACGCCGCCGCATGGTGCCCCTTCTTGCCACAGTGCAGGCACTGCCCCTTCGCGTAATGCCGCTCCTTCTCCTCTTCCCAGGAACGTTGTCCGGATCGACCAAAGGAGCCCGAGGGGCGGGTGGGCTTGCCATCTCACCCCGACTTCGTTGCTCATCTCTGCACAAACACCTCGTGGGCATGCTCAGCCTTTCCAGCGAGCTAGATCCACCCATACAAACTGTCAGGGTCATCTCGCCCCAGCGAGACCAGCGCAGCACTTCGGTGTTTAAACCATCTTTGAACAGCTCTATGACAGTTGCCTGCGACCAATCCTCCACCTTCCCTGCTAGCGCTTTAAATTTCAGCGCGTAGTCAGCCACAGTTCTTGATCCCTGCTTGAGTTCTTTCAAGGCACGCTTCGCCCGCTCCTTCGCTAGGGGATCCTCAAAATGATGCTGTAGAGCCCAGAGGAATTTGTCGAATTTCTCCAGTTCAGGGGCTTCCGACTGGCACATCTGTACATACCAGTCCACTGCCCGCCCCTTCAGCTTGGTGGCAATGGTGATGATTTTCGCTTTTTCCGATCGAAAAAGCGACCCCCACTCTTCCATGTATGCCTTGGCATTCGTCAGGAAGAACGAGAGTTTTGTAGGGTCTCCGTCGAACTTGACAGAGAAGTCCCTCAATCCTCCGCCCGACGGGCTGCGTCCCCCCACTGGTGGTTCAGCTGCTCTGACAGGTCCCACCCGCCTCCGCTCAGGGACGGGCGGCGACGCTAGTTCCACCCTGGGAGCCTGATCCCCCTCTTTTGGGCGAGCTCCCCTTCTCCGTTCTGGGGACTGTGCCTAGGAGGAAGGGGTGGAGTGTCGCTGGCTTGACCCCTCCCGCACCTCTTTCAGCGAACTCAGGTCCATGCTCATTTTCTGCAGAATGAGCTCCAGGGAGTCCATCTTCGACTCTAGCACCCGGATTCGGTCTGGAGTGGGGGAGTCCCCCCTCGGCGGCACCTGTACCACTGTTGGCGACAGCGGGTATCTCTGCCTCCAGGACAAGCCCCTCACCTCCGCGAAGTCCCCCCGACTGTCGTCCCAGGTGGCCAGTTCACCCGGGGTTGTGACCGTGGTCTCTGGCACGGTCTTCATGCCGGTAGCTTCGCCTTCAGACCCCGAACTCGCCTCCTCTCAGATCGCTGAGAGTTCTCCCAGGGGGGCTCTGTCGGGGCGCATCATAGTAGAATCGGGCTCTCCCTCACTCGACCCCTCACTCTCCACGAGTAGCACATCTGGATCGGTCATCGCCAGCACTCTCCCTCACAGGATCGGACGAACTTGTGTTTTCCTGGATAGGGGCCAGCAGGAGTTGAAGTTTTTGATTCTCAGCTTTATGTAATGGTTGCCTATCCCAAACACTCAGACTCACAAGAAGTTACTTAAATGAAATCTGATTTATTAGGGAAATTATGACAGTTACAGAGAAAGCTGAGAATGACTAAAAGCGCACCAAATACAAACTAAAAACCCTCAGCTCCAAACGTAATCCCTTCCCCCTACCAGCCATAGCAACCACCCCCCTCCCAGGTGCTGGTAACCGTTTTCTACACATCCTGGGAAAGCAACCTTGAATACATGAGATAACCCAAATACATTCCAACCCAGCAGCCAACAGATAAGAACTCCCTGAAGAGGAATCTTCCTCCCTTCTAAGATCAAACACGTATCAGGCTAATGACATGCGAAACATTACAATGTACCAAGCACATTGAAACGGTGAACATGACAAAAAGGGTGAATAGAATTTTGATTTTGGAAAGTTACAAATGGACTAAGGGTCCAGATGGATTTGAAATAAGATTTTGGAATTAACTATAAGAATCCTTCCTGTGGGAAAATGCTTTTGTTTTGAATTCTTTTTTTAAAAAAAAACATGATAGAATGGGGCTTTGAAGGTTGGACACTAGAGGGAACTAGAAGGAACTAAAGATTACAATTAAAGGAGAAGAACACTTAAATTTGATTTACAAGTACGGAATAAAGCAAAATATTTTAACATTGGAGATATTGAAGGTTATTTTTGTACAATTTTAAAATCTACTTTCAGATCAGTCTCAGTCTTATCTGGTAAAACTTGTTCCTCTTCCATAACATCTTTTAAGCACAGCCTACCTATAGAGGCAGTGTCTGCCTCTATAGATAGACTGTGCTTAAAAGATGTTATGGAAGAGGAACAAGTTTTACCAGATAAGACTGAGACTGATCTGAAAGTGAATTTAAAAATGACAGGCTACAAGAATGACATGGAAAAGGTACTACACTGGACATACAAAAGAAATGAGCTGATGTCTTGATAATTAAAAGGGATATACAAATAACAAACCAAGAAAATGACCTGGATAATTTTCCAATATTGAATTTACAAAAGAGGTGTGCTAAAGTTTTGAAGAGTTTTATGAGAAGGGACAAAGAAACAATGAAAAGAAATCAAGTTCTACAACATTATTTGAATGGACTAAAAATTAAGATTGTTAGAAGTAAAAGGAAGGAAGATAAAGTTGGTTTATTTGATCAAGGTTAAAGTAGATATGTTGTTATCTCTGGTGACCCTTAATGGACTTTTGCTGACATCAGGACTGAAATGATGAGGCTTTATGGATTCGTTTACAGATAAGAGATGGGATATGGGAAGAAGAGGTCCCTTGTATTTTAGGAGAAGGTGATAAGTCACTAAAATTGTTTATACTTGTTGTGATGAAGGGGGAAGTCATTTCTTTATATATTTCTTCTCTTTTTCTTTACTATACTCTTATTTTTTCTTCCTCTTCTATTTTTTTCTATTTTCTTTTCTCTTCTGCACCTTCTTTTTTTCTTTCTTTTCTTTTCTTTTTTAGTTTATATTAGTTTTTATTGTTGCAATTGTAATTTTTAATAAAATTAGTATTAAAAAAAATAAAGATCTTCATGTTCCCCATGACACAAAGTTCCTTTTATCATCTAGGCTGGCGTCCCAGTTACAGCCCTACTTGGATAGAAATAATCTCACTATAGGGATCCATGCCCTGCTGATTTACTGCTCTGCAATATGTGGAACTAACTTCGAAGAGTGGCCCTTCCATTAGTACAAAATACTGCGGAAAGACTACTGATTAAACACATCCCATCAGTTTTATGTGATTGTCTCTTGTTACCAGTTCTTTTCTGGCTCCAACTCAATGTGTGTGTGTTAACCCCTAAAGCCCTTCATGGTTTGAGACCATAGTACTTGAAGGAATTTCCAGGGATATCCACAGGATGTGGTAAAATAAAGTCAAGATGGTGGCTGCAACAGTGCAGTGTGACACACACACAAAAAGGGAGCTTTGATTGCACCATTGAGGCTGCCATCTTGTGTGTGTGTGTGTTTTTAACCATACCCTGCGGATACCCTTGGGAACATTCTTCCCAGGTTGTCTTCTGTAGTGGTATGTGGGAATGACCTTGAGACATGAGGGGAAGAGATTCTGCCTAGGGAATGATCCGATAAAAGAGGGAGGAGCCTGCAGCTGCACAAGGGAAAGAGAAAGCAACTTAGAAAGGATCCAACCTAACTTATCAGGCCATAAAAAGAGATGGCAGGAGATCTGCACTTTCAGACTTGCAAGATTCTGTTAATGTAGTCTTGAAATAAAGTAGAATTAGCTCATCTGGTTGTGTTTCCTGTCTGGTCTACCTGGGAGGCTGATATCTTCAGAGGCCTTACACTGGGTGCTGTGATCCAGAGAGCAGATCTATAGTATTCAGTAGCAGCCTCTTGTCTCTGGAATGCCCTTCCTGGTAAGATATATCAGCCACTAACTTCATTGTCATTACCACACCAAGCAAAGATTTCTCTCTCTCTCCCAAGCATTTTAGTCACTTGCTTTTAACAGCCAGCCAGGGCTGCTCTAGGGTCTGTGTCACCCTGGGCAAACATGGATTCTGCGCCCATTCTGGCACCCCCCCAGCCCAGCACCCGGGGCACATGCCCCGGTTGCCCCCCCCCCCCCCAGTTGCAGCCTTGCAGCCAGCTGTACAAAAACTTTTTATCCAGGCTGCTGCTTTTCCACTGCTTTATTATCTTAATGTAATACATTTCAGTTGCATTCTGGTGGATATTTGAATTATTTTAACGTTTTATAATTTTGCCCTGGGAAAAGCAGTTCAGAAGGACAGCACACGTTGTATATGTATTGAGGCCTCATTTTCTGATTTTAATTATTTTTGACTCACCTAAGAAGTGCATGAGCATTAAAAGGACATGATGTAAATGTTTATATAAATAAATGTCAATAGTGTAAAATTAAGAGCATTAGCAATCTTTAAGAAGCATTGATGACCACAAGGTTCCTCATAGAATCTTCCCTCCTCTTCTTAACTTTGTACTTGGATCATTAGTTCTATTTGCTTAGTTTCCTAAGATAGCTTTAAAACTGGGAGTAAAATAGCACAATGAATAATCCAGTCAATCATTAGCTATCACGTTAAGTGAGGCAGCAGAAAGGTAGGACTCTAAAGGAGAAGCTGGCAGTGTGGCACCTGAAGTCACAAAGATGCCCACTCTATTTCTTCATGATATTTGCTGAATCCAAAATTAAATAGTTCCCCCCCACACCACTTAAAAGGCTTATCTAAAAACAGAGTGTTCAATGTTTTCATGAAAAATCTTGTGGCATTTCAAGCTGGAATGTGTCAGATTTGGTGTTCCCATAATCATGCAAAATTTTGGCTGTTTTTAATTTAAAAATGTTTATTTTGGGGCATCTAAGCCATTATACAAGGTTAAGTTGAATTTAAGCTGTCTGAAAATATTGCCAATCCCAGCTTTAGTTTGTCAATGGAAATTTAACAGGATCTGAGTTCCTTAACTATCTTAAAACAGGTACATGTATTTATATAGTTTGGATTAAATCATTTGGCTAGTGTACCAAAAAGGTTGCTGTTCTATTTACTGTTCAGGAACTGATAGATAGATAGATAGATAGATAGATAGATAGATAGATAGATAGATAGGTAGGTAGGTAGGTAGGTAGGTAGGTAGGTAGGTAGGTAGGTAGATAGATAGATAGATAGATAGATAGATAGAGATAGGGATAGCGCACCGTTACTATCTTTCATATCCTAAAAGAACGATGTACTGTATTCTATACCTTATCAGTCCAGTGTGAAATGGATGGGCATCTGAATACTCAAGTGAGCTGCTGCTAAGAAACTTATAGTTTGGGGGAGAGTTTGGATGGTTACTGATTGAGATTTTTGGGAACTGGGATAAAGAAGAACATTTCTTTTTTATTAATACAGATCTTCATTCCAAAAGGCACAGTTATCAAGGTAATCCTTATATCTGCATCTGCTTTCTGGTAAACTTCAGCTCTGCAACTTTTTCTTTGGTTTAGAAATTATTGATTGAGATGCCCTTGGGATGTGTGTTGAGTGAGAAGCTTGCTTATTATTGCTCTGCAGAGTCTGTAGCAGGTACAGGTTTCAAGCGCCCATGATGCAAAGAGAACGGTGAGTTTGCATCACTTACCAGTTCCCCTGAGAATTTCTGAAGTCTTAGATAGAAGATAATTAACTGTGTAACATCAAAACAGCCCTGTTAACATTTAAAAAAATGTAGATGTTTTCTGTTTACACGGGAAACAAATCATGCTAGTAATATTTTCCACTTTTAATTGTTTAGAATAAAAGCTTATACACCAGCATCCAGTGACACACATGTAATTCAAGGCCACACTAGATGTGACACGGGAGATTCTTAATAACAGTTTGCAAATTTGTAGCCACACCAGGTTGCACTGGAGATCAGTGAACTGGTGATTTTGGAAAGGCTTTTAACCTTTTAACTTGTTCTAAAATGTGCTTTTAGCTTAGCTCTACAGTGCAGCATCTCCATATTTCTTCCTTCCTTCTCCTTGTCTGGTGTAGTAACAGCAGTGAAGGGGTGTAAGAGAAAAGGATTAAAATCTCCTAGGATAAATAATTCCAGTTGCCTTCAGTTGCCTGGACATAGGCATAAGAAGTCGGTCAAGGGTGAGGAGTACAGAACTGTTAACCTTTTCTCTTTTTTTGGAAGTGGTTGTTCACTACTTGTCAATACAGGCTCTGTGCAGAGAATGCAACAAGCTTTCTGAGTGAGATTCTGGGCAAGAAAAATTAACAGGGTGACTATCATTTACTGGTTTGGTTAGGCAATTTTGATGCTGGACATAATGCCTCCATGGAGGTCCCTCTATTAGATCACAGTGGATTGGTTCCAGACACAAACATACTTAGAAGAGACCCAGTGAATTCAAGGTTTAAGTCAATCTAATAAAAGTCCCATTGATTTCAATTTGTCAAGTAAGGTATATTCAGGGGTGCTTATTCTGATGAGCAGGTGGCCTTATCACTCTGCCTGAAGTCTTGTCTTGATAGTGTCACTCAACTGATACACATTAAACATTCTGTTCTGAGGTTGGCTATGTAACAGAGAAATGAATTCATAGAGCACCAAGCAGAATCACTGTATTAGTGGAAATCTGGTGGTTGGGAGATTTTTACTGCAATTGTTAAGACTCAATTCTAATTCATATCAAACTGATGAAATGGACAAAACTTTGTTTTCAAAATAAGACTACAAACATGGATTTCCAATTCTTTGGACAGAGAGAGAGAGAGAGAAAGAGAGAGGAGAAAAGCACTGCCCTTGCACTGCCAGAACACTGTTTGATTTCCAGATTAATGATTTATATTGTTTTTACAATACACCAGATGTCAGATTCAGTTTAGATAAATGAAGCTTCTTTTTCTTGGCATAAGTAACAGAGCTCAATGGATTTGAGCAGAACTTCATACCTTTACATCCATGTAACATACTTAAACTCCCCTGCCTTTTATAAGCTAGGCATGAGGAATACTGATGGCAATCTCATATGCACACATATAAGGTTGTAGAGGCAGCTGCCTTCCCAAATCTTTTCCTTCCTTTGCATAGCTGATTTCCTGAGAAGGGCTAATGGCTTCTTTGAAATATGGCACAGCAACTGCAGATGACATCAGATTTTTCTGCCATGTTGGAGAAGATGAACACTGGGGACACATCAAGGGCAGACTGAATGTCATTTATGGCTGCTGTAAAGGGAATGGAGAGAAGTATCAGAATAATGACATCATGAAAAGTTCCTCTTCATCTGGTTATACTTTAGAACCTGATTATTTTCAAAGTACATTTTAGGAAAAGAACAAGAGTATATGTCTGGCAGAAGTCCTCTAAACCCTTTTCATGGGAACATATAACCTGCAGGTCCACTTAACAATTAACTCACAAAATGAAATTGATATTTATTTATTTATTTAATTTATATAGCCACCCATCTCAGACCAGTGACTCTGGGTGGCTAACAATAATAAAAAACAGTCAAACAATTAAAACAACACAGAATATTAAATATAAATACAGCCAAGAGATATTAAAATCCATCGGTGTCAGCACAACAATGAAATGGGGCCCTTTGCACATTCGGGGCCCCAGGTCTGGGCACAAAGCTAGGTTTTCAAGGCCTTCTGAAAAGCCAAAAGGGTCAGGGCCATCCTAATCTCAGGAGATGTTTATTGTGTTAGATTTGTTGTGCATTTGTTCAGGCTTTGGTGTGTTAGAATTGATGGGGCATTTTATTTAACCATAACAGTAAAGTTTTAATTGCTAGTTTTTGTGGGAACATTCTGAAACATTCATACATACAGTATATGCATGCACACAAGTAATAATTAAATAGTCAATAACATGATGCTAGATATTTGCTTACTAGGTTGTGTGACAAATCAAGGGACAATCTTATTTCACTATTTTCACTGGTTTTACTCTCAGGTAAGTATGAATAGGCCTTCAATTGAGTGTTATACACACAAACACACACACTCTTCCTTAGGACTTGCATAGAAGTCTGGTAAGCAACTACAAATTCCCAGTGATCAGTTAGTTGCATCAATTCTCATATAATCCTTGCCATTTACCAATCATGGCTATTAAAATCCCTGGATTATATGAAACTCAAAGGGTGGTTTCATACATCATGTCAATCCTTGTTTTCCTTAATCCTTGTTTGTTGAACAAATAATCATTTGCTGAGTTCATACTTCAGGGTAAGTCATAAACTGTGTTCCCACACCATGATAAGTATAAACCAAATAAACCATATTGTGACCTTTTACAGTGCTGGGCCCCTGCCAGTATCTTAACATGAAAACGGAATTTACATGCTAGGGCACATTTATTTTATAGTGAAAAGTATGAATTTGCTCTGGGTTGGAAGTTCTCAAACTTTAAAGAAGTTAACTTAAAGTTCTTCTTTATGAAGAAGTAGTAATAGTTTTACTTGTCTAACAACGGCTCTTATTCTGGCATTTGTTTATGGTGTTATCAATGAGCAGTACTGAGGAGGCAGAGATTAAGCATCTTTAAGAATTCAGTGCATGGATTACTCAACCCAGGTTATCGGTTTCTAGGAGCAAAGTTGGTCCTTTCTTTTTATAAACCCACAACGCTGTATAGCTTGTGCGTGATTCATTTTTCTGTTGGCGAGAACTCTTCCCTTACTCACAGCCTGGCTCTAGGTTTCAGCATCATGTTCTTGGTTCCTATCTGGAGGCATTGTTTAGCATGTACCTCCTTCTCTTCCCCACTCCAGCTGCCATAGGAACATGCAGCCATGATTAGAAACATTGGGGAAAGTGTCAGATTGCAGAAATGCCAACATGCTTTCCTTTCATAGTCACAGTTTGCAAGAGGATTTTAAATACAGAAGGAGTGGCAAGTTCTCAGCTGAAAAGTTTTCCTCATGGCAACCACTTGGATCGTTTTGTAAGCTACCCAACAACTGCACAGAATGTGAACTAAAAATGCAAAGGGTGATAGTTCAGAAGCTCAGGTGGGGGGGACATTAATTGGATGACATGCCTTGCACAACAGGTCAGTGGAAGATAAGCACTGATTGGTGCTGGGTCTATCCAGGCAACAGGAGGAGATGAGCAGGAGGAAGCTTTGAACTGGTCTGGAGGATTGGGGAGTGCAGAAAGGCCCAATGTTTGCTGCTGATTTATTTGAATATATAGGGCTGTATTCTGTCATGCCTTAAACTATATACTGTTAGTGCTCTGCTTTGTTTTTAGTTCTGTAATCTGTTTTGTCAAATAGCACGTACATAGCATTTATATACCATGAGGGCATAAATAGTAAGCATTTAATGCAGAATGACTGTAAATAGTCTTTTTAATAGTTTTTTACCATTCAAATTTAAGAACTGCAGCACAAGCTTTTGGCACCATAAGCACAGATGTTTTTGAAAAAATTACTTAAAGTCATCAAAATGAAAAGAAAGCTTAGGTCTTGATTGTTCTGATATGAAAACCAAGCAGATGAGGACCAGAGGAGAAAAGAATCTCTGTAGCACAATTTAGATACCACGAGGGGACCATGAAACATAGAACAATGTATTTATTTTCTTTTGATGTTCAACAACAGAAGTGTAATTTTGTTGTCCAACAGCCAGTCTTAATTTAGAAAATACACAATCCAGTGAAAGATGTAAGATATGTGATCCTAAACTTGCCTTTCAAGTTGATCTGTAAGAACAGGAATGGTACTCATTTATTATATTCATATAAACATGAGCTAAATGTTAACCAGGTTCTTTTCTGAATGTTTACTCAGGGACTGAAGTTTAAGATTGCAGTATTATATTTAAAATCATTAAGCTTTTGTGATGAAGTGCATATTGTGTTAAACACTTCCGTTTCCATAAAAATAACTGGTGATTGATTGATTGATCAAAATGACGAAACAGTGTGCTGATCAACTTGCTTTAAAAAAGCACTAAAGTGGGTAGCTCAGGGAAAGAAAAATAGTAATATTAAAACATTTCTCCCACATTTTGAACAAGTGACCCTTTGCACATCAGGAAAACATTATAGTCACCATGCTTCTGGAAAACAATTGGTAATGCTAGCTGATCAGAGAACTGCATGGTAGCAACCACTGACCCAGGTAGCTAATCAAAGTGCAGAGGTTTGCTCCGAAGAAAGCAAAGCACAGCAGGCAAACAGAGAGCAACACCTGAGCCAGCATAAGCAAGAAAATTCTCCTTTCCATGCAGAGCAGGAAACACATCGGCAGAGGTCTCATTTGCAGTGGACTGGAAGCAAGAAGGGGATGATGTAATTTCTTCTGCTCTCCAGAAATGGTTGGATAGTATGGTCCTCATGATAGGGCAACCTGGCAGTGCAGCTATGCAGGGGTCAGTCATTTGAATCAGTTTCTATTTCTAAAATAGCTCACTGGGTTGTTTGGAAGATAAGGATGGCAGTGCTGATGGAATTATATATGCTGCTTTGAGCTCCAGAAGGAAAGATGAGATATAAATGCAATTTGTTAATGAGGTTCTATATAGATGGAGCAAAAGTCATGCCATACTCAAAGGAGGTTTATTTATTTATTTATTTAGAGATTAGAAGAAAGATATTACAGTCTGGGGACATCTCTCTAGTTGCTTCTGATGTTATATAACTAAAATAGAAGGAAATACTAACACAAACAATTTTGCAGACAGTAGGCTCTTTGCCAGTAGATTTCATACCCAAAACAAGGCATCAGGAGACATAAGCACAATCATTTACACAGCATAGTTATGTAATTTCATTGAAATACCCCTGGTGCAGTAAAATCCTAACAATTAAGCAGATGTTATGAATGGCTATGGTGCATATAGTATCTGATGCCTCCAAATGCCTGAAATCATCCTTCCCCAGTGAGGTGCCCTCCAAATATGTTGGGCTTCAATCCCCATCATGAGCATGCTGGCTGGGAAATTATAGGAATTCCAGTCCAATGCTTCTGGAGGACAGTACATTGGAATAGTACCAGGAATGGTAAGAATAACAGCAGTAGGGATTAAGAATTCCACTATGGATCTTTTGGGAGTGACGTTTGGAATTCCACTGCATTGGAACTATGGCAGATCCATGGCAAGTTAAATGCTAGCTGGAATAAAATCTGTCTAGTATTTCTTGGGAGGAAACAAAATCTGTAGTGGAGGCAGATGGGGATTGCATTTACTTACAAACTTTAGAAGGTGCCTAGGAGACCTGTTCTGAAAAACCACTTTTGAAAAGTGTGAGATGCTTATACTACCATCTGGCTCTTTCAGGAGTACATGTTTCTTTCCTAATGCTTCCTGAATTAGCTACGTGACCAGCAATGTTGTGCTGGGCTTCTCAAAAGTTACCAAAAGAGGCCGGAGGGGAGGGGGAGATCAAAGAGCCCTCTTGGCCATCTCATAAGGATTACAAAGTAAGTGCAACTTCAGTTCCCCTGCCAGAATCTGATCTGGGAATTTTGCAATGAATTTTAAAACAAACATCAGACCACTGTAACATTTTGCCAGATTAAATGTCTGTCCCTAAAAGTGAGCAGTTAAAAAAAATGAACTACTTAATCAGTAAGAAGAGATAATATTGGAGTTTGTAAATGGGGTAGGACTCTAAGCAGAGGATGGGCTAGTTTTCACTTACAGGAAGGGAAGCATTGGAGGAGAGGTTTCAAATCCTTGGTGGAATACAGGCAAGTACTGCCAGCTTTAAAAGGAAGTGGTATGAGCAGATGTCCCATCATAAAGCTGAAAAAAGCAAATATTAAATATTAAAGTATATTTAATTAGTAAGGCTGTTCAGGCTTCGAGAATGGTTTTGAAGAAGCTCCAAGGATGTCATGAGAGCATCAACTCTCTGCTATTCATTAAAGCAACCACACTTTTTTCCAGGTTTGAACAGAAGTCTGGAAAAGGATGTCGCTGCTTTAATTAGGAGCAGAGAGCTGTTGTGCTCTTACTTGGGTGAGATCTGAGAGAGGGAAAGAGTGCCTGCTGCCTCCTTGGGTGGCCATTTTGGCAGTGCCTCACCAGCCATCTCGGCATGAGTAGAGCAACGTGTCTCTGGAAATGGCAGTGGTGATGACATGGCCTCTGGCCTTACACAGAAGAATGTTGCTGACCCCTGCTTTAACTATGGTCTACTTAGTAAAGGTAAAGGTTTCCCTTGACGTAAAGTCCAGTCGTGTCCGACTCTAGGGGGCGGTGCTCATCTCCGTTTCTAAGCCTTGGAGCCGGCGTTGTCCCTAAGGACCCGTCCGTGCATCTAAAAGCTTTTGTAGGTGGGTGGGTGGACGCATGCTTTCGAGTCAGTTTTGGCTCCTGGTGACTGCCTGGACAAATCCATGCAATTTTCTTGGTAAGATTTTTAGGAGTAGCTTGCCATTGCTTTCGTTCTAGAGTTGAGAAAGAATGACTGGCCCAGAGTCACCCAGCTGGCTTTGTGCCTAAGGCAAGACTAGAATTCATTGGTCTCCTGGTTTCTAGGCTGATGCCTGAAACCACTACACCAAACTGGCTCAATAGCTGTTGTTATCTTCCATTCAAAGTTTGTTGTGGTATGGGTGGGTATGTACACGTATTTATACCACTTCATCCCATCTCTGAGAAATCAACAAGTGTGAAGAATGTGAGCTGATGAGTATCTCAGTTAATGTTATTTAAATTAGGCAAGATAACTAGAATGTATAATGGAATAGCTTCTTCCAACAGACTGCTGTGGCTTTTTTGCTAAGCACTTTGGGGACAAAATTACTTGTATTTGCTTAGAGTTAGAAGCCAGCTGGGCAGAATTTGATGACATGGCAGGGATATTTTGCAAGCCCACCTAGGCTTCATTTGAATCTGTGAATTCTAAGGAAATGGACAGGGTGTTATTTGAGATGAGGTTCACTACCTGTGGATATGATTCTTCCCCTCTTGGCTGGTTTGAGTTGGCAGTGAGGGGACAAGGGAATGAATTTGGGTGACAGAGTATGCTTCTTTGAGGGAGGGGGTGATGTTGCTAGCCTTCAAAGAGGAAATGGCGTACCCTCTCCTGAAGAGTCTATTAATCTCGATTAAGATTAATCCATCCCCCAAATCCCATTTTAGGGAAGGTTATTGAGAAGGTGGGAGGTGGCACTTATGGAGGGCACTAGATAAGGCAGATAATTTGGAACCTCTTCCAGTTAGGATTCAGTTCCAGGCAAGAGATGGGGTGGAAACTGCACCATTCACTGTTGTGCATGGCCTATGGCAGGACTTAAACAGAAGGCCAGTACCACTGGGTACTGATCCAAAGTGCAAAAAGGAAATGTACAAGTCACTCACCTGTGATTCACATTTATGTAAAATGTGCCACTAAGGCACTTACTTTAGCCATGCCAGATAACTGAATATGAATTACAAATATACTGTCAGTAGATGGTTTGCAAATATAACTAAACAGCCTTTCTGAGAGGGCTACTGGAGGGAAACTTCTACCAATTTTCCTCTCTACAGATATTATCACTGTATGTTTAAATCTCATTTTATATTTTTCTACTGACTGGTTAAAGCAACCTTCCTAGGGTGACATTTCTAAGAATAAAACCAGGACATATTAATTTGCTTATTTTCCTATATTTATAATCCATAACCTCAAGAACTCCTGCAGACACAATTAGGACACAGGTAAGTCTTCACTGCTATCTAGTAGCCATCCAGATGTCTGCAAGCCAAATACAGAAGTCCTAGGCAGAATAAACAGCAAAAATGGAAGTTGTTTCCCCCACTGTGACTCATATAAGTCTCTTGCCATTGCTGACTTGCCGGGCTGTGTTTCTGGAAACTGGGACATTTTCCTAGTCTTGGGAAGTGTGCCTGGCACCAGGAGCACCTCTGGCAAAAGTGGGACATGTCTAGCCCATTTTCCTGGGCTAGACTTGTTCCACTTTCCTTTAGATATTTTGGATTCCATAACTCCCATCTAGTAATGGCTTTTGACAGTTGTCTTGGGATTAAACAAGGAAATACTGTCTTGAGTGAGTTAAACTCTGGTGATTATTTGTTAACAATAAAAAAGTAGTTTGCAACTGCCTTCTTCCAAAATATTTTTTTTTTCAACTTTTCAGTCTACCCTACAACCCTGGTGGTTTCTCAGCCAAATGCTATTGAGATCTGAACCTGCTTAACTTTCTTGGGATCAGCAAAGATTGACTAGGAACTTGAAATCCAACATAACTGGAGGACACTAGATGGATAAGTTTATTTAATATAATTAGTGGATGTTGGGTTTTGCAGTCTTTACCCTTTTGATCTTGGTCACCCTTAAATCCTTTGATGTGTAGTTATTACAGATGGAAAATTCACTTTTTTCTTGTTTTGCAACTTGCAGATATTTGCAGCTATTGTGAGAAAGCTTATGGAATAGGAATATATGCTTTTTCATTTGGCCACTATGGGTGCTGGAAAAGACAGAACTGTGGACCCTCTGTCAGGTTCACCACATTTTGATGTCACTCTTAAATGGCCCATTGCATTATCAATCCTGTTCAGGCTGGCCTGGCTTTGTCAGGAAAAGGAGAAAAATCTAGTCCAATCTATCTATCTAGATTTTAATAAGCTGCCTCTCGGGTTTTGTATTTCAAAGCCTGTCTTTTTCTCCCTTCCTCTAGCCTCCTCCATCCACCCCTTTGCAGTCTTAACCTTTTTCTTGCCCTCCCACCTTCTCTCCTTTGCAAGGACACAATCTCTCCTTCCAAGGAGGCTTTGCAGTGCTTGTACAAGCAGCTGACAAAGAGAACAAGGCATTTCTTAGCATTTCAATGTTGGGCTGCTTCTGGATTTGAGAGTGGTTGGTGCACCTGTTGTGATAAGCAGACTCTTCACAGCTCAACTGAAAAGAGACCATGTTGCCCCCTGCCCCCCCAGCTCGCTTTTTTGTGAATGCTAATAATTAAGAGAAAGGGTCTAAGCATGATGGATTCTTGAGCCACAAAAAAAGAAAAAGAAAAAGAAAGTTGTGTTTCCTTGGCCTAAAGAAAAAAAGAAGAAGAGGGAAAAAAAGCTCTTTTTCAACTGTTTTGTAAGAAGCCCAGAGAGAAAGTTTATTATGCAATAAAAAGGGCATGGCTGGATAATCACAGTGGATTTTTGCTTTTTTTTCCTTGCAACATAATTTGTCCTTTTCTGTGCCATTCTTTAGGTTTCCTTTCCCTTATCTGGCTGTGCAACACAGCTTGTTAAAAAAAAGTCACTAGGGTTCCTCCCCTCCAGCCAAAACGTCCCTCTGCTATTTACAAATGCAAGTTTCATCTTTTTTGTGCTGTCTGGCAGTGGAGCAAGATCTTCACGGCTTGGGCATTCTGCTCAGAATGAGTGTGGCATTTGTATAAAAAGTGTGCAAACTTCAGCAGTCACAGCAGCCCTCCAGTTCACCTGTGTTGTCAGTCAGTTGGTATGTCAACTTGAAGACAAGGCAAAGCATAAACTCTGGAATTGTGACAAGTGCATTCAGTGGGCTAAAAAAGGCATGGAGATGAAGAAGGGGGGTGGTGGATAAAAAGCTGAGAAGGCTATGCAGCTGCCAGCACAATGCAAGCAGAGGCTTTGGCTGATGTTCAAAGCCACTCAAAATGAGTGTTTCAACTTAATACCAAATTAAAAGCAGGCAGAGTTGTATAGCACAGGAAAAAGATTATACATTAATACTTCCCCCCACCTCCAACGTAATCCAAATGATCACACTAAAATAAATAGAAGTTAAGCCTTCTATCCCTTTCCACCCATTAGCTCCTTTTCCTTTGCTTTAAAAAAAATCCCTTGAATTGGATTTTTCTTTTCTCTTTTTTGTTTGGTGGAGAGAGGGTAGGGTGGAAGGAAGAGGAGGAATATTTAATGCATAGATTCCTCCATACTTATTTTCCGCAGGATTTCAATGTCCTTTTCCTTCATTTGCAGAAGTTTTGTTTTCATGTTTCATCTCTTGGTTTCAGCAAAAGCTGAATTGTAATTAAAAGATCTGCCTCAAAGTATAAAGGTGACAGCCCCAAAGAGCAAAGGAGGTCCTGCAGACTGTGTAGCCTTCAATTGCTTTCCAGGGTCAATATTTACATTAGACCAAAGAGTAACCACAGAATTTAATGGATGTCCTGTGTTTCATAACCTCACTACTCCACATTATAAAACATTGTTCTATATTTGTATGTTCTGGGAATCTTTCTTGAAAATGTATAATAACTACAGCACATTGATGCTAGCTGTGAAAATCAAACATTTCCTGGAGTCTATGATGTACCATACAAGAAAAATCCATGGAAAGTTATTTATTTATTATTCAAATTTCTATCACTGCCCATCTCCCCTCAAAAAGGGTTAGAATGAGAAAGTTAGACTGAGAAAACAAAATCCTGCATATTTTTGCACCAGAAATGGCCCTTTACTGAATTAATATACATACTCTCTTGAAAGTGAGTTTGTAAGGCAAACGTTTTTAAAAAAAATATAATTTCCAGCATAGATCGTTGGACTTAGAGTCTGTGACAGAGTTGGGGCTGAGACCCAAGTTGTGTGCAGGCCCCCTACTCCTGAACAGTCCAATCCAATCCCTAGATTTTCAACAGGCAACTCAGGAGTGTTGAGGGAGGAGGAAGGGGAGGATAAAAAAATCAAGATGATGGCCTACACTTCTTATTTATTTATCATATTTATATAGCCGTCCATCTCACAAACGTGACGTGACATTCCTTCAATCACATGATCATGGCTGCTGTGATGGAATGTGTCTCTGAGGGGGAAGATGATGTTATGGAGATCGCAGGCAAGGAAGGAGGGAGCGCATTCCAGGGGGAGAAACGCACTCACCGTGTAGAAGACCTTGGGCTCCCGGCCAAGAAGGTCAGGCAGGACCCACCTTAGAGTTTCTGGAGTTTTTCCCTCAGAACCTGCTAGTTTTGCTCAGTTTGGCAAGGTTCTGTTTGCATGGTAGAAACAATAAAGACTAGAGCTTCATTCCTGGCTCAGTGTTGTTTCTTCGCCTTAACCCCAACAGCTGCCATGCTTACTTTATTGATCCCCCTCCCCCAGAAGTCCCCTAGGGCAACTGTTGTTGATCCCACTGTAGATGCATCAAGCAATATGGAGCAAGTTGCAAATGGAGTTGACCCTGGCCCCATCTAATTACACTCTGAGGTGGGAGAGAGGTTTAAAACTTATCTCTTTCTCCAGGCCTTTTTGTTGAATTATTTAAACGGATTAACTGAAATTTAAATATTGTAAACAGCCTTGAGCCATCAAAAGGCAGAAGGCAGCATCTCATTTCTGAAAATAAATATTTAGTGAAGTAATAAAATGAATATTTTGAAAATAAATATTTAGTGACACAGCATTTACCAAGGAGAATAATATTCTGGTTGGTGATGTACAAAGATATGTAATGTATGTAGTGTATGCAGTGAATGTTGCTCCACTTCCTGCTGTAACTTGCAAGCAAAAGCAATCTATATGGTTATAGTGAGTACTGTATTTGGTGCATAAATAGTTTTTTGAGGTGAGTATCTTAATAAATAAGATTATATGGTTTGTTAAGTCATAAAACATGTTTTCCAAATTACAATTGTTGTTAAGTCAAAGCCACGCAGACAACATTATGCTATAGTTTAATGTATAGTAAATTCAGTAGGTAGACTTGGTGATGGTGTCTGGGCACCCATGGGGAAGCACAGAGCACAAGTGATACCATGAGCATCATCACTTCTTCATACAAATGATGTCAATTATGTAAGTTGCATCACTTGTGCAATGACACAATATCTCTAATGACATTATGGCTTCTATGCTATGTCTATGCAGGTGCCTTTCTTTGGGTCAGGTCAAAACAGCTTGTGAGCCTAAAGAGTGACATACCTTCTTAGTGAACAAGGGGTTTCAAGAAAACTCTAGGGGGCTACAATTTTTTTAAAATTTAAAATTTAACAACAGAGGGCACAAAGAAGTATGTTCACTGATGAAACAATAGGTAATGGATTTCTCACAGCAACATTGATGAAGTTGGAAGTCTTATATCTGCAGTTTGCCTCTCAGGACTCTGCTGTCTTGGACTAAAGGCACCAGGAAATTAAACTATATGATATAATAATTCTGAAGGTGGTTCAACATCACATTTTTTCTCATTCAGATTATGGTCTTGAGGATATACTGAAAACAAATAAATGAAGGCTAGTCTCTTAGGCACTTTTATTCAGGAATAAGCCTAACCAAAGTTTCCTTGTAACAATGTGGAGGATTCCACAGTGATGATGATAATAAAGAGTTCAGACTTCCTTAGCTGGCTGCCACATCTAATTTCAGTCCAAAATGAAAGGAGGGGCCATGGACCCCCTGACATCTGTTGACTTCTGAGCAGATGGGATCCTACATGGATAGGCTTCTCTTGCTCTGATATCCATAGGGAGATGCCGGGTATCAGGACCAAGGCAGACAATGGTTCTGCGCTTAGAGCATGTAAAGGAGAAATACACACACACACACACACACACTACACACACACACACACACACACACACATACATATACACCCATCCATCCATCCAGTTTGGTCTGGTGATTAAGGCAACGGGCTAGAAGGAGATTGAGAGTTCTAGTCCCACCTTAGACACGAAAGCTGGCTGGGAGACCTTTGGCCAGTCACTCTCGCTCAGCCCAACTCACCTCCCAGGGCTGCTGTTGTGGGGAAAATAGGAGGAGGAAGGAGTAATAGGTATGTTCCCCGCCTTGAGTTATTTATAAAAATAATAAAGGTGGGATAGAAAATAAATGAATAAATGAATAAAAAATATGCACAGACTTAAATTTAGGGAAACATCTAAAATTTCTGATGAAATTAGAAATGTGATTCTAATGAGATTAGAGCTGTGGCTTCCCCTGCCTGTTCTTCTCTTCTTTTTGCCTGCCTTTTCTGCTGCTTAGTATAATAAGCAAAGATCAAGGTTTACAGCCCATCAAAGAACAAGAAGGAGTAACTATAGACTGAAGTTGTCCTTTCCCATGTGGAGTTTTTAGATTGTAATCTTATTGGAATAGGGATGTACCTCTTGTACAACTATGCATATATGTGTTACAAACATTGTTGCTATGCCATTAAAAGACAACATATGTGTTGGACTTAGAGAATTCCAAATGTGGCTACAACCCCCAGGTTACCTGAAGCTACTTAGAAGGGCCCAGTTTGGGACAGTACACCCCAATCCAGTGTCCTTTACATATGCTGAAGTAAGTCATCCCAGAATTGCTGGCTAGAAACGTAAGGAATTTATTTATTATTTTATTTTATTTATTTTCTATCCCACCTTTATTATTTTTATAAATAACTCAAGGCAGCGAACATACCTAATACTCCTTCCTCCTCCTATTTTCCCCACAACAGCAACCCTGTGAGGTGAGTTGGGCTGAGACAGAGGGACTGGCCCAAGGTCACCCAGCTGGCTTTCATGCCTAAGGCGGGACTAGAACTTCCAACACATCTGGAGGATAACCAGTTAAGCTAAAATTGGTTTGAGGTGGCCCCAAGTAATGAAACTTGCAGGTATCAACTTTAAAAGACAAATTTCATAAATAAAAATGAGGATTAATTTATTTATTTACCAAGCTCAGAGAGCACCAAGGCCTCCATGGAATTATTTATTTCCCTTCTCTTTAAAACAGACTCAGAGAGTACTTTAGTTTTGGTCCAGTTTGTTCAGCATCACTGATATCCAAACATGGTTATTTTCCTCTTTCATCCACATTTATTTTCTTTAAACTGTAAGCTATTGTTATTAAATATAAATCACATTGAGTGGTTTGGCAAAAAGGTACAATATATATGCAATGAAATAACATATAAATTGTAATGCTTCTCTTATGGTCCAACTTGCCATAATGTTGGACATAAATGCCATAATAAAGTGGAGATGATCGAATTCAATGGTACGATTAAAAAGACTTGAAGGTAGAAAATTCTTAACCTTCTCCTTGGACTTTTCTTTAAAATTTGTCTTCTGTTATTTGACTTCTCATGCTGAAATAAATCAAACAGGAAGACAAGAGGGAGACTAACTTTGGTGTGTGTATGGGGTGGTGGTGATGGAGTTTCTGCCATAGAGAAATCCAACTCAGTTCAGACTTGACAGGAGCTGAAATTCACCAAATGTTATCTGATGTTGCGTTTGATCCATAGAAGAAAGATACAAATAATCAGGGATGTATTGTGCAAAGTCAGCTCTTGAGGTTTGTCAAACACAGTTTATAGCTTATTACACAGTACGTAAACCAAGACAATTGTGATAGAGTTACACAACCATAATCAAACAAACCCTGGGCTTAGTGTTTGTGAGAACACAGCAAGCACTTTAGAGGGAGTAACTACAGGATTGTGAGCTTTTTCTTTTTGGCTGGGCTCTTCTGCTTTTAGTGGCTGCTTGAAAAGCAGAAATGTTAACAAGCAGAAATCCTTTCAGGAAAAAAGAAAGAAAGCAAGAAAGCTGGTGATCTTATTGCCCAGTGAGATTTGCTAATGGTGCCATTAGTGAGGCCTGTTAAAGTAAGCAATTCTATTGAAAAGGCTTTCAAATGTTAACTAGAAAACGTATACTGAAATGGATACGTGCAAACACATTTACTTTTAACAGAATGTTGTTTTTTTTAAAGAAAATAACTTACATTTTGGTTCTTTTCCTTCCTGCCCACCTTGTAGGATGGCGCTGATGGATTGATTTCCATTGTGGCACTTATTTGTTATTGTAAGTCCATATGTGTACAGATCCGAGGGTAAGATTAGTTTCCCCTTCATTGTTAGGGGCAAGTCACTCAGTTCATTAAATCTCCCTGATCTGCTCCACCACCTGCTCCTCTCCTCTCTTGACCCTGAAGACCTCGCCCATTTATTTGCCTCTTTTCCTGGTTTCCCCCCTTTCCTTCCTTTTTCAGTTCCACAGCCTTTTCTTTCAAGCCAATGTCACTGACATTTGGGCTTTGCTTTTTCACTGTATTTTTAAAATGTGGGATTTTCAGATCTCATTCTTCTTCTGCGGTGAGCCTTTCCCTTTAGAAAAGGTTAAATCTAGATGCCTTACCTGATTCTTGGAAGCAGACTAAATATTTTTGGTCTAGTTTGTTCAAAAGCCTCTAGCTGCAGACACCCCATCCAAGAAGCAGGTCTGCGAAGCATGCAAGGACGGCTTTGTGATTGCTACAAAAGAAGCTAGAGAGATGCAAAGTAGATCTGCACTCCTTCCCTGTTCAATAGTTGTACAAACTGCAGGGGCCCAGTTGTAGGTAAGTCTGTACCTGCCAGTGTATCGTTCTTTTTGCTTGTCCTCATGGGTACTTGGGCCATCCTGTTGTGGAAAGTAGTGTCAAAACAATGTGGCAGCTAATAGGAATAGAACTCCAAGTCTATCTCTGTAAGAAGCATAACGTAGCTCCTTGATCAGGGATGAGCATGTCTCTTGTGGCCAGGAGTTTTTTTTTTTTAACTGCTAGTCTTTGAAGGGCACAGGGAATGTCATTGACCAGGTGATGATGCTATGCTGCTGGAGTGGTCATCCATCATTAAACTATATTTTTCAGTTTTGGGGGCTTTGGAAGGGAGTGCTTGAAGAATTCAAGGAATGAAATAAGCAATGCTCCTTATTTAGCCTTCTTTAAAAAATAAAAAAAACCATGCCATTAAAAGTTATGGGTTTTGTTGTTGAGTTTCAAAACAGTCACTTGTGAGTGCCCTGCAAGACACAAAATGGGGCTGCAAGCAAACCGTGGGCCGCACACTCTAGCACAGGAGTGTGAGACTGGCTATTGTTGAATGAGCATTCCCAGTTTCATCTAGCAGGACCAGAGGAAGACTGGAGGGGACTGTGGGCCAGAGAGCATGAGGCAGTCCATGGGCTGTAGGTTCCCCGCTACCGACTCAGCATTTGGGGCCCTATATTTTAAAAAGGAATCAAAATACACCAATCAAATTTTAAAATATTCCATGGAACTTAGGGTTATTTCTGTTATTTTCCCATTAGTCATTTCAAGTGAATTAGGATGACTGATGGTAATTATAACATCCAAGACCATGCATTGAGTTAAGAGACAAAATGGAGATTTGAATGCAGAACTTCCAAAACTCTTTCCTGTTTGGCCATTTTCACCCACATAAGATTAAATTGGCCTTTCTATTTCTCATTTCTCTAATTTGTCTATACATTTTTCAGAAGGATTAGAGTATACATTTATAAATACTATCCTTCTGCTTCTTGCTTTGCATTAACAGTATCAAAGGATGGCGTACCTCAAGTAGAAGGGATTCTTAGTGTTGCAAAAATATTTCTGCTTGCCCTTGGATGATAGAATGAGGTTGTAAATTTCTCCTGGTTGGGGTTTGACAGATACATGGAAGATCGCTTCAGATCTTTTATTTTCTTTTTTCTCCAGGCTGGTTACCCAGAGCACAGAATATTCCAAAGAAATAAAAAATTTGGCTGAAAGGACAAATGAAACAAACAAAAGTAACTTGACCTTCATGCTCTTTTATGCCTTTGTGACAGTAACTGGATTCCTGCCAAGTCCTGAGTTTAAATTTGGGTCCAACTTATTTTAAAACAACCTCACTGCTATGTCATAATAAATCATGAGGATGGGGTGTCATGACCTCGTTGCAAGGCACAAAGAGCCTCACAACGTGGATCATGATCATTAAGGAAAAGGGGGAAGAAGATAATCCAATCAGGGATTAAAACAAGCACCCAAAGACACCCACACCCATGATCCCATCAACACCTGAAAAGAGGGACGTCAGAAGGGTGAAGATAAGGAGCACATGGTGCCCCGGAGAACTCAACCGTTGCAGGAAGACAAAGAGGACACCGGGGAAAACGCCCACGCAGCCATCAAGGATCCCATCAAGAGGGATCGGGGCATTGAGGGGTGGGGGAGCCCGGGGCAATACAGGAGGGTATAAAAGGGGCACCCCCACACTACCTACCCCGTTCCCGTTTTTCGATCTGTCAGCTATCATTCCAATAAACCAGAAATCCTTAATACCCATTAAGTGAGTCTGTGTCTTATTGCGAAGAGAGGCTGGCCCTGACATAAAAACGGGAACCGCAAAAAATTTTTTTCCACCTGGTACCTATCCAACACGTTTGTGAGGGACCCAGCCAGGCATGGAGAACCAGGAACCGAGGACGCGCAACCCTTCGGCGCCCGGCGACGAAGCCCCGCTCTCGCAGGGCGGGATGCAGCTGAGGTCCGGGCGATGCAACGCCCCGGTAAGTATGGGACCCAGCTGGGGGGAAGCAGCAGGGGAGGGACCCACCCCGGCGCCCCGGAGCCCGCGAGGCACCGGGGGCGAGACGAGGGGACCCTCTCCAAGCCTACAGGCAACCCCGGAGGAAGCGCGAGACGAACCGCCACCCTGGGCGCTCGAAGGCGAGGGCGCGCCTGGCACCGCGGCGGGATCGAGGGACGATCCGTCCTCTACCACGGCCAACGGCGAGGGCGAGCGGAGCGGCGAAAACCTCGGCGGGAAGCCGGGGACGGCGGAGAGGCTCGACGCGTTGGAGGAAGGGATGCAGGCGGTGCGGCAGATGCTCCAACAGCTGACGGCGGCACAGGGACTCTGCGACGGAGGCGGCGCAGAGGCACCCCCGGTCGAAAGGAGGCAGGGCGAGCGGGGCGGCGGTGACGGCGGAACCCGACCCAAGGAGCCCAACCAACGACCTGAGGCGCACCGGGAGGCGAGACGGGGCGGAGACCCAGCGGACGGCGGCGACCACGGCGGGACCCGACCCCAGGAGGCCACCCAACGAGCGGAGGCGCGCCCGGACGTGAGACGGCGGGACAACCTCGGCGGCGGCGGCGTCCGGCCCCAGGAGCCCACCCCACGACGGGAGATGCGCCAGGCTGAGAGGCGGAGGGACGACCCGGCGGGCGGCGACGGCGACGGCGGAGCCTGGATCCAGGAGCCCGACCGAGGGAGAACACCCCGCCCTCCCCCCCGAGCGATGGGACGACGACCTTGCGAGGAGCCCCAGAGAGAGGCACCAATGCCGCAAGAGAACCGGAGACACCCCGACCCGCAGCAGCTCCTGCAGAGCCCGAGGCACGACGCAGAGGGGGCCAGGAGCCAGACCAGGACACCCGCCAAAGACTTTGGCATAAAGTTCGATGGGGACCCCTCGAAACTCTCCTTCTTTTTGACTAACGCGAGGTACTACCTCGAAGAATGGGGTCCCTGCTTCAGAACTGAGCGGGGCAAAATCAATGCCCTGGCCATAAAATTAAAAGGACGGGCCGCCGATTGGTACGTCCAATTGTGCCAATCAGGCGCCCGGGCGCTGCAGGACAGCACTGAATTCCTGCAGGCACTAGAAAGGCACTTCAGGGACCCCCTGGAGCAAGAAAAGGCAAAAAGGGCGCTAGAGACACTTAAACAAAGCCCGCGCTCCGTGGCTGAGTATGCCATGGAGTTCCAAGCCCTAGCCGGAAAAGTGGACACTTGGTCTCAATCGACACTGATTGAGAAGTTCAAACATGGACTCAACTTAAATGTCCTCCGGTGGGCACTTGGCCGCGACAACCCCAGCTCCCTCACGGGGTGGATCCAGCTGGCAGCGGAAGCGGAGAACGCCCACGACACGTTCCTCCACGCAAGGAGGGAAACGCAACAGATGGAGACGGTGAGACCCCCACGCACCAACGCAAGGCAGGTGAGGGCGAGACCCCAACCTTGGAAGGAGGAACGGGACAGACGCTTCGCAAAAGGGCAATGCTTCACGTGCGGCAGGGAAGATCACAAAGCAGCCGCATGCCCCAAAACGACGCCCAGAGAGAGCCCAAGGAGGGCACAAACAGCACCAACCCCAGCGCCAAGAAAGCGACCAGCAGCAAAGGGGGAGTACCGACGCAGACACGGCCCCTACAGTTCAGAGGAGGAGGAAAGCAACCCCGATGAGGCGGCGGGAAACGACAACCACCTGGCCTAAGGGGCGCCGAAGGACAGGTGGAGGACACCGACAGGCGCTTCGACAAAGGGGTGAGTGAGGAATGCCCCACCCTCTACGTCCGTGTCACCCTCACCCATAGAAATAAAACCGAAAAGGTCTGGGCACTCATTGATTCGGGTTGCTCCAAAAGCCTCATGCACCCTGACCTGGCAGCCGCACTCGACCTCCGCTGCTATCCACTTCAGCACCACCTGGTGTTCTCGCAGCTCGATGGATCTGCAGCGGGAGGGGGCCCGGTCACCCAATACACCGGAGAAACCGCGCTACGGCTCGGCAGCCACGAGGAAAAATTGGCTTTCATCGTGGCACCGGTGGGGCAACCCCGACTCATACTGGGGATCCCATGGCTCGTGCAGCAAAACCCAGTCATCAACTGGAGAACCAGAGAGATTAAGTTTGCTGACGGGCGTTACCAAGCACCTTCAGGGAACAGGGTTCCCCGAGCAGCCATGGGGGGGGCGACGACGACTGTGGAACACAGAGAGACAGCACTGCCAGAGGGACTGCCGACCAAATACGGGGATTTCGCCGACGTTTTCGGTGAGAAAGAGGCGGACAAACTCCCCCCCCACAGAAAGACGGACTGCACCATTGAACTGGTCCCGGGGGTACCCCTACCCAAACCAAAAATATATGCTATGACCCAGCGAGAGCTAGCTGCATTAAGGGACTTCATAGACAAAAACCTGGCGAGAGGTTTTATCGAGCCAGCAAACTCTCCAGTGGGAGCGCCAGTCCTCTTTCGCGAGAAAAAGGACGGGGCATTGCGGCTCTGTACAGACTACCGCGGATTAAACGCAGCAAGCATTTCAAATAAATACCCCTTACCCTTAATAAAGGACATTTTGTCCCACTTGGTAAAGGGTAAGGTATTCTCCAAACTGGACATAAGGGAAGCCTATTACCGCATACGGATACGGGAGGGGGATGAGTGGAAGACTGCTTTCAATTGCCCATTGGGGGCGTTTCAATATAAAGTACTCCCATTCGGATTGGCAGGAGCACCGGGGGTATTCATGCAGTTAATTAATGAGGTCCTGCGTGACCACCTTTTTAAGGGGGTTTTGGTTTACCTGGATGATGTATTGATCTACACAGAAACAGAACGTGAGCACGAACGCTTGGTAAAAGACGTGCTCAAGAAACTTCGCAAGGCAGAGCTGTTTGTAAAGCTCTCCAAGTGCGAGTTTCACAAAAAACAAATTGACTACCTAGGGTATAGGATTTCTGCTAAAGGGATAGAAATGGACCCCAGCAAGGTCCAAGCCATCCTGGCGTGGGAACGCCCACGCACGAGGAGACAGCTGCAAAGCCTCCTGGGATTCACTAATTTCTACAGGGGGTTCACGCCCAGGCTGGCAGAGACTATATTGCCCCTAACTAACCTGCTAAAGACTAAGGGCTTGGGGGACACGCGCAAATCGAGGAACCCGGGGGCGCTACTGAATTGGACAGCTGACTGTCAAACGGCTTTCGAGAGACTGAAAACCCTCTTCACAGCTGAGCCAGTGTTACAACACCCCGACCCCACCAAGCCTTTTGTGGTGCAGGCAGATGCCTCCGACTTTTCCATCGGAGCCATCCTGCTCCAAAAGGACTCCGACAACCACCTAAAGCCCTGCGCCTACCTTTCCCGCAAATTCTCCGAAACGGAGCGGAGATGGCACGTATGGGAAAAGGAGGCGTTTGCAGTGAAGACAGCCTTGGAAACGTGGCGACACCTGCTGGAGGGGGCCTCCTGCCCCTTCGAGGTCTGGACGGACCACAAGAACCTGGAGGCACTCAGCACACCAAAACGACTCAGCCCGAAGCAGGTGCGATGGGCTCAGTTTTTCAGCCGGTTCAATTTCACGCTGAAATTCATACCGGGCAAGAAAAACTTCTTGGCAGACGCCCTATCCCGACGGCCACAGGACGACACGCAAGCCTCCGACATCGTAGGAACAGTATGGACCGAGAAACAGCTCGGCTGCCCAGCTGTCACGCGGAGCCAGACAAGGAATCAGCGCACGCCAGCACGAACGGCGGGGAGCGATCGGAGGCGACGCTCAATTTCACCGAACTGGCAACAAAGACTCACACAAGCACTACAGCAAGATACATGGTTGCAGAATAACCAACAACATGTATCTTTCAAAGACAACATCGCCTGGAAAGAGAAAGCCTTGTACGTGCCCGAATCACTGCGGGGGGAAATCTTACACAGAGCGCACGATGACAAATCTGCAGGGCATTTTGGGTTTGTAAAAACCCTCCACCTAACGAGGAGGCAATTTTGGTGGCCAAACCTCAGAAAGGACGTAAAAGACTACGTAGGCAACTGCCCCATATGTGCCACCACCAAACGTAAAGGAGGGAAACCCCACGGGCTGCTACAGGCGGTAGCCAGCCCCTCCCGGCCATGGGAAGAAATTTCCATGGATTTCATTGTGGACCTCCCACCCAGCCAAAGAAAAACTGTGATATGGGTGGTAAAAGACTATTTCTCGAAACAAGCACACTTCATCCCGTGCGCAACCATCCCCTCCGCACAACAGCTGGCACGTTTATTCCTAACACACATATACAGGATCCACGGCGCCCCCTACAGGTTGGTGACCGACAGAGGAACACAATTCACGTCAAAATTTTGGCGGGAATTTTTAAAACTAATCGGAACCAAGCAAGCACTGTCCACTGCGTGGCATCCAAACACAGACGGATCAACAGAGATCCTAAACTCAACACTTGAACAGTTCCTGAGGGCATTCATAAATTATCAACAGGACAACTGGGTAGACCTACTACCTTTTGCAGAGGTGGCCTATAATAACGCGGTACACCAGAGCACTGGCCACACCCCTTTTAAGGTGGTCTATGGAAGGGACTTTGTACCGATACCAGAATTGCCGCAACCTGAAACCCTGCCCTGCTCACCAGACGATTGGGCGGCACAGCTGGCAACAACCTGGCCCATCATTCAAACGGCCCTAGCAGACGCACAAACAACGTACAAAAAATATGCGGACAACCACAGGGCGGAGGCACCGAACTACAAAGTGGGAGATAGGGTCTACCTCTCCACTAAGTTCATAAAGACCTCGCAACCCTCGAAGAAATTGGCACCGAAATTCATCGGACCTTTTAAAATCATACAGGTAATCAACCCAGTTACGTTCAAATTGGAACTGCCTTACAATTTGAGACGGGTCCACCCAGTGTTTCACTGTGCACTACTGAAACCAACGAGCACATCCAAATGGCATACGGAAGAACCTCCACCCCCACCCATAATGATAGACAACCAACAACATTTTGAAGTAAAAGAAATACTGGACTCAAGAAAGCAAAGAGGAACACTCCAATA